>NC_140990.1:340712523-341031228 GCF_052327205.1 Somniosus microcephalus | reverse complement strand
CCGTTGTGCCGGGCTCTTTTGCCGGCACTCGCGATCGGGGCTCCGGCCGTTGCAGGCACCTCCCCCTTAAGAGAAGGAGGAGGCCTGCAGTACCGCAGCCTGCCGCACCGCATCGGGTGGCGCTGCGGCAACTAGCGCGCCGATATTCAGTTGCAGCGCCCCAAACGGAGGCGGGCACACCCTGGTATAGCGCCCGCTTCCGAATTGGGGCGCAGAAGACGAATATACGGCGTGCGCTAATGCCTCCCCGCCCAGCGCTAACTTTTGGGCGCGAGCGAGCTGCCCGCACCCAAGTGAATTTCGAGGCCAGCTTCTTTCCCAGGGCTGTCATCCTACTGAACTCCACAAATAAACTCTAAAGCCTGCACACCTGTCAATGCACTTTATTATGTTTATGTTAATGTATTACAAGCCAAATGAATGTTGAATGTTTAAATGTCTTAATCTAAATGTACACTCTCGGGAGCCGCAAGCCTACATTTCATTGTACTGCACTCGTGCACTAACAATGACAATAAAGTTGATTATGATTATTATGATTACTTTAGTTGTTATTTGCTTGTTGCTGTCCCTACTTCACTCTGTCTTTGCTCCCCATTCTATTATTCTTTCTTGGGATGTGGGCGTCGCTAGCAAGACCAGCATTTATTGCCCATCCCGAGCTGCCCTGAGAGGGTGGTGGTGGTGAGCCGCCTTGAACCGCTGGGAGCGGCTTTGATCCAAACTGAGTGTCTTGCTGGGTCACTTCAGAGGGCAGTTAAGAATCAACCACGTTAGTGTCGGACTGGAGTCACATATAGGCCCAGACCGGGGAAGGACGGTGGGTTGAAGGACATTAGTGAACCCGTTGTGTTTTTATAACAATCCGGCAACTCCACGGTCACTTTTACTGAGACCAGCTTTCCAGTTCAGATTTTTTTTGTAAATTTAATTCAAAATTCTCAAACTGCCGTGGTGGGATTTGAACTTGTGTTTTCTGGATTATTACTTCAGTAGCATAACCATGACACGAATGCCCCCGAATAACCCTCACTGTCGGACCGCACGCCGTGTCTTTCCCACTGGGAAACCCCCTCCTTCCTCTTTGTTTTTCAGAAGCGGAGCAGCCCTGGGGTGGGGGGGGGGCGGTGGGCTATGCTGCACCCTCCCGGTAAGAACCCTGACCGCCCAACCTCATACACGTGCTCCTCCCTGCACTCGACTGAGGACCAGTCCCTGCAGAGGCTTCGCAGAGTTCTGCTCAATGCAGCAAACGAGTGTAAAGCCCGACCCTCAACATGCTCACAGCCGCCTGTCCCTTACATTCAGCGCTACGGAGTCTTTCCAGACAGGACAGGCTGGATTTTCATTGAGGAGGCGGGACTACAACTTTCGGGGTTGTAGTCCCGCCTCCATCGAGTTGTGGCCAACCCACGCGATTTTGACTTGATTGACCTTGTTGAGCTCGCCCAGCGGGCTCAGCAGGCCAATTAAGGACCACCTGACAACAGGTGACGTCACAGATTGACATTTCCTCTGTCAAGACCTTTTGACAGATGAAATATCAGCGTTTCTCAGCTGTTTGAAGCTGTCAAACACTGACAATCTGTACTCTAAGTTAATTCCTTCCTCTCAGGCTGATTTAGAGATCTCTCCGGAACAGAAAGCTGAATGCTGCAATTTTTGACAGATCGCAGCCATTCTGCTTTCTGTGCCGGTGAGATGAGGGACTCCTGAGACCTGAAGGAAGGAAGGCTGTAAAGGTAAGTAAAACTTCTTTAAACACTTTACACACACCAAACACACTTACCTCTGCACTCATGCACCCATCACTCACCTGAACACCGGACATCTCGAACCCTCCAAGACCTTCAGCCCAACGGCCCGCCTCGCTAACTTGGCGTGGTTTGGAGCCGGCGGGAATCCCACACTTCAAGAATGAAAATAGGGATTAGGCTAAAAACTGCCTGTTAACTACCTGTTAACAGGCAGTTAATTGGTACTAATCCCCTTCCCGCCTCGGGGAGGCGGGTCCCAGTGCGGGGCGGGTACCCGCCTCCTTTGCAACTGGCATGGAGGTGGGTTGGGGCGGGATGGATTCGTGCCCCCCGCCAATTTCAGGATTTTAACCCCCCCCACACGCCTCCAATCCCACCTCCACGGCCCAATGAAAACCCTGCCCGACATCTCTAAACACAAGCCAAGCAGCCGTGCACAGATGTATCAAGCAAGCCCCCGATGCTCCTCCTCTCCACGGCCTGAAATTTCAGCACCTTTCTGATGAACAACCGGCAGCAATAGGACAGTGCACAGACAGCACTGCATTCCCCGGAGTCCAATTATTCGTTATGCCCAGCTTGCTATCTCTCTCCAAGCTGTCAACTAAGATCAACAGGAGCAGACTGAGCTCTCTCAACGCCGCGGCTCTTGCGCGAATAGGACCGCCCGACACAAGTGACTGCTCGCACCTCACCATACTATCACACGTTGACCCAGAGAGGTGAATCTTTGGCTGGCTCCTGTGTCTTTTCTCCTGGACAGCAGCCAGGCACCACCGTAACCAGGGCCACTCAAAGAAAGAAAGATTAGCATTTCTAAAGCACTTTACAGCCAATGAAGTACTTTTTGAAGTGTAGTCACTGTTGTCATGTAGTAAACTTGGCAGCCAATTTGTGCACAGCAAGATCCCACAAACAGCAATGTGATAATAACCAGATCATCTGTTTTAGGTGTTGGTTGAAGGATAAACACAGGGTGAGGGTCAGAGACAGGGTGAGGGTCAGGGTTAGGACCACAGTTCCCCTCCAAGTCACACACCATCCTGACTTGGACATATATCGCTGATCCTTCATCGTCACTGGGTCAAAATCCTGGATCTCCCTCCCTAACAGCACTGTGGAAACACCTTCACCACACGGACTGCAGCGGTTCAAGAAGGCGGCTCACCGCCACCTTCTCAAGGGCGATTAGTGATGGGCAATAAATGCCGGCCTTGCCAGCCACGCCCACGTCCCATGAATGAATTTTAAAAAAAGTCAGGGTGAGGGTGAAGGTCAGGGTCACAGTCGGGGTCAGGGTATCATAGCCGAGCTTGAGCATATCCTCATCCGACATCCAATCAAACTCTTTCCAGTGAGAGCCCTGACCGCGGGGAGCTCCAGTGAGAGCTAAAGAAAGAAGAAAGACAGACTTGCATTTCCATGGCGCCTTTCACGATCTCAGGACGTCACAAAACGCTTTACAGACAATGAAGTGCTTTTGAAGTGTACTCGCTGTTCTAATTTGGAAACGCAGCAGCCAAATTGCGAATAGCAAGATCCCACAAACAGCAATCTGATAACAAACGAGATCATCTGTTTTTTTATAGTAATGTTGATTGAGGGTTAAATATTAGCCCGGACACCGGGGAGAACTCTCCTGCACTTCGTCAAAATAGTGCCGTGGGATCTTTTACATCCACCTGAGAGGGCAAACGGGGCCTCGGTTTAACATCTCATCCGAAAGACGGCACCTCCGACAGTGCAGCACTCCCTCAGTACTACCCCTCCGACAGTGCAGCACTCCCTCAGTACTACCCCTCCGACAGTGCGGCGCTCCATCAGTACTGCCCCTCCGACAGTGCAGCACTCCCTCAGTACTGCCAGCTCCGACAGTGCAGCGCTCCCTCAGTGCTGCACCCCCGTCAGTGCGGCGCTCCCACAATACTGCCCCTCCGACAGTGCGGCGCTCCCTCAGTACTGCCCCTCCTACAGTGCAGCACTACCTCAAAACTGCCCCTCCAACAGTGCGGCGCTCCCTCAGTACTGCCCATCTGGCAGTGCAGCACTCCCTCAGTACTGCCCCTCCGACAGTGCAGCGCTCCCTTAGTACTGACCATCCGACAGTGCAGCACTCCCTCAGTACTGCCCCTCCGACAGTGCAGCACTCCCCCAGTACTGACCCTCCGACAGTGCAGCGCTCCCTCAGTACTGCCCTTCCGACAGTGCGGCGCTCCCTCAGTACTGCCCCTCCGACAGTGCAGCGCTCCCTCAGTACTGCCCCTCCGACAGTGCAGCACTCCCTCAGTACTGCCCCTCCGACAGTGCAGCGCTCCCTCAGTACTGCCAGCTCCGACAGTGCAGCGCTCCCTCAGTACTGCACCCCCGTCAGTGCGGCGCTCCCTCAGTACTGACCCTCCGACAGTGCGGCGCTCCCTCAGTACTGCCCCTCCGACAGTGCAGCACTCTCTCCGTACTGCCCCTCCGACAGTGCAGTGCTCCCTCAGTACTGCCCCTCCGACAGTGCAGCGCTCCCTCAGTACTGCCACTCCGACAGTGCAGCGCTCCCTCAAGACTGCCCCTCCGACAGTGCAGCGCTCCCTCAGTACTGCCCCTCCGACAGTGCAGCGTTCCCTCAGTACTGCCCCTCCGACAGTGCAGCGCTCCCTCAGTACTGCCAGCTCCGACAGTGCAGCGCTCCCTCAGTACTGCACCCCCGTCAGTGCGGCGCTCCCTCAGTACTGCCCCTCCGACAGTGCGGCGCTCCCTCAGTACTGCCCCTCCGACAGTGCAGCACTCTCTCCGTACTGCCCCTCCGACAGTGCAGTGCTCCCTCAGTACTGCCCCTCCGACAGTGCAGCTCTCCCTCAGTACTGCCCCTCCGACAGTGCAGCGTTCCCTCAGTACTGCCAGCTCCGACAGTGCAGCGCTCCCTCAGTACTGCACCCCCGTCAGTGCGGTGCTCCCTCAATACTGCCCCTCCGACAGTGCGGCGCTCCCTCAGTACTGCCCCTCCGACAGTGCAGCATTCTCTCCGTACTGCCCCTCCGACAGTGCAGTGCTCCCTCAGTACTGCCCCTCCGACAGTGCAGCCCTCCCTCAGTACTGCCACTCCGACAGTGCAGCGCGCCCTCAGTACTGACCCTCCGACAGTGCGACGCTGCCTCAGTACTGCCCCTCCGACAGTGCAGCACTCCCCCAGTACTGACCCTCCGACAGTGCAGCGCTCCCTTAGTACTGACCCTCCGACAGTGCAGCACTCCCTCAGTACTGCCCCTCCGACAGTGCAGCGCTCCCTTAGTACTGCCCCTCCGACAGTGCAGCGCTCCCTCATTACTGCCCCTCCGACAGTGCGGAGCTCCCTCAGTACTGCCCCTCCGACAGTGCGGCGCTCCCTCAGTGCAGCCCCACCAACAGTGCGGCGCTCCCTCAGGACTGCCCTTCGACAGTGCAGCGCTCCCTCAGTACTGCCCCTCCGACAGTGCGGCGCTCCCTCAGTACTGCCCCACCGACAGTGCGGCGCTCCCTCAGGACTGCCCCTCCGACAGTGCAGCGCTCCCTCAGTACTGCCCCTCCGTCAGTGCAGCGCTCCCTCAGTACTGCCCCTCCGACATTGCGGCGCTCCCTCAGTACTGCCCCTCCGACAGTGCAGCACTGCCTCAGTACTGCCCCTCCGCAAGTGCGGCGCACCCTCAGTACTGCCCCTCCGACAGTGCAGCACTCTCTCAGTACTGCCCCTCCGACAGTGCAGCGCTCCCTCAGTACTGCCCCTCCGACAGAGCGGCGCTCCCTCAGTACTGCCCATCTGGCAGTGCAGCACTCCCTCAGTACTGCCCCTCTGACAGTGCAGCGCTCCCTTAGTACTGACCATCCGACAGGGCGGCGCTCCCTCAGTACTGCCCATCTGGCAGTGCAGCACTCCCTCAGTACCGCTCCTCCGACAGTGCAGGGCTCCCTTAGTACTGCCCTTCCGACAGTGCAGCACTCCCCCAGTACTGACCCTCCGACAGTGCAGCGCTCCCTCAGTACTGCCCCTCCGACAGTGCGGCGCACCCTCAGTACTGCCACTCCGACAGTGCAGCCCTCTCTCAGTACTGCCCCTCCGACAGTACAGCGCTCCCTCAGTACTGCCCCTCCGACAGTGCAGTGCTCCCTCAGTACAGCCCCTCCGACAGTGCGGCGCTCCCTCAGGACTGCCCCTCCGACAGTGCAGCGCTCCCTCAGTACTGCCACTCCGACAGTGCAGCGCTCCCTCAGTACTGCCCCTCCGACAGTGCAGCTCTCCCTCAGTACTGCCCCTCCGACAGTGCAGCGTTCCCTCAGTACTGCCAGCTCCGACAGTGCAGCGCTCCCTCAGTACTGCACCCCCGTCAGTGCGGTGCTCCCTCAATACTGCCCCTCCGATAGTGCGGCGCTCCCTCAGTACTGCCCCTCCGACAGTGCAGCATTCTCTCCGTACTGCCCCTCCGACAGTGCAGTGCTCCCTCAGTACTGCCCCTCCGACAGTGCAGCCCTCCCTCAGTGCTGCCACTCCGACAGTGCAGCGCGCCCTCAGTACTGACCCTCCGACAGTGCGACGCTGCCTCAGTACTGCCCCTCCGACAGTGCAGCACTCCCCCAGTACTGACCCTCCGACAGTGCAGCGCTCCCTCAGTACTGCCCATCCGACAGTGCAGCGGTCCCTTAGTACTGACCCTCCGACAGTGCAGCACTCCCTCAGTACTGCCCCTCCGACAGTGCAGCGCTCCCTCAGTACTGCCCCTCCGACAGTGCGGAGCTCCCTCAGTACTGCCCCTCCGACAGTGCGGCGCTCCCTCAGTGCAGCCCCACCGACAGTGCGGCGCTCCCTCAGGACTGCCCCTCCGACAGTGCAGCGCTCCCTCAGTACTGCCCCTCCGACAGTGCGGCGCTCCCTCAGTACTGCCCCACCGACAGTGCGGCGCTCCCTCAGGACGGCCCCTCCGACAGTGCGGCGCTCCCTCAGGACAGCCCCTCCGACAGTGCAGCGCTCCCTCAGTACTGCCCCTCCGTCAGTGCAGCGCTCCCTCAGTACTGCCCCTCCGACATTGCGGCGCTCCCTCAGTACTGCCCCTCCGACAGTGCAGCACTGCCTCAGTACTGCCCCTCCGCAAGTGCGGCGCACCCTCAGTACTGCCCCTCCGACAGTGCAGCACTCTCTCAGTACTGCCCCTCCGACAGTGCAGTGCTCCCTCAGTACTGCCCCTCCGACAGAGCAGCACTCCCCCAGTACTGACCCTCCGACAGTGCAGCGCTCCCTCAGTACTGCCCCTCCGACAGTGCAGCACTCCCTCAGTACTGCCCCTCCGTCAGTGCAGCACTCCCTCAGTACTGCCCCTCCGACAGTGCAGCACTCCCTCAGTACTGCCCCTCCGACAGTGCAGCACTCTCTCCGTACTGCCCCTCCGACAGTGCAGCGCTCCCTCAGTACTGCCCCTCCGACAGTGCAGCCCTCTCTCAGTACTGCCCCTCCGACAGTGCAGCGCTCCCTCAGTACTGCCCCTCCGACAGTGCAGTGCTCCCTCAGTACAGCCCCTCCGACAGTGCGGCGCTCCCTCAGTACTGACCCTCTGACAGTGCAGCGCTCCCTCAGTACTGACCATCCAACAGTGCAGCACTCCCTCAGTACTGCCCCTCCGACAGTGCAGCACTCCCCCAGTACTGACCCTCCGACAGTGCAGCGCTCCCTCAGTACTGCCCATCCAACAGCGCAGCGCTCCCTTAGTACTGACCCTCCGACAGTGCAGCACTCCCCCAGTACTGACCCTCCGACAGTGCAGCGCTCCCTCAGTACTGCCCCTCCGACAGTGCGGCGCACCCTCAGTACTGCCCCTCCGACAGTGCAGCCCTCTCTCAGTACTGCCCCTCCGACAGTGCAGCGCTCCCTCAGTACTGCCCCTCCGACAGTGCAGTGCTCTCTCCGTACTGCCCCTCCGACAGTGCAGTGCTCCCTCAGTACTGCCCCTCCGACAGTGCAGCGCTCCCTCAGTACTGCCCCTCCGACAGTGCAGTGCTCTCTCCGTACTGCCCCTCCGACAGTGCAGTGCTCCCTCAGTACTGCCCCTCCGACAGTGCAGCGCTCCCTCAGTACTGCCACTCCGACAGTGCAGCGCTCCCTCAGGACTGCCCCTCCGACAGTGCAGCGCTCCCTCAGTCCTGCCACTCCGACAGTGCAGCGCTCCCTCAGGACTGCCCCTCCGACAGTGCAGCTCTCCCTCAGTACTGCCCCTCCGACAGTGCAGCGCTCCCTCAGTACTGCACCCCCGTCAGTGCGGTGCTCCCTCAATACTGCCCCTCCGACAGTGCGGCGCTCCCTCAGTACTGCCCCTCCAACAGTGCAGCATTCTCTCCGTACTGCCCCTCCGACAGTGCAGTGCTCCCTCAGTACTGCCCCTCCGACAGTGCAGCCCTCCCTCAGTACTGCCACTCCGACAGTGCAGCGCGCCCTCAGTATTGACCCTCCGACAGTGCGACGCTGCCTCGGTACTGCCCCTCCGACAGTGCAGCACTCCCCCAGTACTGACCCTCCGACAGTGCAGCGCTCCCTCAGTACTGCCCATCCGACAGTGCAGCGGTCCCTTAGTACTGACCCTCCGACAGTGCAGCACTCCCTCAGTACTGCCCCTCCGACAGTGCAGCGCTCCCTTAGTACTGCCCCTCCGACAGTGCAGCGCTCCCTCAGTACTGCCCCTCCGACAGTGCGGAGCTCCCTCAGTACTGCCCCTCCGACAGTGCGGCGCTCCCTCAGTGCAGCCCCACCAACAGTGCGGCGCTCCCTCAGGACTGCCCCTCCGACAGTGCAGCGCTCCCTCAGTACTGCCCCTCCGACAGTGCGGCGCTCCCTCAGTACTGCCCCAACGACAGTGCGGCGCTCCCTCAGGACTGCCCCTCCGCCAGTGCAGCGCTCCCTCAGCACTGCCTCAGTACTGCCCCTCCGCAAGTGCGGCACACCCTCAGTACTGCCCCTCCGACAGTGCAGCACTCTCTCAGTACTGCCCCTCCGACAGTGCAGCGCTCCCTCAGTACTGCCCCTCCGACAGAGCGGCGCTCCCTCAGTACTGCCCATCTGGCAGTGCAGCACTCCCTCAGTACTGCCCCTCTGACAGTGCAGCGCTCCCTTAGTACTGACCATCCGACAGGGCGGCGCTCCCTCAGTACTGCCCATCTGGCAGTGCAGCACTCCCTCAGTACCGCTCCTCCGACAGTGCAGGGCTCCCTTAGTACTGCCCTTCCGACA
The DNA here is from genome assembly GCF_052327205.1 of Somniosus microcephalus. Taxonomy (NCBI): domain Eukaryota; kingdom Metazoa; phylum Chordata; class Chondrichthyes; order Squaliformes; family Somniosidae; genus Somniosus; species Somniosus microcephalus. Next base: position 341,022,237 of record NC_140990.1, on the reverse strand, counting down.
GTGCAGCACTCCCCCAGTACTGACCCTCCGACAGTGCAGCGCTCCCTCAGTACTGCCCCTCCGACAGTGCGGCGCACCCTCAGTACTGCCACTCCGACAGTGCAGCCCTCTCTCAGTACTGCCCCTCCGACAGTACAGCGCTCCCTCAGTACTGCCCCTCCGACAGTGCAGTGCTCCCTCAGTACAGCCCCTCCGACAGTGCGGCGCTCCCTCAGGACTGCCCCTCCGACAGTGCAGCGCTCCCTCAGTACTGCCACTCCGACAGTGCAGCGCTCCCTCAGTACTGCCCCTCCGACAGTGCAGCTCTCCCTCAGTACTGCCCCTCCGACAGTGCAGCGTTCCCTCAGTACTGCCAGCTCCGACAGTGCAGCGCTCCCTCAGTACTGCACCCCCGTCAGTGCGGTGCTCCCTCAATACTGCCCCTCCGATAGTGCGGCGCTCCCTCAGTACTGCCCCTCCGACAGTGCAGCATTCTCTCCGTACTGCCCCTCCGACAGTGCAGTGCTCCCTCAGTACTGCCCCTCCGACAGTGCAGCCCTCCCTCAGTGCTGCCACTCCGACAGTGCAGCGCGCCCTCAGTACTGACCCTCCGACAGTGCGACGCTGCCTCAGTACTGCCCCTCCGACAGTGCAGCACTCCCCCAGTACTGACCCTCCGACAGTGCAGCGCTCCCTCAGTACTGCCCATCCGACAGTGCAGCGGTCCCTTAGTACTGACCCTCCGACAGTGCAGCACTCCCTCAGTACTGCCCCTCCGACAGTGCAGCGCTCCCTCAGTACTGCCCCTCCGACAGTGCAGCGCTCCCTCAGTACTGCCCCTCCGACAGTGCGGAGCTCCCTCAGTACTGCCCCTCCGACAGTGCGGCGCTCCCTCAGTACTGCCCCTCCGACAGTGCAGCACTCTCTCCGTACTGCCCCTCCGACAGTGCAGCGCTCCCTCAGTACTGCCCCTCCGACAGTGCAGCCCTCTCTCAGTACTGCCCCTCCGACAGTGCAGCGCTCCCTCAGTACTGCCCCTCCGACAGTGCAGTGCTCCCTCAGTACAGCCCCTCCGACAGTGCGGCGCTCCCTCAGTACTGACCCTCTGACAGTGCAGCGCTCCCTCAGTACTGACCATCCAACAGTGCAGCACTCCCTCAGTACTGCCCCTCCGACAGTGCAGCACTCCCCCAGTACTGACCCTCCGACAGTGCAGCGCTCCCTCAGTACTGCCCATCCAACAGCGCAGCGCTCCCTTAGTACTGACCCTCCGACAGTGCAGCACTCCCCCAGTACTGACCCTCCGACAGTGCAGCGCTCCCTCAGTACTGCCCCTCCGACAGTGCGGCGCACCCTCAGTACTGCCCCTCCGACAGTGCAGCCCTCTCTCAGTACTGCCCCTCCGACAGTGCAGCGCTCCCTCAGTACTGCCCCTCCGACAGTGCAGTGCTCTCTCCGTACTGCCCCTCCGACAGTGCAGTGCTCCCTCAGTACTGCCCCTCCGACAGTGCAGCGCTCCCTCAGTACTGCCCCTCCGACAGTGCAGTGCTCTCTCCGTACTGCCCCTCCGACAGTGCAGTGCTCCCTCAGTACTGCCCCTCCGACAGTGCAGCGCTCCCTCAGTACTGCCACTCCGACAGTGCAGCGCTCCCTCAGGACTGCCCCTCCGACAGTGCAGCGCTCCCTCAGTCCTGCCACTCCGACAGTGCAGCGCTCCCTCAGGACTGCCCCTCCGACAGTGCAGCTCTCCCTCAGTACTGCCCCTCCGACAGTGCAGCGCTCCCTCAGTACTGCACCCCCGTCAGTGCGGTGCTCCCTCAATACTGCCCCTCCGACAGTGCGGCGCTCCCTCAGTACTGCCCCTCCAACAGTGCAGCATTCTCTCCGTACTGCCCCTCCGACAGTGCAGTGCTCCCTCAGTACTGCCCCTCCGACAGTGCAGCCCTCCCTCAGTACTGCCACTCCGACAGTGCAGCGCGCCCTCAGTATTGACCCTCCGACAGTGCGACGCTGCCTCGGTACTGCCCCTCCGACAGTGCAGCACTCCCCCAGTACTGACCCTCCGACAGTGCAGCGCTCCCTCAGTACTGCCCATCCGACAGTGCAGCGGTCCCTTAGTACTGACCCTCCGACAGTGCAGCACTCCCTCAGTACTGCCCCTCCGACAGTGCAGCGCTCCCTTAGTACTGCCCCTCCGACAGTGCAGCGCTCCCTCAGTACTGCCCCTCCGACAGTGCGGAGCTCCCTCAGTACTGCCCCTCCGACAGTGCGGCGCTCCCTCAGTGCAGCCCCACCAACAGTGCGGCGCTCCCTCAGGACTGCCCCTCCGACAGTGCAGCGCTCCCTCAGTACTGCCCCTCCGACAGTGCGGCGCTCCCTCAGTACTGCCCCAACGACAGTGCGGCGCTCCCTCAGGACTGCCCCTCCGCCAGTGCAGCGCTCCCTCAGCACTGCCTCAGTACTGCCCCTCCGCAAGTGCGGCACACCCTCAGTACTGCCCCTCCGACAGTGCAGCACTCTCTCAGTACTGCCCCTCCGACAGTGCAGCGCTCCCTCAGTACTGCCCCTCCGACAGAGCGGCGCTCCCTCAGTACTGCCCATCTGGCAGTGCAGCACTCCCTCAGTACTGCCCCTCTGACAGTGCAGCGCTCCCTTAGTACTGACCATCCGACAGGGCGGCGCTCCCTCAGTACTGCCCATCTGGCAGTGCAGCACTCCCTCAGTACCGCTCCTCCGACAGTGCAGGGCTCCCTTAGTACTGCCCTTCCGACAGTGCAGCACTCCCCCAGTACTGACCCTCCGACAGTGCAGCGCTCCCTCAGTACTGCCCCTCCGACAGTGCGGCGCACCCTCAGTACTGCCACTCCGACAGTGCAGCCCTCTCTCAGTACTGCCCCTCCGACAGTACAGCGCTCCCTCAGTACTGCCCCTCCGACAGTGCAGTGCTCCCTCAGTACAGCCCCTCCGACAGTGCGGCGCTCCCTCAGGACTGCCCCTCCGACAGTGCAGCGCTCCCTCAGTACTGCCACTCCGACAGTGCAGCGCTCCCTCAGTACTGCCCCTCCGACAGTGCAGCTCTCCCTCAGTACTGCCCCTCCGACAGTGCAGCGTTCCCTCAGTACTGCCAGCTCCGACAGTGCAGCGCTCCCTCAGTACTGCACCCCCGTCAGTGCGGTGCTCCCTCAATACTGCCCCTCCGATAGTGCGGCGCTCCCTCAGTACTGCCCCTCCGACAGTGCAGCATTCTCTCCGTACTGCCCCTCCGACAGTGCAGTGCTCCCTCAGTACTGCCCCTCCGACAGTGCAGCCCTCCCTCAGTGCTGCCACTCCGACAGTGCAGCGCGCCCTCAGTACTGACCCTCCGACAGTGCGACGCTGCCTCAGTACTGCCCCTCCGACAGTGCAGCACTCCCCCAGTACTGACCCTCCGACAGTGCAGCGCTCCCTCAGTACTGCCCATCCGACAGTGCAGCGGTCCCTTAGTACTGACCCTCCGACAGTGCAGCACTCCCTCAGTACTGCCCCTCCGACAGTGCAGCGCTCCCTCAGTACTGCCCCTCCGACAGTGCAGCGCTCCCTCAGTACTGCCCCTCCGACAGTGCGGAGCTCCCTCAGTACTGCCCCTCCGACAGTGCGGCGCTCCCTCAGTGCAGCCCCACCGACAGTGCGGCGCTCCCTCAGGACTGCCCCTCCGACAGTGCAGCGCTCCCTCAGTACTGCCCCTCCGACAGTGCGGCGCTCCCTCAGTACTGCCCCACCGACAGTGCGGCGCTCCCTCAGGACGGCCCCTCCGACAGTGCGGCGCTCCCTCAGGACAGCCCCTCCGACAGTGCAGCGCTCCCTCAGTACTGCCCCTCCGTCAGTGCAGCGCTCCCTCAGTACTGCCCCTCCGACATTGCGGCGCTCCCTCAGTACTGCCCCTCCGACAGTGCAGCACTGCCTCAGTACTGCCCCTCCGCAAGTGCGGCGCACCCTCAGTACTGCCCCTCCGACAGTGCAGCACTCTCTCAGTACTGCCCCTCCGACAGTGCAGTGCTCCCTCAGTACTGCCCCTCCGACAGAGCAGCACTCCCCCAGTACTGACCCTCCGACAGTGCAGCGCTCCCTCAGTACTGCCCCTCCGACAGTGCAGCACTCCCTCAGTACTGCCCCTCCGTCAGTGCAGCACTCCCTCAGTACTGCCCCTCCGACAGTGCAGCACTCCCTCAGTACTGCCCCTCCGACAGTGCAGCACTCTCTCCGTACTGCCCCTCCGACAGTGCAGCGCTCCCTCAGTACTGCCCCTCCGACAGTGCAGCCCTCTCTCAGTACTGCCCCTCCGACAGTGCAGCGCTCCCTCAGTACTGCCCCTCCGACAGTGCAGTGCTCCCTCAGTACAGCCCCTCCGACAGTGCGGCGCTCCCTCAGTACTGACCCTCTGACAGTGCAGCGCTCCCTCAGTACTGACCATCCAACAGTGCAGCACTCCCTCAGTACTGCCCCTCCGACAGTGCAGCACTCCCCCAGTACTGACCCTCCGACAGTGCAGCGCTCCCTCAGTACTGCCCATCCAACAGCGCAGCGCTCCCTTAGTACTGACCCTCCGACAGTGCAGCACTCCCCCAGTACTGACCCTCCGACAGTGCAGCGCTCCCTCAGTACTGCCCCTCCGACAGTGCGGCGCACCCTCAGTACTGCCCCTCCGACAGTGCAGCCCTCTCTCAGTACTGCCCCTCCGACAGTGCAGCGCTCCCTCAGTACTGCCCCTCCGACAGTGCAGTGCTCTCTCCGTACTGCCCCTCCGACAGTGCAGTGCTCCCTCAGTACTGCCCCTCCGACAGTGCAGCGCTCCCTCAGTACTGCCCCTCCGACAGTGCAGTGCTCTCTCCGTACTGCCCCTCCGACAGTGCAGTGCTCCCTCAGTACTGCCCCTCCGACAGTGCAGCGCTCCCTCAGTACTGCCACTCCGACAGTGCAGCGCTCCCTCAGGACTGCCCCTCCGACAGTGCAGCGCTCCCTCAGTCCTGCCACTCCGACAGTGCAGCGCTCCCTCAGGACTGCCCCTCCGACAGTGCAGCTCTCCCTCAGTACTGCCCCTCCGACAGTGCAGCGCTCCCTCAGTACTGCACCCCCGTCAGTGCGGTGCTCCCTCAATACTGCCCCTCCGACAGTGCGGCGCTCCCTCAGTACTGCCCCTCCAACAGTGCAGCATTCTCTCCGTACTGCCCCTCCGACAGTGCAGTGCTCCCTCAGTACTGCCCCTCCGACAGTGCAGCCCTCCCTCAGTACTGCCACTCCGACAGTGCAGCGCGCCCTCAGTATTGACCCTCCGACAGTGCGACGCTGCCTCGGTACTGCCCCTCCGACAGTGCAGCACTCCCCCAGTACTGACCCTCCGACAGTGCAGCGCTCCCTCAGTACTGCCCATCCGACAGTGCAGCGGTCCCTTAGTACTGACCCTCCGACAGTGCAGCACTCCCTCAGTACTGCCCCTCCGACAGTGCAGCGCTCCCTTAGTACTGCCCCTCCGACAGTGCAGCGCTCCCTCAGTACTGCCCCTCCGACAGTGCGGAGCTCCCTCAGTACTGCCCCTCCGACAGTGCGGCGCTCCCTCAGTGCAGCCCCACCAACAGTGCGGCGCTCCCTCAGGACTGCCCCTCCGACAGTGCAGCGCTCCCTCAGTACTGCCCCTCCGACAGTGCGGCGCTCCCTCAGTACTGCCCCAACGACAGTGCGGCGCTCCCTCAGGACTGCCCCTCCGCCAGTGCAGCGCTCCCTCAGCACTGCCTCAGTACTGCCCCTCCGCAAGTGCGGCACACCCTCAGTACTGCCCCTCCGACAGTGCAGCACTCTCTCAGTACTGCCCCTCCGACAGTGCAGCGCTCCCTCAGTACTGCCCCTCCGACAGAGCGGCGCTCCCTCAGTCCTGCCCATCTGGCAGTGCAGCACTCCCTCAGTACTGCCCCTCTGACAGTGCAGCGCTCCCTTAGTACTGACCATCCGACAGGGCGGCGCTCCCTCAGTACTGCCCATCTGGCAGTGCAGCACTCCCTCAGTACCGCTCCTCCGACAGTGCAGGGCTCCCTTAGTACTGCCCCTCCGACAGTGCAGCACTCCCCCAGTACTGACCCTCCGACAGTGCAGTGCTCCCTCAGTACTGCCCCTCCGACAGTGCGGCGCACCCTCAGTACTGCCACTCCGACAGTGCAGCCCTCTCTCAGTACTGCCCCTCTGACAGTGCAACGCTCCCTCAGTACTGCCCCTCCAACAGTGCAGTGCTCCCTCAGTACAGCCCCTCTGACAGTGCAGCGCTCCCTCAGGACTGCCCCTCCGACAGTGCAGCGCTCCCTCAGTACTGCCACTCCGACAGTGCAGCGCTCCCTCAGTACTGCCCCCCCGTCAGTGCGGTGCTCCCTCAATACTGCCCCTCCGACAGTGCGGCGCTCCCTCAGTACTGCCCCTCCAACAGTGCAGCATTCTCTCCGTACTGCCCCTCCGACAGTGCGACGCTGCCTCAGTACTGCCCCTCCGACAGTGCAGCACTCCCCCAGTACTGACCCTCCGACAGTGCAGCGCTCCCTCAGTACTGCCCATCCGACAGTGCAGCGGTCCCTTAGTACTGACCCTCCAACAGTGCAGCACTCCCTCAGTACTGCCCCACCGACAGTGCGGCGCTCCCTCAGGACTGCCCCTCCGACACTGCAGCGCTCCCTCAGTACTGCCCCTCCGTCAGTGCAGCGCTCCCTCAGTACTGCCCCTCCGACATTGCGGCGCTCCCTCAGTACTGCCCCTCCGACAGTGCAGCACTGCCTCAGTACTGCCCCTCCGCAAGTGCGGCGCACCCTCAGTACTGCCCCTCCGACAGTGCAGCACTCTCTCAGTACTGCCCCTCCGACAGTGCAGCGCTCCCTCAGTACTGCACCTCCGACAGAGCGGCGCTCCCTCAGTACTGCCCATCTGGCAGTGCAGCACTCCCTCAGTACTACCCCTCTGACAGTGCAGCGCTCCCTTAGTACTGACCATCCGCCAGGGCGGCGCTCCCTCAGTACTGCCCATCTGGCAGTGCAGCACTCCCTCAGTACCGCTCCTCCGACAGTGCAGGGCTCCCTTAGTACTGCCCCTCCAACAGTGCAGCACTCCCCCAGTACTGACCCTCCGACAGTGCAGTGCTCCCTCAGTACTGCCCCTCCGACAGTGCGGCGCACCCTCAGTACTGCCACTCCGACTGTGCAGCCCTCTCTCAGTACTGCCCCTCCGACAGTGCAACGCTCCCTCAGTACTGCCCCTCCGACAGTGCAGTGCTCCCTCAGTACAGCCCCTCCGACAGTGCGGCGCTCCCTCAGGACTGCCCCTCCGACAGTGCAGCGCTCCCTCAGTACTGCCAGCTCCGACAGTGCAGCACTCCCTCAGTACTGCACCCCCGTCAGTGCGGTTCTCCCTCAATACTGCCCCTCCGACAGTGCGGCGCTCCCTCAGTACTGCCCCTCCGACAGTGCAGCATTCTCTCCGTACTGCCCCTCCGACAGTGCAGTGCTCCCTCAGTACTGCCCCTCCGACAGTGCAGCCCTCCCTCAGTACTGCCACTTCGACAGTGCAGCGCTCCCTCAGTACTGCCCATCCGACAGTGCAGCACTCCCCCAGTACTGACCCTCCGACAGTGCAGCGCTCCCTCAGTACTGCCCATCCGACAGTGCAGCGGTTCCTTAGTACTGCCCCTCCGACAGTGCAGCACTCCCTCAGTACTGCCCCTCCGACAGTGCAGCGCTCCCTTAGTACTGCCCCTCCGACAGTGCAGCGCTCCCTCAGTACTGCCCCTCCAACAGTGCGGAGCTCCCTCAGTACTGCCCCTCCGACAATGCGGCGCTCCCTCAGTGCAGCCCCACCAACAGTGCGGCGCTCCCTCAGGACTGCCCCTCCGACAGTGCAGCGCTCCCTCAGTACTGCCCCTCCGACAGTGCGGCGGTCCCTCAATACTGCCCCACCGACAGTGCGGCGCTCCCTCAGGACTGCCCCTCCGACAGTGCAGCGCTCCCTCAGTACTGCCCCTCCGTCAGTGCAGTGCTCCCTCAGTACTGCCCCTCCGACCTTGCGGCGCTCCCTCAGTACTGCCCCTCCGACAGTGCAGCACTGCCTCAGTACTGCCCCTCCGCAAGTGCGGCGCACCCTCAGTACTGCCCCTCCGACAGTGCAGCACTCTCTCAGTACTGCCCCTCCGACAGTGCAGCGCTCCCTCAGTACTGCCCCTCCGACAGGGCGGCGCTCCCTCAGCACTGCCCATCTGGCAGTGCAGCACTCCCTCAGTACTGCCCTTCTGACAGTGCAGCGCTCCCTTAGTACTGACCATCCGACAGGGCGGCGCTCCCTCAGTACTGCCCATCTGGCAGTGCAGCACTCCCTCAGTACCGCTCCTCCGACAGTGCGGCGCACCCTCAGTACTGCCACTCCGACAGTGCAGCCCTCTCTCAGTACTGCCCCTCCGACAGTGCAGCGCTCCCTCAGTACTGCCCCTCCGACAGTGCAGTGCTCCCTCAGTACAGCCCCTCCGACAGTGCGGCGCTCCCTCAGTACTGACCCTCTGACAGTGCAGCGCTCCCTCAGTACGGACCCTCTGACAGTGCAGCACTCCCTCAGTGCTGCCCCTCCGACAGTGCAGCGCTCCCTTAGTACTGACCATCCAACAGTGCAGCACTCCCTCAGTACTGCTCCTCCGACAGTGCAGGGCTCCCTTAGTAATGCCCCTCCGACAGTGCAGCACTCCCTCAGTACTGACCCTCTGACAGTGCAGCGCTCCCTCAGTACTGCCCCTCCGACAGTGCAGCGCTCCCTTAGTACTGACCATCCAACAGTGCAGCACTCCCTCAGTACTGCTCCTCCGACAGTGCAGGGCTCCCTTAGTAATGCCCCTCCGACAGTGCAGCACTCCCCCAGTACTGACCCTCCGACAGTGCAGCACTCCCCCAGTACTGACCCTCCGACAGTGCGGCGCACCCTCAGTACTGCCACTCCGACAGTGCAGCCCTCTCTCAGTACTGCCCCTCCGACAGTGCGGCGCTCCCTCAGTACTGACCCTCTGACAGTGCAGCGCTCCCTCAGTACTGACCCTCTGACAGTGCAGTGCTCCCCCAGTACTGACCCTCTGACAGTGCGGAGCTCCCTCAGTACTGACCCTCTGACAGTGCAGCGCTCCCTCAGTACTGACCCTCTGACAGTGCAGTGCTCCCCCAGTACTGGCCCTCTGACAGTGCGGCGCTCCCCCAGTACTGACCCTCCGACAGTGCAGCGCTCCCTCAGTACTGCCCATCCGACAGCGCAGCGCTCCCTTAGTACTGACCCTCCGACAGTGCAGCACTCCCTCAGTACTGCCCCTCCGACAGTGCAGCGCTCCGTATGTACTGCCCCTCCGACAGTGCAGCGCTCCCTCAGTACTGCCCCTCCGACTGTGCGGAGCTCCCTCAATACTGCCCCTCCGACAGTGCGGCGCTCCCTCAGTACTGCCCCACCGACAGTGCGGCGCTCCCTCAGGATTGACCCTCCGACAGTGCGGAGCTCCCTCAATACTGCCCCTCCGACAGTGCAGCAATGCCTCAGTACTGCCCCTCCGACAGTGCAGCACTCCCTCAGTACTGCCCCTCCAACAGTGCGGCTCTCCCTTAGTACTGACCATCTGGCAGTGCAGCACTCCCTCAGTACTGCCCCTCCAACAGCGCAGCGCTCCCTTAGTACTGACCATCCGACAGTGCAGCACTCCCTCAGTACTGCTCCTCCGACAGTGCAGGGCTCCCTTAGTGATGCCCCTCCGACAGTGCAGCACTCCCCCAGTACTGACCCTCCGACAGTGCAGCGCTCCCTCAGTACTGCCCATCCGACAGCGCAGCGCTCCCTTAGTACTGACCCTCCGACAGTGCAGCACTCCCTCAGTACTGCCCCTCCGACAGAGCAGCGCTCCGTTTGTACTGCCCCTCCGACAGTGTAGCACTCCCTCAGTACTGACCCTCTGACAGTGCAGCGCTCCCTCAGTACTGCCCCTCCGACAGTGCGGAGCTCCCTCAATACTGCCCCTCCGACAGTGCGGCGCTCCCTCAGTACTGCCCCTCCGACAGTGCAGCAATGCCTCAGTACTGCCCCTCCGTCAGTGCGGCGCTACCTCAGTACTGCCCCTCCGACAGTGCAGCACTCCCTCAGTACTGCCCCTCCAACAGCGCAGCGCTCCCTTGGTACTGACCATCCGACAGTGCAGCACTCCCTCAGTACTGCTCCTCCGACAGTGCAGGGCTCCCTTAGTACTGACTGTCCGACAGTGCAGCACTCCCCCTGTACTGACCCTCCGACAGTGCAGCGCTCCCTCAGTACTGCCCCTCCGACAGTGCGGCGCTCCCTCAGTACTGACCCTCTGACAGTGCAGCGCTCCCTCAGCACTGCCCCTCCGACAGTGCGGCACATCCTCAGTACTGCCCCTCCGACAGTGCAGCACTCCCTCAGTACTGCCCCTCTGACTGTGCAGCGCTCCCTCAGTACTGCCCTTCCGAATGTGCAGCACTCCCTCAGTACTGCCCCTCTGACATTGCGGCGCTCCCTCAGTATTGCCCCTCTGAGAGTGCAGCACTCCCTCAGTACTGCCCCTCCAACAGTGCAGGGCTCCCTCAGTACTGCCCCTCCGACAGTGCGGCAGATCCTCAGTACTGCCCCTCCGACAGTGCAGCACTCCCTCAGTACCGACCCTCTGACACAGCAGTGTTCCCTCAGTACTGCCCCTCCGACATTGCAGCGCTTCCTCAGTACTGCCCCTCCGACAGTGCGGCGCTCCCTCAGTACTGCCTATTTGCTGTGCAGCACTCCCTAAGTACTGACCCTCCGACAGTGCAGCGCTCCCTCAGTACTGCCCCTCCGACAGTGCAGCACTCCCTCAGCACAGCCCCTCCGACAGTGCACCACTCCCTCAGCACTGCCCCTCCGACAGTGCGGCACATCCTCAGAACTGCCCCTCCGACAGTGCAGCGCTCCCTCAGTACTGACCCTCCGACAGTGCAGCGCTCCCTCAGTACTGACCCTCCGACAGTGCAGCGCTCCCTCAGTACAGCCCCTCCGACAGTGCAGCGCTCCCTCAGTACTGACCCTCCGACAGTGCAGCGCTCCCTCAGTACTGACCCTCCGACAGTGCAGCACTCCCTCAGTACTGCCCCTCCGACAGTACGGTGCTCCCTCAGTACTGCCCCTCCGACAGTGCAGCACTCCCTCAGTACTGCCCCTCTAACAATGCAGGGCTCGCTCAGCACTGCCCCTCCAACAGTGCAGCACTCCCTCAGTACTGCCCCTCTGACAGTGCGGCGCTCCCTCAGTACTGCCCCTCTGACCGTGCAGCACCCCCTCAGTACTGCCCCTCCGACAGTGCGGTGCTCCCTCAGTACTGCCCCTCCAACAGTGCGGCACATCTTCAGTACTGCCCCTCCGACATGCAGGGCTCCCTCAGTACTGCCCCTCTGACTGTGCAGCGCTCCCTCAGTACTGCCCCTCTGACGGTGCAGCGCTCCCTCAGTACTGCCCCTCCGACAGTGCGGCGCTCCCTCAGTACTGCCCCTCTGACAGTGCGGCACATCCTCAGTACTGTCCCTCCGTCAGTGCAGCACTCGCTCAGTACTGCCCCTCCGACAGTGCAGCGCTCCCTCAGTACTGCCCCTCCGACAGTGCAGTGCTCCCTCAGTACTGCCCCTCCGACAGTACGGTGCTCCCTCAGTACTGCCCCTCCGACAGTGCAGGGCTCCCTCAGTACTGCCCCTCCAACAGTGCAGGGCTCCCTCAGTACTGCCCCCCCGACAGTGCGGCACATCCTCAGTACTGCCCCTCCGACAGTGCAGCACTCCCTCAGTACTGCCCCTCTGACAGTGCAGCGTTCCCTCAGTACTGCCCCTCCGATAGTGCAGCGCTTCCTCAGTAGTGCCCCTCCGACATTGCGGCGCTCCCTCAGTACTGCCTATCTAGCTGTGCAGCACTCCCTCAGTACTGACCCTCCGACAGTGCAGCGCTCCCTCAGCACAGCCCCTCCGACAGTGCAGCACTCCATCAGCACTGCCCCTCCGACAGTGCGGCACATCCTCAGTACTGCCCCTCCGACAACGCAGCACTCCCGCAGTACTGCCCCTCTGACAGTGCGGCACATCCTCAGTACTGCCCCTCCGACATGCAGGGCTCCCTCAGTACTGCCCCTCTGACAGTGCAGCGCTCCCTCAGCACTGCCCCTCTGACAGTGCGGCACATCCTCACTACTGCCCCTCCGACAGTGCAGCACTCCCTCAGTACTGCCCCTCTGACAGTGCAGCGCTCCCTCAGTACTGCCCCTCCGACAGTGCAGCACTCCCTCAGTACTGCCCCTCCGATAGTGCAGCGCTCCCTCAGTACTGACCCTCCAACAGTGCAGCACTCCCTCAGTACTGCCCCTCTGACAGTGCGGCGCTCCCTCAGTACTGCCCCTCTGACCGTGCAGCACTCCCTCAGTACTGCCCCTCCGACAGTGCGGTGCTCCCTCAGTACTGCCCCTCCAACAGTGCGGCACATCCTCAGTACTGCCCCTCCGACATGCAGGGCTCCCTCAGTACTGCCCCTCTGACTGTGCAGCGCTCCCTCAGTACTGCCCCTCTGACAGTGCAGCGCTCCCTCAGTACTGCCCCTCCGACAGTGCAGCGCTCCCTCAGTACTGCCCCTCTGACAGTGCAGCGCTCCCTCAGTACTGCCCGTCCGACAGTGCAGGGCTCCCTCAGTACTGCCCCTCCGACAGTGCGGCACATCCTCAGTACTGTCCCTCCGACAGTGCAGCACTCGCTCAGTGCTGCCCCTCCGACAGTGCAGCGCTCCCTCAGTACTGCCCCTCTGACAGTGCAGTGCTCCCTCAGTACTGCCCCTCCGACTGTGCAGCGCTCCCTCAGTACTGCCCCGCTGACAGTGGAGCGCTCCCTCATTACTGCCCCTCTGACAGTGCAGCGCTCCGTCAGTACTGCCCCTCCGACAGTGCAGCGCTCACTCAGTACTGCCCCTCTGACAGTGCGGTGCTGCCTCAGTACTGCCCCTCCGACAGTGCAGCGCTCCCTCAGTACTACCCCTCTGACAGTGCAGCGCTCCCTCAGTACTATCCCTCCGACAGTGCATCGCTCCCTCAGTACTGTCCCCCCGACAGTGCAGCGCTCCCTCAGTACTGCCCCTCAGACAGTGCGGCACTCCCTCAGTACTGCCCCTCCGACAGTGCAGCGCTCCCTCAGTACTGTCCCTCCGACAGTGCAGCGCTCCCTCAGTACTGCCCCTCCGACAGTGCAGCGCTCCCTCAGTACTGCCCCTCTGACAGTGCAGCGCTCGCTCAGTACTGCCCCTCCGACAGTGGAGCGCTCCCTCAGTACTGCCCCTCCGACAGTGCAGCGCTCCCTCAGTACTGACCCTCCGACAGTGCAGTGCTCCCTCAGTACTGCCCCTCTGACAGTGCGGTGCTCCCTCAGTACTGCCCCTCCGACAGTGCAGCGCTCCTTCAGTACTACCCCTCCGACAGTGCAGCACTCCCTCAGTACTGTCCCTCCGACAGTGCAGCGATGCCTCAGTACTGCCCCTCCGACAGTGCGGCACTCCCTCAGTACTGCCCCTCCGACAGTGCAGCGCTCCCTCAGTACTGTCCCTCCGACAGTGCAGCGCTCCCGCAGTACTGCCCCTCCGACAGTGCAGCGCTCCCTCAGTACTGTCCCTCCGACAGTGCAGCGCTCCCGCAGTACTGCCCCTCCGACAGTGCAGCACTCCCTCAGTACTGCACAGGGAGTGTCAGCCTGGATTTTTGTGCTCGAGTCTCTGGAGTGTGACTTGAACCCACAGTCCTCTGACTCAGAGGCGAGGATGCTTCTCCGTGAGCCACGGCTGACACTTTAACTGTAATTGAGAAGCACGAACAAAACAGAGATTCAGGAAGTGAAATTCGGCATGAATCACTGTGTAATTCCTGAGGTCTCTCCCGCTCATCGACCCCACCCTGCAGCATCACTTTGTCCTGCCCATGCAGCACCTTCCCTGTGCCAAGCTGCCCTCACAGACTTCTTCGGCCAATAAAACTTCTGATCCCATATATTTATTGATATATATATATTTCTCTGTTGCATCAATCTATTTTCTTTCACTTTATCGAGCTCAACTCGCCTGGATGAGTGCAGCTCCAACAACACACAAGAAGCTCGACACCATCCAGGATAAAGCAGCCCGTTTGATTGGCACCCCATCCACCACCTTAAACATTCACTCCCTCCACCACCGGCGCACTGTGGCTGCAGTGTGGACCATCTACAAGATGCACAGCAGCAACTCGCCAAGGCTTCTTTAGCAACACCTCCCAAACCCGCGACCTCTTCCACCTAGAAGGACAAGGGCAGCAGGCACATGGGAACACCACCACCTCCAAGTTCCCCTGCAAGTCACACACCATCCTGACTTGGAAATATATCACCGTTCCTTCATCGTCGCTGGGTCAAAATCCTGGAACTCCCTCCCTAACAGCACTGTGGGAGCACCTTCACCACACGGACTGCAGCGGTTCAAGAAGGTGGCTCACCACCACCTTCTCAAGGGCAATTAGGGATGGGCAAACAATGCTGGCCTTGCCAGCGATGCCCACATCCCCAGAACGAATTAAAAAAAACACACATAGGCTTCCCCGTTGACCAATAACCTCCTCTCTTGGAGGAGCTCGCTCATGATGGAGTGCAAGGTCTTTCAGGCACCAACTATCCTCCGACATCTTGCCCAAGTGGCCAATCCTCATGTGTGAGCCTGAACAGTAAGTGTCATAGAATCATTTAATCTTACAGCACAGAAGGAGGCCATTCGGCCTGTGCCGGCTCTTTGAACGAGCTCTCCAATTTAGTCCCACACCCCAGCTCTTACCCCACAACCCTGCAAATGAGTCCTCTTCAAGTACATGTCCTATTGCCCGTTGAAAGTTCCTGTGGAATCTGATTCCACCGCCCTTTCACGTCGTGCGTTCCAGATCTTACCAACCCTCTTTGTGAAAAAAATTCTCCTCATTTCCCCTCTAGTTCTTCTGCCAATTATTTTCAATCTATGACCTCTGGTTACTGACACACTTGTCAGAGTAAATAGTTTCTCCCTACTTGCTCTATCAAAACCCCTCATAATTTTGAACACCTCTCTTAGGTCTCACCTTAACCTTCTCTGCTCTGAGGAGAACAATCCCAGATTCTCCACATAACTGAACTCCCTCATCCTTGGTATCAGCCTGGTAAATCTCCTCTGCACCCTCTCCAAGGCCTTGACATCCTTCCTAAAATGCGGTGCCCAGATTTGTACACAATACTCCAGCTGAGGCCTAACCAATGATTTGTAAAGGTTTAGCATAACTTCCTTGTTTCTGTATTCAATTGCCCTAATCACAAAGCCAAGTATCCCATACACTTTCCCACATTACAACGGTGACTACACTTCAAAAAGTACTTTATTGGCTGTAAAGTACTTTGGGATGTCCTGAGGTCGTGAAGAGCGCAATGGAAGTGCAAGTCTTTCTTTTAACCACCTTATCATCTTGCCCTGCCAACTTCAAGGATTTATGAATATGCAACCCAGGTCCCTCTGCTCTTGCACCCCCTCAAAATAGTCCCATTGAGATTATACCGCCTCTCCACGTTGTTTCTCCCAAAGTGCATCACTTCACACTCATCTGTATTAAATTGCATCTGCCATGTGCCTGCCCATTTCACCAGTCTGTCTACATCCTCTTGAAGTCTGCAACTATCCTGCTCACTATTTACTACATTGCCAAGCTTTGTATCATCAACAAACTTCGAAATTGTACTCCCTATACTCAAGTCCGGGTCATTTATACATAACAAGAAAAGCAATGGTCCCAATACCGACCCCTGGGGGAGCCCACTACATACTTCCCTCCAGTCAGAAAAACACCTGTTCACCACTATTCTCTGTATTCTATCCCTCAGTCAATTTCATCCCATAGTCCCTTTAACACCAGGTGCTTCTATTTTCTGAATAAGTCTGTTACATGGTACTTCATCAAATGCCTTTTGAAAGTCCATATATACAGCACCTACTGCACTACCTTCATCAAAGAACTCAATCAGGTTAGAGTCATAGAGTCGTAGAGTAATACAGCACGGATAGAGGCCCTTCGGCCCATCGTGTCCGTGCCGGCCATCAAGCCCTGTCTAATCTAATCCCATATTCCCGCATTTGGTCCGTAGCCTTGTATGTTATGGCATTTCAAGTGCTCATCCAAATGCTTCTTAAATGTTGTGAGGGTTTCTGCCTCCACAACCCTTTCAGGCAGTGAGTTCCAGACTCCAACCACCCTCTGGATGAAAAAGTTCTTTCTCAAATCCCCTCTAAACCTCCCGCCCTTTACCTTGAATCTATGCCCCCTAGTTATTGACCCCTCTACTAAGGGAAAAAGCTCCTCAGCATCCATCCTATCTATGCCCCTCATAATTTTGTACACCTCAATCATGTCCCCCCTCAGCCTCCTCTGCTCCAAGGAAAACAAACCCAATCTGCCCAGTCTCTCTTCATAGCTGAAGCGCTCCAGCCCTGGTAACATCCTGGTGAACCTCCTCTGCACCCTCTCTAACGCGATCACATCCTTCCTGTAGTGTGGCGACCAGAACTGCACACAGTATTCCAGCTGTGGCCTAACCAGTGTTTTATACAGCTCCATCATAACCTCCTTGCTCTTATATTCAATGCCTCGGCTAATGAAGGCAAGTATCCCATATGTCTTTTTTACCACCCTATCCACCTGTTCCGCCGCCTTCAGGGATCTGTGTACTTGCATTTTTATAATGGAGAAGATCCTCACACCAGCATGCCTGGACTTAGATCATCGGGAGGCGGACTCATCCACCAAGTTTACTCACTGGCTTAAGTGTTTCGAAAAATTCCTGACCGCCTCCGAAGCAATCAAATCGGACAAGGACAAACTGGATGTCCTGACCTCCAAAGTGAACCACCGAGTGTACTCGGTCATCCAAGACGCGACCTCGTACGCGGACGCTATCAAGCTCCTCAAGGACCAATACACGCGCCCAGTGAACGAAGTGTACGCCAGGCACCTCCTGGGGAGTCGTAAACAACAACCTGGGGAATCGACCGTGGAATACCTTCAGGCACTGTCTGTGCTTGGCCGGGCCTGTGGTTGTAAGGATGTAAAGGCCGCCGTGTACACAGAGGAACTTATCCGGGACGCTTTTGTAGCGGGCCACAGATCCAATTACACCCGACAGCGACTGTTGGAGCAGAGTAACCTCGACCTCAACAAGGCCTCTGAACTCGCACTATCGTTGGATGCAGCCTACCAGGGCATGGATGCCTACTCCTCTGCACCGTGGACGCCGCGGGGAATGACAGCCTGGGACACGGTAGGACCGCCTCATAGCGCCGTGCCACCCCAGCCACACCCCAACAACGGCCCAACTACCGCAGCAGTGTCCCAAGGCCAGACAGCAGTGCCCCAAGGCCAGAAATGCTACTTCTGTGGCCAGGCAAAACACCCCAGAGTGCGCTGCCCGGCGAAAAACGCGATCTGCTCGGGCTGCGGGAAGAAGGGACACTACGCTAGCGTCTGCAGGGCCAAAGCCACCCCGAACCCCAGCAGCGCCGCATGTGGGCCATGCGGGCCGCCATCTTGGACCTCCCCGGCCATGTGCGAATCACCGGTACAGCAGCCATTTTGGACGCCTCCAGCCACATGGGGATCATGGACGCCGCCATCTTGGACGACAGCCGGGACGCAGCAGGCCCCCGACACCGCCTCATCTGATACCCGCAGCGACACACCGACCCCTACGCTGGCATCCGTTACACTGGACCAAGCGAGACCGCACCAACTAGGGTCTTTCCATTCATTGTGTATTCCCTTGCCTTGTTAGTCCCCCCAAAGTGCATCACCTCGCACTTTTCCGGGTTAAATTCCATTTGCCACTGTTCCGCCCATCTGACCAACCCATCTATATCGTCCTGCAGACTGAGGCTACCCTCCTCACTATTTACCACCCTACCAATTTTTGTATCATCCGCGAACTTACTGATCATACCTTTTACATTCATATCCAAGTCATTAATGTAGACCACAAACAGCAAGGGACCCAGCACCGATCCCTGTGGTACCCCACTGGCCACAGGCTTCCAGTCACAAAAACAACCTTCGACCATCACCCTCTGCCTTCTGCCACTAAGCCAGTTTTGTATCCAATGTGCCAAGGCACCCTGGATTCCATGGGCTCTTACCTTCTTGACCAGTCTCCTGTGCGGGACTTTATCGAAGGCCTTACTGAAATCCATGTATACCACATCCACTGCGTTACCCTCATCCACACACCTAGTCACCCCCTCAAAAAATTCAATCAAATTAGTCAGACATGATCTTCCCTTGACAAAGCCATGTTGACTATCCCTGATTAATCCTTGCCTCTCCAAGTGGAGACAAATTTTGTCCCTCAGGACTTTTTCCAATAATTTTCCTACCACTGATGTTAGGCTCACTGGCCTGTAGTTCCCCGGTTTTTCCCTACTACCCTTCTTGAATAATGGTACTACATTAGCGGTTCTCCAGTCCTCTGGCACATCCCCTGTGGCCAGAGAGGTCCTGAATATATGTGTTAGAGCCCCCGCAATCTCCTCCTTTGCCTCACACAGCAGCCTGGGATACATTTCATCCGGGCCTGGGGATTTATCCATTTTTAGGCCAGCTAAAACCGCCAATACCTCCTCCCTCTCGATGTTAATATGTTCGAGCATATCACAGTCCCCCCGCCCTATTTCTATGTCTACATCGTCCTTCTCCATAGTGAAAACAGATGCAAAAAATTCATTTAGAACCCCTCCTACATCCTCCGGCTCCACACACAGATTGCCACTTTTGTCCCTAATGGGCCCTATTTTTTCCCTAGTTATCCTCTTACCCTTAATATACTTATAAAACATCTTCGGATTTTCCTTTATTTTGCTCGCCAGTGTTATTTCATGGCCCCTCCTTGATCTCCTAATTTCTTTTTTAAGTATCCCCCTGCACTTTTTGTACTCCTCTAGGGCTTCCTCCGTCTTTAGCCTTTTGTATCTACCAAAAGCCCTCCTTTTTTTCCTAATCCATTCTCGTATATCCCCTGACATCCACGGTTCCCTGTGGTTTTTGGAACCACTCTTGACCTTTACGGGAACATGTTGCCATTGTATGATCTCAATCTCCCTTCTGAAAGCCTCCCATTGCTCCGATGCGGATTTTCCTACAAGTAGCTGATCCCAGTCCATTTTGGCCAGATCCTGCCTTATCCTATTAAAATTGGCCTTCCCCCAATTTAGAACCTTTATTTCCGGCCCATCCCTGTCCTTTTCCATGACCACCTTAAATCTTACCATATTATGGTCACTATCACCAAAGTGCTCACCTACTAGCACTTTTTCCACTTGGCCGGCCACATTCCCTAGAATTAGGTCCAGTACCGCCCCCTCTCTTGTAGGACTTTCTACATGCTGGCTCAAAAAGCTCTCCTGGATGCACTTTAAGAATTCTACACCCTCTGAGCCTTTCACACTCTGACTATCCCAGTTAATATTGGGGAAGTTGAAATCCCCCATTATTATTACCCTATTATTTGCACATTTCTCTGAGATTTGCCTACATATCTGTTCCTCTATCTCCCCCTGACTGTTTGGAGGCCTATAGTACACTCCCAGCAAAGTGCTTGCCCCCTTTTTGTTTTTCAGTTTTGTTAGTCAGACATGATTTAACAAATCCATGCTGGCTGTCCCTTATTAACCCATGCTTCTCCAAGTGAGGATAATTGGTGTCATAAATCTCATCCTCATAAAGAAACTACTCATGAAATAATGCTGGATGGCCAGCTGGTGGCGCCATCCAAGGAGTATAAATACTCGGGCGTGGGCCCAGCTTGCCAGGGACATTTTGTAAGACAGGAACTAGTGAAGTACAACTAGACCTCCATATTCTGAAACAAGTTGATTAAAGCCTTGCTTTATATTCAAACTCAAAGTGTGTAGTGAGTTTTATTATGTCAATTGGTCTCTAGTAGTTTTCCCACCACTGACGTTAGTGCAAATATAGAGAAAATCATTCTGCTGAATTGGATAATTGCACCAGGCTATCCCAGGGTGGGTGTACAGTGTACAGAATGGGGGTGGGGGGTAGAAAGGGGATTGGATGAGGGACGTCATGTGACCATGTCGATAGGACGGGGTGCATCACTGCCATGCCTGGTGTCCACATGCATGCCCCATGCAGTGGAGGATCCCAGGATAGCGATCTGGAGGCAGAAACCATGGCTGAAAAGCCCCCTTCCAATCCCCTGAACCCAGAGGCACTAAAGGGGCAAACTATTTTGGGTTAGAAGAGGGAGACCTGGCAAAGCAAGACGCCAAAAAAAGTTCAGTGCTTGTCACTGGTTGGTTTCCAGTTATCGGGAATTCCTTTGATTCCCTCAAACTCTACTTTTTTATTCATTCTGGGGATGTGGGCATCGCTGGCAAGGCCAGCATTGTTTGCCCATCCCTAATTGCCCTTGAGAAGGTGGTGGTGAGCCGCCTTGTTGAACCGCTGCAGTCCGTGTGGTGAAGGTACTCCCACAGTGCTGTTAGGGAGGGAGTTCCAGGATTTGGACCCAGCGACGATGAAGGATCGGCGATATATTTCCAAGTCAGGATGGTGTGTGACTTGGGAGGGGAACTTGCAGGTGCTGGTGTTCCCATGCGTCTGGACTCTTGAACCCGTTAACCTTCGCTCCGCGCAAGCGTCAGACAGTGAGGACAAGAGGACATTTCCCCCATCAGTCCTCCCGCACAAGGAGCTATCTCAGAGTGCCTTACAGGGCAGCGGATAGCGAGTGCCCGCTCACAGGTAACAGGGCATTGGGCAAGAACGCTCATGTCAACATGGTCACGTTACAGCCCTTACCCAATCCCCTCCCCCCACCATCCGACCATACAGCCACTCGCACCTCCCCCACCCCTGGGCCAGCTTGGTGCAATTATCCAATTCAGCAGAACGATTTCCTCTATAAACTGTCAGATACAGAGGCAGAAAAAGAAAATGTAGGAGCTTTCTCCCGACTACGAACATAAAAGGCAGCCCCACAGATAAGGAGCGTGTGGAACAAAGCCATCCGCAGGGAGGGAGGAAGCCTCGTGTTCTGACAGCTACTGATCGAGAAACCGCCAGCAAACTCTCGATCTCAACAGTCACATTTTTTAACTCCTTTACCACACAGAACAGAGTAAACTCAAACATTAAGAGTTCCAATGTTTGTCTCCGGTTCTCCTTCTCTCCAGACTTCCCTTTCCCTCTCTTCATCACTACAGCTCTCTCTCCACATCACGCTCATCCTTGAGCCACATACACTTCCACTCTCTGTCCTTCCTTCCCTCGCTTTCCTTCTCCCTTCGTTTTTTTCTCGCTTCTTCCACTCTGCCCCCTCTCGCTTTCTCTCTGTCCTCCGCCCTCCTTGCTTCCTTCTCACTGTTCTTACACTCATTCCTTCCCTCTCCTTCATTCTCTCTCTCCCGTTCTTGCTCTCATATTCCTTCCCTCCATCTCCTTTATTCTCTCTTTCCCTTCTCTATCTTCTTCCACTTTCTCCCCTTCTCTCTTTCTCCTTTCTCATCTCCTCCCCTACTCTCTCTCCTCCCCCACCCCTTCCTTCCCACTCTCTCCCTTGTGCCTGGTACCTGTGAAAGGCTCCTCCAGCTCCACCTCCAGGACATTGTTCCTCTCCAATCTTATCTCAAAGCCACAGCCAACAAGAAGTGAGCGGCCAGCCCAGTGCCAGGGACGGAGGTGCTTTATTTTGTTTATATTTCAGATCCAGTCACTTATGATCAATCATGTTTAACAAGGCACGTAGTTTGCTTGAAGTACGTTGACAGATATCCCTCTCTGCGTTTCACGACATTGAACAGCTTCTGCTGTCTTGTTTCCCATTCCTTCCTTCCCTTGTGGCTAACGACAAGACCACAACATCAACACACCCTTGCTTGTTTTCACTGCACTCTCCCACCTCTCCTCAGAACATCCACCGCCTCCTCCGTACTGACAGCCAGGGTCATGCGTACATCAGCTGATAGCACGAACCAGCGCTTAATGCCATTATGTTTCTCACTGAACTACCTCGGAAACACGTCTCATCGGGGGACAGGAAATGAGACCTTAACTCTTTCACTGCACCCTCGGCGCTGGAGCAGATCTCAAAGCTGGGATCGTGTTACCGAGGAGAGAGGACAAGGTAAATCAGAGAACGAGGGAGGGGAGGAGTCCCACAGTTTGAGGGGAGACTGAGGGAGGGGAGAAGTCCCACAGTTTGAGGGGAGACTGAGGGAGGGGAGGGGGTCCCACAGTTTGAGGGGAGAATGAGGGAGCGGAGGGGTCCCACAGTTTGAGGGAGTGAGGGAGGGGAGGAGTCCCACAGTTTGAGGGGAGACTGAGCGAGGGGAGGAGTCCCACAGTTTGAGGGAGTGAGGGAGGGGAGGAGTCCCGCAGTTTGATGGGAATCTGAGGGAGGGGAGGAGCCCCACAGTTTGAGGGAGTGAGAGAGGGGAGGAGTCCCACAGTTTGAGGGGAGACTGAGGGAGGAGAGGAGCTCCACAGTTTGAGGGGAGACTGAGGAAGGGGAGGAGTCCCACAGTTTGAGGGGAGACTGAGGGAGGGGAGGAGTCCCACAGTTTGAGGGGAGACTGAGGGAGGGGGGGTGTCACACAGTTTGAGGGGAGACTGAGGGAGGGGAGGGGGTCCCACAGTTTGAGGGGAGAATGAGGGAGCGGAGGGGTCCCACAGTTTGAGGGATTGAGGGAGGGGAGGAGTCCCACAGTTTGAGGGGAGACTGAGCGAGGGGAGGAGTCCCACAGTTTGAGGGAGTGAGGGAGGGGAGGAGTCCCACAGTTTGAGGGGAATCTGAGGGAGGGGAGGAGTCCCACAGTGTGAGGGAGTGCGGGAGGGGAGGAGTCCTACAGTTTGAGGGGAGACTGAGGGAGGAGAGGAGCTCCACAGTTTGAGGGGAGACTGAGGGAGGGGAGGAGTCCCACAGTTTGAGGGGAGACTGAGGGAGGGGAGGAGTCCCACAGTTTGAGGGGAGACTGAGGGAGGGGAGGAGTCCCACAATTTGAGGGGAGACTGAGGGAGGGGAGGAGTCCCACAGTTTGAGGGGAGACTGAGGGAGGGGAGGAGTCCCACAGTTTGAGGGGAGACTGAGGGAGGGGAGGAGTCCCACAGTTTTAGGGGAGACTGAGGGAGGGGAGGAGTCCCACAATTTGTGTGGAGACTGAGGGAGGGGAGGAGTCCCACAGTTTGAGGGGAGACTGAGGGAGGGGAGGAGTCCCACAGTTTGAGGGGAGACTGAGGGAAGGGAGGAGTCCCACAGTTTGAGGGGAGACTGAGGGAGGGGAGGAGTCCCACAGTTTGAGGGGAGACTGAGGGAGGGGAGGAGTCCCACAGTTTGAGGGGAGACTGAGGGAGGGGAGGAGTCCCACAGTTTGAGGGGAGACTGAGGGAGGGGAGGAGTCCCACAGTTTGAGGGGAGACTGAGGGAGCGGAGGAATCCCACAGTTTGAGGGAGTGAGGGAGGGGAAGAGGCCCACAGTTTGAGGGGAGACTGAGGGAGGGGAGGAGTCCCACAGTTTTGAGGAGAGGCTGAGGGAGGGGAGGAGTCCCACAGTTTGAGGCGAGACTGAGGGAGGGGAGGAGTCCCACAGTTTGAGGGGAAACTGAGGGAGGGGAGGAATCCCACAGTTTGAGGGAGTGAGGGAGGGGAGGAGTCCCACAGTTTGAGGGGAGACTGAGGGAGGGGAGCAGCCCCACAGTTTGAGGGGAGACTGAGGGAGGGGAGGAGTCCCACAGTTTGAGGGGAGGCTGAGGGAGGGGAGGCGTCCCACAGTGTGAGGCGAGACTGAGGGAGGGGAGGAGTCCCACAGTTTGAGGGGAGAATGAGGGAGGGGAGGAGTCCCACAGTTTGAGGGGAGACTGAGGGAGGCGGGGCGTCCCACAGTTTGAGGGGAGACTGAGGGAGGGGAGGGGGTCCCACAGTTTGAGGGGAGAATGAGGGAGCGGAGGGGTCCCACAGTTTGAGGGAGTGAGGGAGGGGAGGAGTCCCACAGTTTGAGGGGAGACTGAGAGAGGGGAGGAGTCCCACAGTTTGAGGGAGTGAGGGAGGGGAGGAGTCCCACAGTTTGAGGGGAATCTGCGGGAGGGGAGGAGTCCCACAGTTTGAGGGAGTGAGGGAGGGGTGGAGTCCCACAGTTTGAGGGGAGACTGAGGGAGGAGAGGAGCTCCACAGTTTGAGGGGAGACTGAGGGAGGGGAGGAGTCCCACAGTTTGAGGGGAGGCTGAGGGAGGGGAGGCGTCCCACAGTTTGAGGGGAGACTGAGGGAGAGGAGGAATCCCACAGTTTGAGGGGAGACTGAGGGAGGGGAGGGGGTCCCACAGTTTTAGGGGAGACTGCGGGAGCGGAGGGGTCCCACAGTTTGAGGGAGTGAGGGAGGGGAGGAGTCCCACAGTTTATGGGGAGACTGAGGGAGGGGAGGAGTCCCACAGTTTGAGGGGAGACTGAGGGAGGGGGGGAGTCCCACAGTTTGAGGGAATGAGGGAGGGGAGGAGTCCCACAGTTTGAGGGGAGACTGAGGGAGGGGAGGAGTCCCACAGTTTGAGGGGAGACTGAGGGAGGAGAGGAGCTCCACAGTTTGAGGGGAGACTGAGGGAGGGAAGGAGTCCCACAGTTTGAGGGGAGGCTGAGGGAGGGGAGGCATCCCACAGTTTGAGGGGAGACTGAGGGAGAAGAGGAATCCCACAGTTTGAGGGGAGACTGAGGGAGGGGAGGGGGTCCCACAGTTTTAGGGGAGACTGAGGGAGCGGAGGGGTCCCACAGTTTGAGGGAGTGAGGGAGGGGCGGAGTCCCACAGTTTATGGGGAGACTGAGGGAGGGGAGGAGTCCCACAGTTTGAGGGGAGACTGAGGGAGGGGAGGAGTCCCACAGTTTGAGGGAATGAGGGAGGGGAGGAGTCCCACAGTTTGAGGGGAGACTGAGGGAGGGGAGGAGTCCCACAGTTTGAGGGGAGACTGAGGGAGGGGAGGGGGTCCCACAGTTTTAGGGGAGACTGAGGGAGCGGAGGGGTCCCACAGTTTGAGGGAGTGAGGGAGGGGAGGAGTCCCACAGTTTATGGGGAGACTGAGGGAGGGGAGGAGTCCCACAGTTTGAGGGGAGACTGAGGGAGGGGAGCAGCCCCACAGTTTGAGGGGAGACTGAGGGAGGGGAGGAGTCCCACAGTTTGAGGGGAGGCTGAGGGAGGGGAGGCGTCCCACAGTGTGAGGCGAGACTGAGGGAGGGGAGGAGTCCCACAGTTTGAGGGGAGAATGAGGGAGGGGAGGAGTCCCACAGTTTGAGGGGAGACTGAGGGAGGCGGGGCGTCCCACAGTTTGAGGGGAGACTGAGGGAGGGGAGGGGGTCCCACAGTTTGAGGGGAGAATGAGGGAGCGGAGGGGTCCCACAGTTTGAGGGAGTGAGGGAGGGGAGGAGTCCCACAGTTTGAGGGGAGACTGAGAGAGGGGAGGAGTCCCACAGTTTGAGGGAGTGAGGGAGGGGAGGAGTCCCACAGTTTGAGGGGAATCTGAGGGAGGGGAGGAGTCCCACAGTTTGAGGGAGTGAGGGAGGGGAGGAGTTCCACAGTTTGAGGGGAGACTGAGGGAGGGGAGGAGTCCCACAGTTTGAGGGGAGGCTGAGGGAGGGGAGGCGTCCCACAGTTTGAGGGGAGACTGAGGGAGAGGAGGAATCCCACAGTTTGAGGGGAGACTGAGGGAGGGGAGGGGGTCCCACAGTTTTAGGGGAGACTGAGGGAGCGGAGGGGTCCCACAGTTTGAGGGAGTGAGGGAGGGGAGGAGTCCCACAGTTTATGGGGAGACTGGGGGAGGGGAGGAGTCCCACAGTTTGAGGGGAGACTGAGGGAGGGGGGGAGTCCCACAGTATGAGGGAATGAGGGAGGGGAGGAGTCCCACAGCTTGAGGGGAGACTGAGGGAGGGGAGGAGCTCCACAGTTTGAGGGGAGACTGAGGGAGGGGAGGAGTCCCACAGTTTGAGGGGAGGCTGAGGGAGGGGAGGCATCCCACAGTTTGAGGGGAGACTGAGGGAGAGGAGGAATCCCACAGTTTGAGGGGAGACTGAGGGAGGGGAGGGGGTCCCACAGTTTTAGGGGAGACTGAGGGAGCGGAGGGGTCCCACAGTTTGAGGGAGTGAGGGAGGGGCGGAGTCCCACAGTTTATGGGGAGACTGAGGGAGGGGAGGAGTCCCACAGTTTGAGGGGAGGCTGAGGGAGGGGAGGAGTCCCACAGTTTGAGGGGAGACTGAGGGAGGGGAGGAGTCCCACAGTTTGAGGGGAGACTGAGGGAGGGGAGGAGTCCCACAGTTTGAGGGAATGAGGGAGGGGAGGAGTCCCACAGTTTGAGGGGAGACTGAGGGAGGGGAGGAGTCCCACAGTTTGAGGGGAGACTGAGGGAGGGGAGGGGGTCCCACAGTTTTAGGGGAGACTGAGGGAGCGGAGGAGTCCCACAGTTTGAGGGGGGACTGAGGGAGGGGAGCAGCCCCACAGTTTGAGGGGAGACTGAGGGAGGGGAGGAGTCCCACAGTTTGAGGGGAGGCTGAGGGAGGGGAGGCGTCCCACAGTGTGAGGCGAGACTGAGGGAGGGGAGGAGTCCCACAGTTTGAGGGGAATCTGAGGGATGGGAGGAGTCCCACAGTTTGAGGGAGTGAGGGAGGGGAGGAGTCCCACAGTTTGAGGGGAGACTGAGGGAGGGGGGGAGTCCCACAGTTTGAGGGGAGACTGAGGGAGGGGAGGGGGTCCCACAGTTTGAGGGGAAAATGAGGGAGCGGAGGGGTCCCACAGTTTGAGGGAGTGAGGGAGGGGAGGAGTCCCACAGTTTGAGGGGAGACTGAGCGAGGGGAGGAGTCCCACAGTTTGAGGGAGTGAGGGAGGGGAGGAGTCCCACAGTTTGAGGGGAGACTGAGGGAGGGGAGGAGTCCCACAGTTTGAGGGGAGACTGAGGGAGGAGAGGAGCTCCACAGTTTGAGGGGAGACTGAGGGAGGGGAGGAGTCCCACAGTTTGAGGGGAGGCTGAGGGAGGGGAGGCGTCCCACAGTTTGAGGGGAGACTGAGGGAGAGGAGGAATCCCACAGTTTGAGGGTAGACTGAGGGAGGGGAGGGGGCCCCACAGTTTTAGGGGAGACTGAGGGAGCGGAGGGGTCCCACAGTTTGAGGGAGTGAGGGAGGGGAGGAGTCCCACAGTTTCAGGGAATGAGGGAGGGGAGGAGTCCCACAGTTTGAGGGGAGACTGAGGGAGGGGAGGAGTCCCACAGTTTGAGGGGAGGCTGAGGGAGGGGAGGTGTCCCACAGTTTGAGGGGAGACTGAGGGAGGGGAGGAGTCCCACAGTTTGAGGGGAGACTGAGGGAGGGGAGCGGGTCCCACAGTTTGAGGGGAGAATGAGGGAGCGGAGGGGTCCCACAGTTTGAGGGAGTGAGGGAGGGGAGGATTCCCACAGTTTGAGGGGAGACTGAGCGAGGGGAGGAGTCCCACAGTTTGAGGGAGTGAGGGAGGGGAGGAGTCCCACAGTTTGAGGGGAGACTGAGGGAGGGGAGGAGCCCCACAGTTTGAGGGGAGACTGAGGGAGGGGAGGAGTCCCACAGTTTGAGGGCAGACTGAGGGAGGGGAGGAGTCCCACAGTTTGAGGGCAGACTGAGGGAGGGGAGGGGTCCCACAGTTTATGGGGAGACTGAGCGAGGGGAGGAGTCCCACATTTTGAGGGAGTGAGGGAGGGGAGGAGTCCCACAGTTTGAGGGGAATCTGAGGGAGGGGAGGAGTCCCACAGTTTGAGGGAGTGAGGGAGGGGAGGAGTCCCACAGTTTGAGGGGAGACTGAGGGAGGGGAGGAGTCCCACAGTTTGAGGGGAGACTGGGGGAGGGGAGGAGTCCCACAGTTTGAGGGTAGACTGAGGGAGGGGAGGAGTCCCAAAGTTTGAGGGGAGAGTGAGGGAGGGGAGGAGTCCCACAGTTTGAGGGGAGACTGAGGGAGGGGAGGAGTCCCACAGTTTGAGGGGAGACTGAGGGAGGGGAGGAGTCCCACAGTTTGAGGGGAGACTGAGGGAGGGAGGAGTCCCACAGTTTGAGGGGAGACTGAGGGAGGGGAGGAGTTCCACAGTTTGAGGGGAGACTGAGGGAGGGGAGGAGTCCCACAGTTTGAGGGGAGACTGAGGGAGGGGAGGAGTCCCACAGTTTGAGGGGAGACTGAGGGAGGGGAGGAGTCCCACAGTTTGAGGGGAGACTGAGGGAGGGGAGGAGTCCCACAGTTTGAGGGGAGGCTGAGGGAGGGGAGGAGTCCCACAGTTTGAGGGGAGGCTGCGGGAGGGGAGGAGTTCCACAGTTTGAGGGGAGACTGAGGGAGGGGAGGAGTCCCACAGTTTGAGGGGAGACTGAGGGAGGGGAGGAGTCCCACAGTTTGAGGGGAGACTGAGGGAGGGAAGGAATCCCACAGTTTGAGGGGAGACTGAGGGAGCGGAGGGGTCCCACAGTTTGAGGGAGTGAGGGAGGGGAGGAGTCCCACAGTTTGAGGGGAATCTGGGGGAGGGGAGGAGTCCCACAGTTTGAGGGATTGAGGGAGGGGAGGAGTCCCACAGTTTGAGGGGAGACTGAGGGTGGGGAGGAGTCCCACAGTTTGAGGGGAGACTGAGGGAGGGGAGGAGTCCCACAGTTTGAGGGGAGACTGAGGGAGGGGAGGAGTCCCACAGTTTGAGGAGAGACTGAGGGAGGGGAGGAGTCCCACAGTTTGAGGGGAGACTGAGGGAGGGGAGGAGTCCCACAGTTTGAGGGGAGACTGAGGGAGGGGAGGAGTCCCACAGTTTGAGGGGAGACTGAGGGAGCGGAGGGGTCCCACAGTTTGAGGGGAGACTGAGGGAGGGGAGGAGTCCCACAGTTTGAGGGGAGACTGAGGGAGGGGAGGAGTCCCACAGATTGAGGGGAGACTGAGGGAGGGGAGGAGTCCCACAGTTTGAGGGGAGACTGAGGGAGGGGAGGAGTCCCACAGTTTGAGGGGAGACTGAGGGAGGGGAGGAGTCCCACAGTTTGAGGGGAGACTGAGGGAGGGGAGGAGTCCCACAGTTTTGGGACCGTGGGAAAGAATGAGTTACAGTAGGCCTCAAACATCTCAAACGCTCTACAGCCAAGGAAATTCTTTTGAAATGTAACGTATGAAATGTGCCAGCCAACCTGCGCACAGTGAAGCCTCACAAACAACAATGTGATAATCACCAGCTGTTGATTGAGAGTTAAATATTGGCCCGGCCCTGCAAATTTCTCCCTTCAAGTATTTATCCAATTCCCTTTCGAAAGTTACTACTAGGAGATCTCTCCTGCTCTCCTTTGAAATAGTGCCATGGGATCTTTTACATCCACCTGAGAGAGATCAGCCGGGGCCTCGGTTTAACATCTAAACGGACAGACGGCGTCCCTCAGTACTACCCTTGTGTGTCAGCTTGGATTCTGAGCTCAAGTCTCTGGAGTGAAATTTGAACCAATGCTTTTCTGCCTCAGAGGCGACAGTGCTAACCACTGAGCCATGGCTGACACCTTCGTGGCAGGTGGCGTGTTGCGTGCAGCTCTGGACACCCTGTTTTAGGAATTACATTCGAGCCTTGCAACGGGGCCAGGGAGCAGTCACTGCAATCATACCAGAAATTAAAATTCATAGTTATGAAGAAAGACTCGAGAATTGGGACTTTTTTTTAATGAAACAGTGAAACTTAATCAGAGATCTACTAGAGGTTTTCAAAATTATGGAAGGTTTGAAGAGATTAATTTGTGAAAGGCTATTTCCACTGGTCGATGAATCTATTACACAGCGAGTTGTTGTGATCTGGAACGCGCTGCCTAAAAGGGCGGTGGGAGCAGGTTCAATAGTAACTTTCAAAAGGGAATCGGATAAATACTTGTAGGGAGAAACTTGCAGGGCTGTGGGGAAAGAGTAGGGGGGAGTGGGACTAATTGGAGAGCTCGTTCAAAGAGCTGGCACAGGCACGATGGGCTGAGTGGCCTCCTTCTGTGCTGCATCATTTCTATGATTCTATGAATAACGTGGGGACCCAGACTGAGAATTGTCAGTAGAACCACAATAGGGAAGTTAGAAGAAATGTTTTCAGAAAGAGGGGTGTTAGACCATGGAATGCTTAACCACAAGGAGCTATTGAGGCTCCTGATCACTATCTAGTGTAAGTGTGTAAGTGTGTGTGTGTGGATTTCGAGTGGGGACAGGATCCAGGTCGGCTGCGATGCTCTCCCTCAGTTCAATAATCTGCTAGGGCATGTTGTCCAGACTCACTCGTGAAGAAGGACCACTTGGGTGGGGTATCAGAGCCCCACGTGCCATGGGGGTGTACTCCAACATGAGGCAGAATCTTCAAGACAGCAGCGAATCCATCAAAAAGAGATGGGCTTGTTGGGTCGCTCTACCTCTCTCTCCTCATTGAAGACGCTCCTTAAAACCCACCTCTTTGACCAAGCTTTTGGTCATATGTCCTACGTGGCCCGATGTCAAATTTTGTCTGATTTTGCTCCTGTAAATCGCCTTAGAACGTTTTGCGACATTAAAGGCGCTATATAAATGCAAGTTGTTGTTGTTGATTAAAAGAACTATGCAAATGGGATCTTCACCTGCGGTAATGATCCAGAAAGTCCCACAGCAAAATTGTAGGTTGTATTGAAGAGTTTACATTTATTAAATCACCCCTGCGAGACACCCCTCCTTAAAGCGTATCAACTAGTTCAGATCTTGTCTTTCTCTTTAACCTTTGACTTGTCAAGCATGTGAGCACTCACTGGTCAAGGCCAAGCGTACAACCTTCACACTATCCAAAAATGTAATAAAACCGCTGATATCAAGGCGGAGCCGTGCTCCGGTCAGGAGAGAGGGGGAGCGTTTGATGATGAAGGTCGCTCATCAGTCACTGCTGTTCATCCCATTGCAGCCACCCCCGTGAGCATCACCGGCAAGAATACATTTGTTGACAGAGGAATGGAGAGGAGAAGATTTAAATTGAATTTACTCACTGTGCTCTCTACATGGTTCAGTGGAATTACGGTGCTGGACGGCTGGAGAGGAAGAACAGAATGGAGAAACCAATGTTACATCATGTGGGAGACACAGAGTGACCCAAATATACACAGAGACCCCAATATACACCGTGACCCCAATATACACAGTAACCCCAATATACAGTGACCCCCAATATACAGTGACCCCCAATATACACCGTGGCCCCAATATACACAGAGGCC
The DNA here is from genome assembly GCF_052327205.1 of Somniosus microcephalus. Taxonomy (NCBI): domain Eukaryota; kingdom Metazoa; phylum Chordata; class Chondrichthyes; order Squaliformes; family Somniosidae; genus Somniosus; species Somniosus microcephalus. The sequence continues at coordinate 340,990,932 of NC_140990.1, read as the reverse complement.
CCAATATACAGTGACCCCAATATACACAGTGACCCCAATATACGGTGACACCCAATATACACAGTGACCCCAATATACACCGTGACCCCAATATACACAGTGGCCCCAATATACACAGTGACCCCCAATATACAGTGACCCCCAATATACAGTGACCCCCAATATACAGTGACCCCCAATATACACAGAGACCCCAATATACACAGAGACCCCAATATACACAGTGACCCCAATATACAGTGACCCCAATATACAGTGACCCCCAATATACACCGTGACCCCAATATACACAGAGGCCCCAATATACAGTGACCCCAATATACACAGTGACCCCAATATACACAGTGACCCCAATATACACAGAGACCCCAATATACACAGTGACCCCAATATACAGTGACCCCAATATACAGTGACCCCCAATATACACCGTGACCCCAATATACACAGAGGCCCCAATATACAGTGACCCCAATATACACAGTGACCCCAATATACACAGTGACCCCAATATACACAGAGACCCCAATATACACAGTGACCCCAATATACACAGTGACCCCAATATACAGTGACCTCAATATACACTGTGACCCCAATATACACCGTAACCCCACTATACACAGTGACCCCAATATACACAGTGACCCCAATATACACCGTGACCCCAATATACATTGACCCCACTATACACAGTGACCCCAATATACACAGTGACCCCAATATACACTGTGACCCCAATATACACAGTGACCCCAATATACACTGTGACCCCAATATACACAGTGACCCCAATATACATTGACCCCACTATACACAGTAACCCCAATATACACAGTGACCCCAATATACACAGTGACCCCAATATACAGTGACACCCAATATACACAGTGACCCCAATATACACAGAGACCCCAATATACACCGAGACCCCAATATACACAGTGACCCCAATATAGTGACCCCCAATATACAGTGACCCCCAATATACACCGTGACCCCAATATATACAGAGACCCCAATATACACAGAGACCCCAATATACACAGAGACCCCAATATACACAGAGACCCCAATATACACAGTGACCCAATATACACAGTGACCCCAATATACAGTGACCCCCAATATACACAGTGACCCCAATATACACAGAGACCCCAATATACACAGTGACCCCAATATACACAGTGACCCCAATATACAGTGACCCCAATATACACCGTGACCCCAATATACACCGTGACCCCACTATACACAGTGACCCCAATATACACAGTGACCCCAATATACACCGTGACCCCAATATACATTGACCCCACTATACACAGTGACCCCAATATACACAGTGACCCCAATATACACTGTGACCCCAATATACAGTGACCCCAATATACACAGTGACCCCAATATACACTGTGACCCCAATATACACAGTGACCCCAATATACACTGTGACCCTAATATACACAGTGACCCCAATATACAGCATGGCCCCAATATACACAGTGACCCCAATATACACAGTGACCCCAATATACAGCGTGGCCCCAATATACACAGTGACCCCAATATTAAGCGTGGCCCCAATATACACAGTGACCCCAATATACACAGTGACCCCAATATACACTGTGACCCCAATATACACTGTGACCCCAATATACACAGTGACCCCAATATGCACTGTGACCCCAATATACACTGTGACCCCAATATACACCGTGACCCCAATATACAGCGTGGCCCCAATATACACAGTGACCCCAATATACACAGTGACCCCAATATACACTGTGACCCCAATATACACTGTGACCCCAATATACACTGTGACCCCAATATACACTGTGACCCCAATATACACCGTGACCCCAATATACACAGTGACCCCAATATACACCGTGACCCCAATATACACAGTGACCCCAATATATACCGTGACCCCAATATACACCGTGACCCCAATATACACAGTGACCCCAATATACACCGTGACCCCAATACACACTGTGACCCCAATATACAGCGTGGCCCTAATATACACCGTGACCCCAATATACACTGTGACCCCAATATACACCATGACCCCAATATACAGCGTGACCCCAATATACACCGTGACCGCAATATACACGTGACCCCAACATACACTGTGACCCCAATATACACTGTGACCCCAATATACACCGTGACCCCAATATACACCGTGACCCCAACATACACTGTGACCCCTGACGTAATAAAACTCACTACGCACTTGGTTTGAGTATAAAGCAAGGCTTTAATCAACTTGTTTCAGAACATGGAGGTCTAGTTGTACTTCACTAGTTCCTGTCTTACAAAATGTCCCTGGAAAGCTGGGCCCAAGCCCGAGTATTTATACTCCTTGGACGGCGCCACCAGCTGGCCGTCCAGTGTTATTTCATGAGTCGTTTCTTCATGATGATGAGATTTATAACATTCTTCTTGCCTAAAAGATTTGGAAGTCCGACGACTTCCTCCTAACGGATTAGGTGGACCACGAATAGCAGAAGTCTTTTAGATCTTTGTTTATGGCTAGAAGGCACGTCTCCCCGGACCGTGTCTTGGTCCCTGGGCCGCTTGATCCGTACTGGTGGATCAACAGGACCCATGTCGCCTTGATCGACCTGAGGGAGACTGGGGTGATCGTGACTCTGTGTGCGGGTCCCCACAGGCGCAGAGCTGGCTTCATCTTGTTTGATAGCCGGGGATTGACCGGCGTCCTGGCTTCAGGTGACCATCCCATGGCGAGCGCTCTGCTCTCCGAGTGGATCCAGTGAAGTAGCCGGCAGAGCCCTTGATGTCCCAGGTGGGGCGTCGTCTTCAAAGGAGCGCAGAGTGTTGGCATCATTACCGTGCGTCCCTCTATCAGTTGGGTCCGTGGGATCGGTTGGACAGGGAGCCAGATCTCGGAGTGAAACGGTGGACTCCCGGCCATCAGGGTACCGCACGTGCATGTACGTGGGATTAACGTCCGTGAGTTCCACCTCGTCGACGAGGGGATCGTTTTTGGAAGATCAGATGAATCTTCGGAGCAGCACAGGGCCGGGAGCTGCCAACCATGGTGGTCGAGACATCCCATGGGTGGAGCGACGCTGGAACCTGAAGAATCGCTCGTGAGGCGTGACATTGGTGGACGTAGAAAGAAGAGACCTGATGGCATGCAACGCGTCAGGGAGCATAGTTTCCCAGTGCTGGTCTGGTAGGTTGCGTGACCTCAGTGCAAGACGAACAGCGTTCCAAACGATAGCGTTGTATCTCTCAACCTGTCCGTTACCGATGGGATGGTACGGTGTCGTTTTACTTGTGGCGATTCCCCGTTGGGAAAGATAACTTTTGAGTTCGCTTGACATGAAGGAGGGACCCTGATCAGAGTGGATGAAATTGGCCATACCGCAAAGGGAAAAGACTTGATCAAGGCATTTGATCACTGTGGAAGTAAGCATATTGGGACAGGGGAAAGCAAAGGGAAAGCATGAATATTCGTCCACCATAGTAAGTAAGTAGGTGTTTCGCATTGAGGAAGGCAATGGCCCTTTAAAGTCAATGCTGAGTCGCTGCATAGGCTGCATAGCGTGTATGAGCAAGCCATCCGATGGACGGAAGAATTGTGGTTTTAATTCCGCACAAATTCTATGGGAGGAGCATGTTCTTTTCACATCTTCCGTAGAAAATGGGAGATTTTTAGATCGCACAAAGTGCAACATATGGGTAACGCCAGGATGGCATAAGTCAGTATGAAGATCCGCAAGAGTCGAAGTTGACATAGAAAAGCAGAATGCCCGCGTGAGGGTATCCGGAGCCACATTCTCTTTGCCGGGTCGATAATGTATGGTGTATCCAAAGGCGGCCAATTCCATCCTCCAGAGTTGTATTTTGTTATTCTTGATCTCAGTGCGTTTCCAGTTATCCAGCATAAAGGCCACGGAGCGCTGATCGGTTATAAGTGTGAAATATCAACGAGCGAGAAAATGACTCCATTTATGTACCGCTTCGATGATGGCCGTAGCCTCCTTCTCGAGGATAATGGAGCTCACTACCCTGCAAAGTTCTGGACAGAAATGCAACCGGTCGACCACCTTGATTCAAGGTGGCAGAGGTCGCCACATCCGATGCATTGCACTCGACCACAAAAGGAAGATTTTCATCAATGGAACGAAGCGTGGCTTTTTCTAGTTGTCACTTGAGGAGATTGAAAGCTGAAATAGCCGTTGTCTGCAATGGAAATGACTTCGCGTGAAGCAGGGGCTGCATCTTGTCGGAGAAGTGGGGTATCCACTTCGCATAATAGGTGAACATGCCGAGTGCCCGGTGAAGAGAGCCGAGATTCGTAGGGGGAGGGAGCTCCTGAAGCGGACGAAGTCACTCTGGATCTGGTTTGATGACACCATTGCCCACCCAGTAGCCAAGGATGTTGACTGATGGTACTGATTTCACAGATTTGGACTCATTTAAGATAAGTTGCGATGACGGAGAACATCAAAAAATTTCTGGAGGTTGGCATCATGCTCCTTCTGGTCATGACCAGCAATAGTGATATTATCTTGATATGGAAAAGTATCCGTTAAGTTCTCCTGTTTGACTAGGCTATCCATTGCCCGTTGAAAGACGGCCACCCCATTGGTGACCCCAAATGGAAGGTGACAAAACTGATAAAGCCGACCATTGGCCTCAAAGGCTGTATACTTTTTGTCAGAGTCCTTTAACGGTACTTGATGATATGCGCTCTTTAAATCAAAAGTTGAAAATACCTTGTAGTTAGCAAGGTTATTGACCATATCATCGATGCGTGGTAGTGGGTAGGCATCCAGGTTGGTATACTAGTTAATAGTTTGCGAGTAATCGATGCAAAGAGGTTTCTTGTGTTGCTTCAGAGGATTTTTAACGACGACTTAAGCCCGCCAGGAAGATGAACATGGCGCAATGATACCGTCAGCTAGAAGGCGAGAGATTTCTGCCTCGATAAAGGATCGATCATCTTGGCTGAAACGTCGTGATTTAGTGACTATGGGCTTACATCGGGGGGAAAGATTGGCAAACAAGGAGGGCTCGTCGAGCAAAGCCGCTGAAAGCGCACAAAACGGTACTTTGGAAATAGTAAGCTCCGTCTTTGACCCTCCAAACTCGAAAGTGAGTCTTTTGTGTTGTTTCTGGAAATCCTGTCTCAGGAGCACATCACTGCATACGTTTTTGAGCACCCCGAGCCGGGTGGAGAAATAAGTGCGGCCATTGAGAATAAGGTCGACAAGACAAAAGCCGGAAGAATTGGTGGTCAGTGTCGTCAGAGCCATTGCAATTTCTCTGTCTGAGGGGTAAATACGCAGTTTTAACTTACTGACAGCCCGCTCACTAATGAAGCTGTCAGAGCTGCATGAGTCGATTAGTGCGCTCAAAATGTGTACATTTACCAAAACCTTCGTGGCTGCATGGGACAGACTTTGGGGAAAAACAGCTGTGATGGGAGGAGGAGTAGTTTTACTCTTGACAGCTGTAACCTTAGTAGTGGCTCTTGGGGGAGGAGCAGTTTTATAGATAGTAGCTGCAAAACTAACAGGAGCTCTCGACCGGTATACCTTAGAAAAGTGGCCTTTCTTACTAACAGAGGCTCTTGACTGGCATACCTTAGAAAAGTGACCTTTCTTGCTGCAATGATTGCAGGTTGCATTACGAGCAGGACAAAATTTCTTATAATGGAACGCACCTCCACAGAAGAAACACTTCCTTCCAGATTGCCAAGATGCTGCTAGGGCGGGGTCATCATCAGTGAAGGCTTCTAGGGTAGGGTTGTCATCCACTAGGTTAGTGTCATCATCAGTGAGGGCTTCCGCCCGAGACCTATCGAAGGAGTCATTAAAAGTGATAGCAGCAGCCCATGCACGAGGTAAAAGATAGGTATCTGCATTCCTCTTTGCTAAGTCCAGGGAACATGCCTCGTCATAGGCAGTCTGTAACTTGAGGGTTTTATTCTCCAACAGATGCTGGCGTATGAAGGGAGAAGCAATCCCATTAATAAAGGAATCACGAATTAACTCCTCCTGGTACTGCTCAGCTGTGACAGCTTTAAGATTACAATCCTTGCTGAGCCTGCGAAGTTTCTGAAGGAATTCGTCAAGTGATTCCCCGGGTTGTTGTCGAGTTGTGGCCAGTAGATGCCGAGCAAAAATTTTGTTTGGGGACTTAACATATAGTCGCTGTAATATTAGAATAGCGGAGTCATAGTCTACACAGTCTTCGATATAGTCAAACACATGAGGAGATACATAATGGGTAAGTATCTCTAATTTATCAGGAACATTCTCACCACACACCCTGAGGAAGTTGCTGAAGGTACAATACCAGTGTTTCCATACCTTAGCAGTTGTAGGTGAATTCGGGTCCAGTTCAAGACGGGCGGGTCTGAGTAGTTTGTCCATGATGGATTGATTACTATGCTACAGTTGAAGTTGTAGCTGGCTGTTCCGAAATCACTCAGAGCGTGGAGTCAATATCAAGTTGATTAAAGTGACGTAATAAAACTCACTACGCTCTTGGTTTCAGTATAAAGCAAGTCTTTAATCAACTTGTTTCAGAACATGGACGGCTAGTTGTACTTCACTAGTTCCTGTCTTACAAAATGTCCCTGGAAATCTGGGCCCACGCCCGAGTATTTATACTCCTTGGACGGCGCCACCAGCTGGCCGTCCAGTGTTATTTCATGAGTCGTTTCTTCACGATGATGAGATTTATAACAACCCCAACATACACAGTGCCCAATTACCCCACTGTACACCGTGACCCCAATATACACAGTGACCTCAATATACACCGTGACCCCAATATACAACGTGACCCCAATATACACAGTGATCCCAATATACACCGTGACCCCAATATACACAGTGATCCCAATATACACCGTGACCCCAATATACACAGTGACCCCAATATACACAGTGATCCCACTATACACAGTGACCACAATATACAGTGACCCCAATATACACCGTGACCCCAATATACACAGTGACCCCAATATACACAGTGATCCCACTGTACACCGTGACCCCAATATACACCGTGATCCCAATATACACTGTGACCCCAATATACAGTGACCCCAATATACACAGTGACCCCAATATACACAGTGATCCCACTATACACAGTGACCACAATATACACCGTGACCCCACTATACACAGTGACCCCAATATACACAGTGATCCCAATATACACAGTGACCACAATATACACCGTGACCCCACTATACACAGTGATCCCAATATACACAGTGATCCCAATATACACAGTGACCCCAATATACACCGTGACCCCACCATACACAGTGACCCCAATATACACAGTGACCCCAATATACACCGTGACCCCAATATACACAGTGACCCCACTATACACAGTGATCCCAATATACACAGTGATCCCAATATACAATGACCCCAATATACACCGTGACCCCAATATACACCGTGACCCCAATATACAGTTACCCCAATATACACCGTGACCCCAATATACACAGTGATCCCAATATACACCGTGACCCCAATATACACCGTGACCCCAATATACACCGTGACCCCAATATACACAGCGACCCCAATATACACCGCGACCCCAATATACACAGTGACCCCAATATACACCGTGACCCCAATATACACAGTGACCCCAATATACACCATGACCCCAATATACACCGTGACCCCAATAGACAGTGACCCCAATATACACCGTGACCCCAATATACACCGTGACCCAATATACACCGTGACCCCAATATACCCAGTGACCCCAATATACACCGTGACCCCAATATACACAGTGACCCCAATATACACCGTGACTCCAATATACACCGTGGCCCCAATATACACCGTGGCCCCAATATACACCGTGGCCCCAATATACACTGTAACCCCAATATACACCGTGACCCCAATATACACCGTGACCCCAATATACACCATGACCCCAATATACACCGTGACCCCAATATACACCGTGACCCCAATATACACCGTGACCCTAATATACACCGTGACCCAATATACACCGTGACCCCAATAGACACAGTGACCCCAATATACACCGTGACCCCAATATACACCGTGACCCCAATATACACCATGACCCCAATATACACAGTGACCCCAATATACACCGTGACCCCAATATACACCGTGACCCCAATATACACCGTGACCCCACTATACACCGTGACCACAATATACACCGTGACCCCAATATACACCGTGACCCCAATATACACAGTGACCCCAATATACACCGTGACCCCAATATACAGTGACCCCAATATACACCGTGACCCCAATATACACCGTGACCCAATATACAGTGACCCCAATATACACCGTGACCCCAATATACCCCGTGACCCCAATATACACCGTGACCCCAATATACACCGTGACCCAATATACACAGTGACCCCAATATACACAGTGACCCCAATATACACCGTGACCCCAATATACACAGTGACCCCAATATACACTGTGACCCGAATATACACTATGACCCCAATATATGCTGTGACCCCACAGTGACCCCAATATACACAGTGAGCCCAATATACACAATGACGACACAGTGACCCCAACATACACAGCGACCCCAATATTTATCCCTCAATCAAAATCACTAAAAACAGATTATCTGGTCATTATCACATTGCTGTTTGTGGGAGCTTGCTGTGCGCAAATTGGCTGCCGCGTTTCCTACATTACAACAGTGACTACACTTCAAAAAGTACTTAATTTGCTGTAAAGCGCGTTGGGACGTCCGGTGGTTGTGAAAGGCGCTATAGAAATGTATGGCTTTCTTTTTTTTCTTTTCTTTCATGGAAAGTGGAGCTCCATGGCTTCACGACATGGTTCCTTTCCCATCTGTTCCAACGGTCAAGCCAGAGAAAGATTTCAGTCTCACGGGAAGCCAGTGCTGATTTGTTTCCAGGTCACTGTGGTTGGAAAATCATGGAAAGAAATGAGTCTGTAACTAATTATCGCCAATAATATTTAGGGAAAAAATGGTGCAAGCATTGCTTTCAAAAATACAAAAGCAAAATACTGCATATGCTGCAAATCTAAAATAAGAACCAAAAATGCTGGAAATACTCAGCAAGTCAGGCAGCATCTGTCGAGAGAGAACAGAGTTAACGGCCGGAATATTGCTGGCGCTCAGGGGGCGGGTTTAGAGGCAGGACCGCTGGCAAAATCGCAAAGATTGACAGTGGGCAGGGAATCCGCTGTCAACCCACCTCCGATCAATCTTCCCAAGTGTCGGGTCCCCGATTTGCACATGGACCCGACACCTAGCGGCAGGAAGAGGGTTATAGCCGCTTAACTGCCTGTTAACGTCATCTGACCGGCTTCCTCTTAATTGTCCGGCGAGCCCGCAGGGCGGGTTGAACAAGGCCAATTGACGTAAAATCACGTCCGTGGGCCGGATGAAGTTGGGGCGGAACTGGAACGCGGAAACCAGCTGACCCGCTCCCAAGCCGCATAGATCGAGAAAATGGCGGCCATAGTTTCAGGTCTGTGACCTTTCGTCAGAACTGGAAAAAGTTAGAGATGTAACAGATTTTAAACAAGTGCAGGGGCAAGGAGAGGGGGGAGGGGAGGAAAGAACAAAAGGAAGGTCTGTGATAGGGCGGTAGGTGGGAGAGGTTAAATGACAAAAGGAATGATGGTGCAAGGCAAAAGGAGATGGTAATGGGATAAGTAAAGAACTAAAAGATGGGTCGAGAAGAGGTGTAAATAGGAATGGCAGAATCATCAACAGCTGCCATCTGAAAAAATGAAGGCCAAGGTTCTGATCTGAAATTGTTGAGCTCAGTGGTGAGTCCGGAAGGCTGTAAAGTGCCTGATCGAAAGGTGTTGTTCCTCGAGCTTCGTTCGGGAACCAACTAGGGAACAGGATATTTTAGATCTAGTATTGTACAATGAAAAGGGTTAATTAATAACCTTGTAGTAAAGAGGCCTTTATGGAAGAGTGACCATAATATGATAGAATTTTATATTCAGTTTGAAAGTGATTTAGTTAAATCCGAAACTAGGGTCTTAAATCTAAACAAAGCAAACTACGTAGGTATGAGGGGCGAGTTGGCTAAGGTAGATTGGGAAACTACGTTAAAAAGTATGACAGTAGACAAGCAATGGCTAGCATTTAAAGAATTAATACATAATTTACAACAAATATACATTCCTTTAAGGCACAAAAACCCCACAGGAAAAGTGGTCCAATGGTGGCTAACAAGAGAAGTTAAAGATAGTATTAGATCAAAGGAAGAGGCTTATAATTTTGACAAAAAGAGTAGTAAGCCTGAGGATTGGAGGGATATTAGAATTCAGCAAAGGAGGACCAAGAAATTGATAAAGAAAGGGAAAATAGAATATGAGAGTAAACTAGCGAGAGACATAAAAACAGTCTGTAAAAGCTTCTATAGGTATGTAAAAAGGAAAAGATCAGCAAAAGTAAATGTGGGTCCCTTACAGGCTGAGACAGGAGAAATTATAATGGGGAATAAGGAAATGGCAGAGAAATTAAACAAATACTTTGTGTCTGTCTTCACAGAAGATGCAAAAACATTCCCGGAAATAATGGAGAACCAAGGCTCTAGCGAGGATGAGGAATTGAAAGAAATTAGTATTAGTAAAAAAGTAGTACTGGAGAAATTAATGGGACTGAAAGCCGATAAATCCCCATGACCTGATAACCTACATCCTAGGATTTTGAAAAAGGTGGCTATAGAGATAGTGGATGCATTGGTGGTCACTTTCCAAAATTCCACAGATTCTAGAATGGTTCCCGTGGATTGGAAGGTAGCAAATGTAACCCCATTATTTCAGAAAGGAGGGAGAGAGAAAATGGGGAACTACAGACCAGTTAGCCTCACATCAGTAGAAAGGAAAATGCTAGAATCTATTACTAAGGACATGGAAACAGGGCACTTAGAAAATAAAACTAGGATTGGGCAGAGTCAACACGGATTTATGAAAGGGAAATCGTGTTTGACAAATCTGTTAGAACTTTTTGAGGTTGTAACTAGCAGAATAGATAAGGGGGAACCAGTGGATGTGGTGTATTTGGATTTTCAGAAGGCATTCGATAAGGTGCCACACAAGAGGTTATTAAACAAAATTAGGACTCATGGGATTGGGGGTAATATACTAGCATGGATTGAGGATTGGTTAATGGACAGAAAACAGAGAGTAGGAATAAACGGGTCATTTTCGAGTTGGCAGGCTGTAGCTAGTGGGGTACCGCAAGGATCAGTGCTTGGGCCTCAGCTATTCACAATTTACATCAATGATAGTATCATAGAATCATAGAAATTAACAGCACAGAAGGAGGCCATTCGGCCCATGTTGTCCGTGCCGGCCAAAAAAGAGCGATCCACCCTAATCCCACTTTCCAGCACTTGGTCCATAGCCTTGTAGGTTATGGTACTTCAAGTGTGTAGTGTATGTACCTTTAAGGGGAGAACTACTTTTTACAGCTCCTGTATACTGTAGTACCAGCAGTGACCACACCTGTATATAACCCTGAGTAGGGATCTGTGCTGTTAGTTTTAGAGTAACCCTCATCCAGTAAACACCTGTTGATTGTTCCTCTGCAGTCTCTGTCTATTTATTGAAGGACTCCATACATCAAGATTCACGGATTTAACAAAGTGCATATCCAAGTACTTTTTAAATGTGATGAAGGTCTCTGCCTCTACCACCCATTCAGACAGTGAGTTCCAGACCCCCCCCACCCTCTGGGTGAAAAGATTTCTCCTCAAATCCCCTCTAAACCTCCGACCAATTACTTTAAATCTAAGCCCCCTGGTTATTGACCCTTCTGCTAAGGGAAATAGATCCTTCCTATCCACTCTATCTAGGCCTTGCATAACTTTATACACCTCAATTTGGTCCCCCCTCAGCCTCCTCTGTTCCAAAGAAAACAACCCCAGCCTATCCAATCTGTTCTCATAGCTAAAATTCCCCAGCCCAAGCAACATCCTCGTAAATCGCCTCTGCATCCCCTCTAGTGCAATCACATCCTTCCTGTAATGTGGTGACCAGAACTGCACGCAGTACTCTAGCTGCGGCCTAACTAGTGTTTTATACAGTTGAAGCATAACCCCCCTGCTCTTGTATTCTATGCCACGGCTAATAAAGGCCAGCATTCCGTATGCCTTCTTAACCACCTTATCTACTTGGCCTGCTACCTTCAGGGATCCGTGGACATGTACTCCAAGGTCCCTTTGTTCCTCTACACTACTCAGTGTCCTACCATTTATAGTGTATTCCCTTGCCTTGTTAGCCCTCCCCATATGCATTACCTCACATTTCTCCAGGTTGAATTCCATTTACCACTGTTCTGCCCACCTGACCAATTTATTGATATCTTCCTGTAGTCTGCAGCTTTCTTCTTCAGTATCAACCACACGGCCAATTTTTGTATCAACTGCAAACTTCTTAATCATACTTCCTACATTCAAGTTGAAATCATTGATATATACCACAAAAAGCAGAGGACCCAGTTTGCTGATGATACAAAGCTAGGTGGGAATGTAAGTTGTGAGGAAGATACAAGGAGGCTTCAAGGGGATATAGACAGGCTAAGTGAGTGGGCAAGAACATGGCAAATGGAATATAATGTGGAGAAATGTGAAGTTATCCACTTTGGTAGGAAAAATATAAAAGCCGAGTATTTTTTAAATGGTGAGAGATTGGGAAATGTTGGTGTTCAGAGGGACCTGGGTGTCCTTGTACACGAATCACTGAAAATTAACATGCAGGTACAGCAAGCAATTAGGAAAGCAAATGGTATGTTGGCATTTATTACAAGAGGATTTGAGTATAAGAGTAAAGACGTCTTACTGCAACTATATAGGACCCTGGTGAGACCACACCTGGAGTATTGTGGACAGTTTTAGTCTCCTTACCTAAGGAAGGATATACTTGCCATAGAGGGAGTGCAACGAAGGTTCACCAGACTGGTTCCTGGGATGGGGGATTGTCCTATGAGGAGAGATTGAGTAGACTAGGCCTATATTCTCTAGAATTTAGAAGAATGAGCGGTGATCTCATTGAAACATACAAAATACTTACAGGGCTTGACAGGGTAGATGCAGGGAGGATGTTTCCCCTGGCTGGAGAGTCTAGAACCAGGAGTCACAGTCTCAAAATAAGGGGTCGGCCATTTAGGACTGAGATGAGGAGAAATAAGCTCGGGGTCACGCTTACGGACTGAATGGAGGTGTTCCGCAAAGCAGTCACCCAATCTGCGGTTGGTCTCCCCAATGTAGAGGAGACCACATCGTGAGCAGCGAATTTAGTATGCTAAATTGAAAGCTGTCCTCAGCCTCCTACACTGCTCCAATGAAGCTCAACGTAAGCTTGAGGAACAACACCTTTCAATCAGGCACTTCACAGCCTTCCGGACTCAACACTGAGTTCAACAATTTCAGATGATAACCTCGGTCCCAATTTTTTCGGACGACAGCTGTACGTAAAAAGTAAAAGATTAGTGAAGACAAATGTATGTCCCTTACAGTCAGAAACAGGAGAATTTGTAATGGGGAACAAGGAAATGGCAGAGCAATTAAACAAATACTTTGGTTCTGTCTTCACGGAAGAGGACACAAATAACTTCCCAGAAATGCTAGGGAACCAAGGGTCCAGTGAGAAGGAGAAATTAAAGGAAGTTAGTATTACAGGAGACTTTGGTTTATCCGGAGGTTGTATGTCCGGAAACCTCGATCTACCGGCAGAAATCAGGAGCCGTTTTGTTAGGTTTTTTTTCTTCTCGTGGCTTTATTTTCTCTTCTCGGTTTTTTTTTCAACAGTCAGGCTCTGGAAAGTCTCTCTGAAGCTGTTGCTAAGCTACAGAGACGCTTCCAAGGTACGGGCTGACTGTTTAGAAGCTGTTGCTAAGCAACAGTGTTTGTTGTCAGATACGGAGATGAAAACCTCCGTATGCTTCAACATTAACGCTGGTATGTCCGGCAGTTTTGATAGATCGGCAACAGCTCGGTCCCATCAGTGCCGGCTATAACAAAGTTTCCTGTAGTAAAAAATAGTGCTGGAGAAATTAATGGGACTGAAAGCCGATAAATCCCCAGAGCCTGATAATCTGCATCCCAGAGTACTAAAAGAGGTAGCCAGGGAAATAGTGGATGCACTGGTTGTCATCTTCCAAAATTCTATAGATTATAGAACAGTTCCTGCAAATGTAACCCCACTAATTAAAAAAGGAGGGAGAGAAAACAGGGAACTACAGACCGGTTAGCCTAACATCAGTAGTAGGGAAAATGCTAGAGTCTATTATAAAGGATGTGATAACAGGACACTTAGAAAATATCAACGGGATTAGACAAAGTCAACATGGATTTATGAAAGGGAAATCGTATTTGACTTACCTACTGGAGTTTTTTGAGGATGTAACTGGTAGACTAGATAAGGGCGAACCAGTGGATGTGGTGTATTTGAATTTTCAGAAGGCCTTTGATAAAGTCCCACATAAGAGGTTAGTGTGCAAAATTAAAGCACATGGGATTGTGGGTAATATACTGGCATGGATTGAAAATTGGTTAACAGACAGGAAACGGAGAGTAGGAATAAATGGGTCTTTTTCGGGGTGGCAGGCGGTGACTAGTGGGGTACCACAGGGATCAGTGCTTGGGCCCCAGCTATTCACAATATATATCAATGATTTGGATGAGGGAACCAAATGTAATATTTCCAGGTTTGCTGACGACACGAAACTAGGTGGGATTGTGAGTTGTGAGGAGGATGCAGAGGCTTCAAGGCGATTTAGACAAGTTGAGTGAGTGGGCAAATACATGGCAGACGCAGTAGAACGTGGATAAATGTGAAGTTATCCACTTCGGTAGGAAAAACAGAAAGGTAGAGTATTATTTAAATGGTGATAGATTGGGAAATGTTGATGTACAAAGGGACCTGGGTGTCCTTGTACACCAGTCACTGAAAACAAACATGCAGCTGCAGCAAGCAGTTAGGAAGGCAAATGGTATGTTGGCCTTTATTGCAAGAGGATTTGAGTACAGGAGCAAAGATGTCTTACTACAGTTATACAGGGCCTTGGTGAGACCACACCTGGAGTAGTGTGTGCAGTTTTGGTCTCCTTACCTAAGAAAGGATATACTTGCCATAGAGGGAGTGCAGCGAAGGTTCACCAGACTGATTCCTGGGATGGCAGGACTGTCATGTGAGGAGAGATTGGGTCGACTAGGCCTGTATTCACTAGAGTTTAGAAGAATGAGAGGGGATCTCATTGAAACGTATAAAATTCTGACAGGGCTAGACAGACTGGATGCAGGGAGGATGTTTCCCCTGGCTGGGGGGTCTAGAACGAGGGGGCACAGTCTCAGGATACGGGGTAGGACATTTAGGACTGAGATGAGGAGAAATTTCTTCACTCAGAGGGTGGTGAACCTGTGGAATTCTCTACCACAGAGGCCAAGTCACTGAATATATTTAAGAAGGAGATAGATAGATTTCTAGACACAAAAAGCATCAAGGGGTATGGGGAGAGAGCGGGAATATGGTATTGAGATAGAGGATCAGCCATGATCATATTGAATGGTGGAGCAGGCTCGAAGGGCCGAATGGCCTAGTCCTGCTCCTATTTTTCTATGTTTCTATGATGATTCTGCCATCCCCATTTACACCTCCTCGAGACCCATCTTTTGTTTCTTAACTTGTCCCATTACCATCTCCTTTTGCCTCGCTCCATCATCCCTTTTGTCTTTTAATCTCTCCTGCCTTCCTCCCTATCATAGACCTTCCCTTTTGTTCTTTCCTACCCTCCCCCTGTCCCTGCCCCTGTACGTGCTTAAAAACCTGTTATTGTATATCTCTAACCTTTCCCATTCTGACGAAGGGTCATCGAGCTGAACCATTAACTCTGTTTCTCTCTCCATAGCTGCTGCCTGACCTGCTGAGTATTTCCAGCATTTTCTGTTTTTGCTTTCAAAAATAGCTGCTCAACTTCTGATTGACAACCAAGGACCATTCTGACTTGTCTGTGCTCCTGTATCTGGGGCAACACAGCATGGTTGTTTTTATTATTGCGCATTGCTTCCTTCTCTACAGACAGTGTTGATTCTTGCTATGTTGCCATAGTCCCCGGCAATGAGGTTGATTATGACTTTTGGGTGACCAAAATTGCAGTGTGCTGCAATTCTGAGGCCCCGGTCAATTATCATCAGGCCAACAAACTGCAGGGCGCCAAAATGGTGTTTATAAATGACTTGGATGAAGGAATAGAAAGCCCTATATCCAAGTTTGCTGACGACACTAACTTGTGTGGCAGAGTAAATAGTCTAGATGAGAGCAGGAAGTTGCAGAGGGACATTGATAGATTAAGTGAGTGGGCAAAACTGTGGCAGATGGAGTTCAATGTGGGAAGTGTGAGCTCATCCACTGTGGACCTAAGACGATAGATCAGAGTATTTTCTAAATGGTGAGAAGCTGGGAACTGTGGAGGAGCCGAGAGATTGAGGGGCCCAAGTACAGAAATCACTAAAAGCCAGTGGGCAGGTACAAAAAATAATTTTGAGAGTGGGAATACAAAGGGGCGGAAGTTATGTTACAGCTGCACAAAGCTCTGCTCAGACCCCAACTTGAGTACTGCGTTCAGTTGTGGGCACCGCACCTCAGGAAGGATATACCGGCCCATAATTTGCTGTCAAAATAATAGTGAGACTAATGGCGCTCACCTTTATTTAAGTGCAAATGCTGCAGCAACTTCAGGCGAGGGGCAGGTGCGCGGTTAAACGCAGAAATCAAAAACTTGCTGTCCGAGATGCGCTGCTCCGCCATTAACTTCGCAAAAACATCATCTCGCCGTCTGCCTCACCCTTCAAATGCATTGAACGGCGCGAAGTTGCTGTATTTGGGTGGTAGATACAAACTAAACTTGCCACAGAAAGTTAAGTCTTGTCCATTCCAGTCTAAGTACCCTTTTAACGATGTGATAAGTGTTAATTACTGCCAGTCAACCTCTCTGGCATTGAAAATTAACTACAGGAAACTCTTTTTTATCCGGCACCGACGGGACCGACGTGGTGCTGGTTCGTCAAAAATTCCGGATAACCGAGAGCTAGAGTAAAAGATACGGAGCGGAGAGCTCCGTATGAAGCAACAAACCCTGTTGCTTAGCAACAGTGTAGAACAATGGCCACAATATCTAAGCGTCCCTGTTGCTTAGCAACAGCTGCAGCCACACCCATTGCACAGCCACAGATCGAGGAAGGCCAGTAATATGAAGTAAAAATTACCTGAACCTACTCCTGAATTTTGCCGGTTAACCGAGATTTCCGGTTATTTAGGTGCCGGTAAATCGAGAGTTTCCTGTAGCGTGGAGTCTCATTCCTACAGGTTTTAATTGTTGTTGGAGGTTTTAAAAATGCAAAATGTTAATTTAATTTTTTACTTCTGTCTTTTTCTTCAATCTTAATCTGATTTTTCTTTCCCTCTCTATATTTCTCTTTCTGTATCTGATTTGACATTGAATTCACCCACTTTAATTTACACTTCCTTCTCAGTCCTTGGGCTGTTAGTTTCACAATCCTTCAATCTGACTAGTTGAGGAGATACACAGTTGCTTGTCCTGTTCACTCAGATCCCAGATGCCTGGTTTCCCTCGCTGCGACGTTATCAGCTCACACTTTCAGCAACTTGCCACGCAAAAAAACTAAAGAACCTAAACGTGCGAGGGAAAATCTAACTGATGGCAGACGCCATTAGATTCACTCCGACAATGGCCCAATGGCCTTGGAAGGGTTCCAATGCAGATTCACCAGAGTGATCCCGGGGCTAAAAGGGTTAAATTACGAGGACAGGTTGCACAGACTGGGTTTGTGTTCCCTCAAGTTTAGAAGATTAAAGGGTGATCTAATTGAGGTGTTTAAGATGATTAAAGGAGTTGATCGGGTAGAGAGAGAGAAACTATTTCCTCTGGTGGGGTGAGTCCAGAACAAGGGGGCAGAACCTTAAAACTAGAGCCAGGCCGTTCAGGGGTGATGTCAGGAAGCACTTCTTCACACAAAGGGGGGTGGAAATCTGGAACTCTCTCCCCCAAAAAGCTGCCGAGGCTGGGGGTCAATTTAAAATTTCAACATTGAGATTGATAGATGGTTGTTGGATAAGGGTATTAAGGGTTATGGCGGGAAGAGTTAAGATACAGATCAACCATGATCTAATTGAATGGCGAACAGGCTTGAGAGACTGAATGGCCTACACCTGCTCCTATGTTCCTGGCTTGCTGGATTTAGGCTGGGCAATATTGGCCCCTCCTTGGCAAGTGTGGGGCCGCAGCGTAATGGGAGTGGGGTTCCGGAGCGGCAGCAGTCCAGGTCATTCTTCTGGGTCCCGAAGGAGCACTCCTGCTGCTGCACTGGGCCACACAAAAATAATTCCAAACATACCTTGGCTGGGACTCCTCGGTTCCATCGCCCATGGAATGGGTCAGTGTGCACTGCGCTCTCTTCAACCAGTCCCCACCCACAATGGCCATTGGGATGCTAGAAACCTCATTTGCATATTGAGGTGGCCCTACTGCGTGTTACAAGCAGGTTTGGGTGCCAGGTGGTTGGTTCCTTTCGAAATGGCGGCGGTGTTAACAGGCCGCTAAGACTGCCGACTCCATTTTGAAGCCAGTACTGCCCCGTTAACGCCGGGCAACACAAGCCAATATCGGACTCAGTCAGTGTTGCAGCATCAGTACTGCAGGAGGGTGTAAGTGAAGCATGACACGGTTTAATAGGCAATTTCAATTGTCAAAGTGGGCGCTGGAATTTATAATGCAAATATATAAAAATAAGGACAGAATGTGGGACTTTAAAATGGGGACTGAGTCACATCTGGTCCGATAATCCACTGCCCCGTAACCTTGCTTCACCTGAAGAATACACATGGCGGTAAATTTCCATCTTCACCGCACGAGCGGAAGTCTAGCGGAACGGATCGGCTGTTGTGGAACCTGCCCAATCTCCATTCCACTTGGTCCCGATTCCCCGTGTGAAAACCCAAGGGGAGATCAGTCGAATTTCCTATTTTCTTTAGTTTAAGAATGATTTTTATTACTTTAGCTCCCTACCCCCAAGAAGTGAACTGACAGCCGGGCCCATAGAATCGTTCATCTGCCCGGGAAGATGCTTCAATGTAGCTCGGTGTAAAGTCTGACTACAGCGCCAGGGTGAGCAGACACTAGCAACTTTATTTCCGTTCTCCTCTTGTTTTTCCCTCTGCTGGGTGGAACTCGACCATCCCTTCCTGCCCGCAGCCTGGCACCGTGCCGGATTAAAAGCAGCTTGTTCGTAGCAGACAATTGTCCAGATGGAAAGCATGTGTGTTCAAAACCCCGCAGCGAACGCAAGTTCTGGGCGAAGGGTAGTTCGGCAGCCAAGGTGCAAGGCAACAATCGCCAACTGGCACAGACATCAGGCAGCCAGCAAGGGGCTGAAGGACATCGGAAATAACCAGTCCAATCAGTGGCGGTGCAGTAGAAAAAACACAACAAATCTTTTAAACAGCAGCTTCCCTGAATAAAGGGCTATGACTTCTCTCCAGTGGTATTGCCAAGAATCTGCATTCTTTAATACTCTGTCCAGTTATAACTTACGTCTTTGTCCCAACACAGCGCCTTAAGAATGTGCGATGACCTCACCTTCGGAAGAGTTGAGTCATCATCAGATGGATTTAGATGCTCAGCATTTCCACCAGCCCCTCCCTCTCGACTTCTCTCCGAATTAAGGCACAGCTCATCAGGGTTAAGAAATCAGCGTTGCGGAGTGCCATAATTTCCACATTAGCATCAATCAGATCGATGCAGAGTAAAGCTCGATCAAGACGGTCCCAACAAGCATTCCAAAGTCAGGAGCATTACAAGTTAGGTTAACAGGAAAACTGGATGTCATTGTCCCATCAAACACTCCCAGGGCAGGTACAGCCCGGGTTAGATACAGAGTAAAGCTCCCTCTACACTGTCCCATCAAACACTCCCAGGGCAGGTACAGCATGGGTTAGATACAGAGTAAAGCTCCCTCTACACTGTCCCATCAAACACTCCCAGGGCAGGTACAGCACGGGTTAGATACAGAGTAAAGCTCCCTCTACACTGTCCCATCAAACACTCCCAGGGCAGGTACAGCACGTGTTAGATACAGAGTAAAGCTCCCTCTACACCGTCCCATCAAACACTCCCAGGGCAGGTACAGCACGGGTTAGATACAGAGTAAAGCTCCCTCTACACAGTCCCATCAAACACTCCCAGGGCAGGTACAGCACGGGGTTAGATACAGAGTAAAGCTCCCTCTACACTGCCCCATCAAACACTCCCAGGGCAGGTACAGCACGGGTTAGATACAGATTAAAGCTCCCTCTACACAGTCCCGTCAAACACTCCCAGGGCAGGTACAGCACGGGTTCGATACAGAGTAAAGCTCCCTCTACACTGTCCCATCAAACACTCCCAGGGCAGGTACAGCACGGGTTAGATACAGAGTAAAGCTCCCTCTACACTGTCCCTATCAAACACTCCCAGGGCAGGTATAGCACGGGTTAGATACAGAGTAAAGCTCCCTCTACACTGTCCCATCAAACACTCCCAGGGCAGGTACAGCACGGGGTTAGATACAGAGTAAAGCTCCCTCTACACTGTCCCATCAAACACTCCCAGGGCAGGTACAGCACGGGTTAGATACAGAGTAAAGCTCCCTCTACACTGTCTCATCAAACACTCCCAGGGCAGGTACAGCACAGGTTAGATACAGGGTAAAGCTCCCTCTACACTGTCCCATCACACACTCCCAGGGCATGTACAGCACGGGTTAGATACAGAGTAAAGCTCCCTCTACACTGTCCCATCAAACACTCCCAGGACAGGTACAGCACGGGTTAGATACAGAGTAAAGCTCCCTCTACACTGTCCCATCAAACACTCCCAGGGCAGGTACAGCACGGGTTAGATACAGAGTAAAGCTCCCTCTACACTGTCCCATCAAACACTCCCGGGGCAGGTACAGCACGGGTTAGATACAGAGTAAAGCTCCCTCTACACTGTCCCCATCAAACACTCCCAGGGCAGGTACAGAACGGGTTAGATACAGAGTAAAGCTCCCTCTACACTGTCCCATCAAACACTCCCAGGGCAGGTACAGCACGGGTTAGATACAGAGTAAAGCTCCCTCTGCACTGTCCCATTAAACACACCAATGTCAGGTGAGCAGAGAGTAAAGCAGCACCTACAATGATATTACAACAACTTGTATTTATATAGGGCCCATGTAGTAAAATGTCCCAACGTGTTTCACAGGAGCATTATGAAACAAAATTTGACACCGAGCCACATAAAGAGATATTTATGTAGAGAGGTGGAGAGGTTAAGGGAGGGAATTCCGGAGCTTAGGGCCTAGGCAGCTGAAGGCACGGCCACCAATGGTGGAGCGATTACAACGGGAATGCGAAAGCGGCCAGAATTGGCAAAGCGCAGAGATTTCGGAGCGTTGTCGGACTGTCGGAGCTTACAGAGATAGGGATGGGCGATGCCATGGAGGAATGAGAATTGTAAAATCGAGGCATTGCTGGACCCGGAGCCAACGCAGGTTAGCGAGCAGAGGGTTGATGGGTGAATGGGACTTGGTGTGAGTCAGGATACAGGCAGCAGAGTTTTGAATGAGCTCAACCTTCTGTAGGGTGGAAGATGGGTGGCCAGAAAGGTGAGCATTGGAATAGTCATGTCTGAAGGTAACAAAGGCATGGATGAGGATTTCAGCAGCAGATAAGCTGAACGGCGGCAGAGTTGGGTGACAGAGACATAGATGATAGGAGCAGGAGTAGGCCATTCGGCCCCTCGAGCCTGCTCCGCCATTCAATGCGATCATGGCTGATCATCCAAATTCAGTACCCTGTCCCTGCCTTCTCCCCATATCCCTTGATCCCTTTAGCCTCAAGAAATATATCCAACTCCTTCTTGAATATATTTAATGAATTGGCCTCAACGGCCTTCTGTGGCAGAGAATTCCACAGGTTCACCACTCTCTGGGTGAAGAAATTCCTCCTCATCTCAGTCCTAAATGGCTTACCCCTTATCCTTAGACTGTGACCCCTGGTTCTGGACTCCCCCGCCATCAGGAACATCCTTCCTGCATCTAGTCTGTCTAGTCCTGTTAGAATTTTATAAGTTTCGATGAGATCCCCTCTGACTCTTCTAAACTCCAGTGAGTATAAGCCCAATCAACCCAATCTCTCCTCATACGTCATTCCTGCCATCCCAGGTATCAGTCTGGTGAATCTTCGCTGCACTCCC
The DNA here is from genome assembly GCF_052327205.1 of Somniosus microcephalus. Taxonomy (NCBI): domain Eukaryota; kingdom Metazoa; phylum Chordata; class Chondrichthyes; order Squaliformes; family Somniosidae; genus Somniosus; species Somniosus microcephalus. The sequence continues at coordinate 340,968,567 of NC_140990.1, read as the reverse complement.
TCCATGGCAAGAACATCCTTCCTCAGATAAGGTGACCAAAACTGCACACAATACTCAAGGTGTGGTCTCACCAAGGCCCTGTACAACTGCAGCAAGACATCCTTGCTCCTGTACTCAAACCCTCTCGCTACGAAGGCCAACATACCATTTGCCTTCTTAACCACCTGCAGCACCTGCATGCTTACCTTCAGCGACTGGTGCACAAGGACATGTTACGGAGATGGAAGTTGGCGGTCTCGGTGATGGAGAAGATATGTGGTCGGAAGCTCATCTCGGGGTCAAAAACTACACCAAGTTTACGAACAGTCTGGCTCAGCCTCAGACAGAGGCCAGGAAGAAGGATGGAGTCGACTGCTAGGAAACGGAGTTTGTGGCGGGAACCGAAGGCAATGGCTTTGGTTTTCCAAATATCTAGTTGGAGGTAATTTCTGTTCCTCCAGTTTTGGAATTTGCACAAGTAACGAGACACATCAGAGCAAGTGGAGGGGTCAAGAGAGGTGGTGGTGAGGTAGAGCTGGGTGTCGTCAGCTGGGGGTTGTTTAATTACAGTGGGGGGGGCCGGGGTTTAATTACAGTGGGGGGGGCCGGGGGTTAATTACAGTGGGTGGGGCCGGGGGTTAATTACAGTGGGGGGGGGGCTGGGGGTTAATTACAGTGGGGGGGGGCCGGGGGTTAATTACAGTGGGTGGGGCTGTGGTTAATTACAGTGGGGGGGGCTGGTGTTAATTACAGTGGGTGGGGCCGGGGGTTAATTACAGTGGGGGGGGCTGGTGTTAATTACAGTGGGGGGGGGCAGGTGTTAATTACAGTGGGGGGGGGCCGGGGGTTAATTACAGTGGGGGGGGCTGGTGTTAATTACAGTGGGGGGGGCAGGTGTTAATTACAGTGGGGGGGGGCCGGGGGTTAATTACAGTGGGGGGGGGGCTGGTGTTAATTACAGTGGGGGGGGGCAGGTGTTAATTACAGTGGGGGGGGCCAGGGGTTAATTACAGTGGGGGGGGCTGGTGTTAATTACAGTGGGTGGGGCCGGGGGTTAATTACAGTGGGGGGGGGCCGGGGGTTAATTACAGTGGGGGGGGCAGGTGTTAATTACGGGGGGGTGGGCCGGGGGTTAATTACAGTGGGGGGGGCCGCGGGTTAATTACAGTGGGGGGGGGCTGGTGTTAATTACAGTGGGTGGGGCTGGTGTTAATTACAGTGGGGGGGGCCGGGGGTTAATTAAAGTGGGGGGGCTGGGGTTAAGTACAGTGGGTGGGGCCGGGGGTTAATTACAGTGGGGGGGGCTGGTGTTAATTACAGTGGGGGGTGCCGGGGGTTAAGTACAGTGGGTGGGGCTGGGGTTAATTACAGTGGGGGGGGGGCCGGGGGTTAATTACAGTGGGTGGGGCCGGGGGTTAATTACAGTGGGGGGGCTGGTGTTAATTACAGTGGGGGGTGCCGGGGGTTAATTACAGTGGGGGGGGCTGGTGTTAATTACAGTGGGGGGGGCTGGTGTTAATTACAGTGGGGGCTGCCGGGGGTTAATTACAGTGGGTGGGGCCGGGGGTTAATTACAGTGGGGGGGGCTGGGTGTTAATTACAGTGGGGGGGGGCTGGTGTTAATTACAGTGGGGGGTGCCGGGGGTTAATTACAGTGGGTGGGGCCGGGGGTTAATTACAGTGGGGGGGGCCGGGTGTTAATTACAGTGGGGGGTGCCGGGGGTTAATTACAGTGGGTGGGGCCGGGGGTTAATTACAGTGGGGGGGGCCAGGTGTTAATTACAGTGGGGGGGGCCGGGGGTTAACTACAGTGGGTGGGGCCGGGGGTTAATTACAGTGGGGGGTGCCGGGGGTTAATTACAGTGGGTGGGGCCGGGGGTTAATTACAGTGGGGGGTGCCGGGGGTTAATTACAGTGGGTGGGGCCGGGGGTTAACTACAGTGGGGGGGGTCTGGTGTTAATTACAGTGGGTGGGGCCAGGGGTTAATTACAGTGGGGGGGGGCTGGTGTTAATTACAGTGGGGGGGGCCGGGGGTTAATTACAGTGGGGGGGGCTGGTGTTAATTACAGTGGGGGGGGCTGGTGTTAATTACAAACGCTATTTACTAAATGGTACAGATCTTGCGTGATGAGGAGTTAAAGAGGAATAGAATTGAAGAGCTCAGCTCTCTCCCTGTGTGGCAGAACCACTGAATGACTCTGGCTAACTGTATATAATTCTCTTTAACGATGTTCTAACACCAGCCTAAACCTGTACCATTGTGTTAGGCATTGCAGTGTTTTGTACAGAGAGTTTGCATGTACGGGGCGTGGCCCCTTTAAGAGCGTGGGAAAACGCGGGTAAACGCGATGACGTCACGTCGCAAACCACGGGGCTGCCCAGGCAGTCCTCGTGGCATCTCCGTTGAGTAAAGACCTGTTTAATTGTTCTCTTTTCGATCTCCGTTATTCGTTGGAATTCGTTAATTCCTACATTAGTGACCCCGTTTTTGTGAACGTTTTCACAAAAGAAGAGCACAGCATGGAAGCAAACGCCGTTTCGCTAAAGCTACCGCAGTTCTGGGAGCAGCAAGCACCCTCGTGGTTTATTCAGGTCGAGGCCCAGTTTGCCCTGAGGAACATCGATGCGGATCAGACCAAATATCTTTATGTGGTCTCCGCACTCGACAGCTCTACCGCCTCTCGGATCGTCAGCCTCCTCGAAAACCTCCCAACGGAGCGCAAGTATGAAACCCTCAAAGCGCGGTTACTGCAGGTTTTCGGGTTCACAAAATCGGAGCGCGCCCGTCGATTACTCGCTATGCCCAGGCTCGGGGACTCCAAGCCTTCAGAGTTGATGAGCCAAATGCTCACACTCCTGGGCTCAGAACGGGAATGTTTCCTATTCTGCGAGATTTTCCTCAGCCAGCTGCCTGAACAGGTACAAGCTGCCCTGGCCAGATCTGAAGTTGAAGACTGCGCAACACTCGCTGCGGAGGCTGACAAAATTTTCGCTGTAACTCGGCAGTACTACGCCGCCACGAGGCACCCATCCCCCGCAGACGCCGCCCCAGCTCGTCAGCCTGCTGGGCTGTGCTTCTACCACGCGCAGGTCGGCGCAAAGGCGAAGCGTTGCCGCCCTCCCTGCAGTTTTCCCCAACAAAACAAAAATCAACTGACACTGCGGCCACCGAGGAACGGGTCTAACGGGCACCCCGCGGCCGCGATGGCGATCGGCAATGCGGGAAAATTGCTGTTCATCACTGATACTCTCTCCGGTCGTCGTTTTCTGTGCGACAACGGAGCGCAGTGCAGCATTTTACCCGCGTCGGCCCTCGATGTGCAGACGGGGAATCACGGCCCCACCCTTGAAGCGGCCAATGGCGGAGAAAATCGGACCTTCGGCAGATGGCGAGTGGAGGTGTGCCTTGGGGGGCAACGTTTTCACTGGGAGTTTGTTACGGCCAAAGTTTCCCAGCCCCTCCTCGGCGCAGATTTCCTGTGCACCAACAGCCTCCTGGTCGACGTTCGGAACCGGCGGCTGATCAACGCAGCAACTTTTAATTCTCTTCCGTGTTACCGCAGTAACACTACGTCGCGTACCGTCTCCTGTGCGTTCCCAACTCCTGATGAGTTCGCTCGCCTGCTCGGCCAATTCCCCGACCTGACAAGACCCACGATCTCCTCCACAGCCACGAAACATGGTGTGGAACACCACATCACTACCAACGGCCCTGGCGCCTGGAACCTGGCAAGCTGGCGGTAGCAAAGGTGGAGTTCGCCACCATGGAACAGTTAGGGATTATTCGCTGGTCAAATAGTCCCTGGTCTTCACCCCTCCATATCGTCCCGAAGCCTGGCGGCAGATGGCGGCCATGCGGCGACTATCGACGCCTAAACGACGCCACCACTCCCGATCGGTACCCGATCCCCCACATTCAGGATTTCTCTGCCCATTTGGCAGGGAACACCGTGTTCTCAAAAGTCGACCTCGTCCGGGGCTACCACCAGGTCCCAGTTCATCCACAAGACGTCCAGAAGACCGTCGAACCGTGGTCAGCCCGACAGCAGCGTCAACTGACCTACATATCCGAATTCACCACGGATATACAGCACGTGGCCGGTAAGGACAACCTGGTGGCAGACTGCCTCTCCCACGCGATCGTCAATACGGTTCATTTGGGCATCGACAACGCCCTCATGGCAGCGGACCAAGCCTCAGACCGGGACGTCCAAGCTTACAGAACGGCCATCACTGCAGATGGATGGGTTGTGGAGCATTCACGATGCTGAGAGGGTCGTGGATTACACGTTTGATGAGTTGGTCACGCCGCAGGGTAGGGCTGCACAGGCAGAAGGGAAATGGGTGACCACCAGGCGGAGCAATAGAAGCAGGCAGGTAGTGCAGGGGACCCCTGTGGCCATCCCCCTTTCAAAGAGGTATACCAATTTGGATACTGTTGAGGGGGATGACTCACCAGGGGAAGGCAGCAGCAGCCAACTTCCTGGCACCAGGGGTGCTCCTGCTGCTCAGGAACGGAGGAAAAAGTGTGGGAGAGCAATAGTGGTAGGGGATTCTATCGTAAGGGGAACAGATAGGCGTTTCTGTGGCTGTAGACTTGACTCCAGGATGGTTTGTTGCCTCCCTGGTGCCAGGGTCAAGGATGTCACTGAACAGCTGCAGGGCATTCTGAAGGGGGAGGGTGAACAGGCAGAGGTCGTGGTTCACATTGGGACCAACGACATAGGTAGGAAGAGGGATGAGGTCCTGCAGCAAGAATTTAGGGAGCTAGGTAGCAGATTAAAGAGTAGGACCTCAAAGGCTGTAATCTCTGGATTACTCCCGGTGCCACGTGCTAGTGAGTATAGGAATAGGAGGATAGAGCAGATGAATGCGTGGCTAAAGAGTTGGTGCAGGAGGGAGGGCTTTAGTTTCCTGGATCACTGGGCCTGCTTCTGGGGAAAGTGGGACTTGTACAAGTCGGACGGGTTGCACCTGAACCAGAGCGGGACAAATATCCTTGCGGGGAGGTTTGCTAGCACTGTTCGGGGGGATTTAAACTAAAATGGCAGGGGGTTGGGAACCTGAGCAGGGAGACAGAGGAAAGGAAAACAGGGATAAAAGCAAAAGATAGGAAGGAGAAAAACAAAAGTGGCAGTCAGAGAAATCAACGGTTTAAATCAAACGTGGCCACAGTAAGTAATAATTCTAATAGGTCTAACAGCGTTAAAAAAACAAGCCTGAAGGCTTTGTGTCTTAATGCAAGGAGCATTTGTAATAAGGTGGATGAATTGGCTGCGCAAACAGAGGTAAACGAATATGATTTGGTTGGGATTACGGAAACGTGGCTCAAGGATGGCCAAGACTGGGAACTCAACATCCAGGGGTATTCGATATTCAGGAAAGATAGGCAAAAAGGAAAGGGAGGTGGGGTAGCATTACTGGTTAAAGAAGGGATTAATACAATTGTAATGAAGGATATTAGCTCTGATGAGGTGGAATCTGTATGGGTAGAATTGAGAAATATCAAGGGGAAAAAACATTAGTGGGAGTGGTATATAGACCTCCAAACAGTAAGGCGGAGGTTGGGGATGGCATTAAAAGGGAAATTAAAGAAGCGTGCAATAAGGGCACAGCAGTCATCATGGGTGACTTTAATCTACATATAGATTGGGCCAACCAAATTAGTAACAATACTGTGGAGGAGAAATTCCTGGAGTGTTTACGGGATGGTTTCCTGGACCAATATATCGAGGAACCAACCAGAGATCAGGCCATCTTAGACTGGGTATTATGTAATGAGAAAGGATTAATTAGCAATCTTGTTGTATGAGGCCCTTTGGGTCGGAGCGATCATAATATGATCGAATTCTTCATTAAGATGGAGAATGAAGTAGTTGACTCAGAGACAAGGGTCCTCAATTTAAATAAAGGAAACTATGATGGTCTGAGGAGCGAGTTGGGTAGGATTGATTGGGGAATGGCACTCAAAGGGTTGACGGTGGATAGGCAATGGCAAACATTCAAAGACTGAATGGATGAGCTACAGAATTTGTTCATCCCAGTTTGGCATAAAAATAAAACAAAAAAGGTGACTCAACCGTGGCTAACAAGGGAAATTAGGGATAGCATAAGATCCAAGGAGAGGACATATAAATTGGCTAGAAAAAGCAATAATCCTGAGGATTAGGAGCAGTTTAGGTGTCAACAAAGGAGGACAAAGGGATTAATTAAGAAAGGGAAAATAGAATATGAGAGTAAGCTTGCAAGGAACATAAAAATTGACTGTAAAAGCTTTTATAGATATGTGAAGAGAAAAAGATTGGTGAAGTCAAGCGTAGGTCCCTTACAGTCAGAATCAGGGGAATTTATAATGGGAAACAAGGAAATGGCAAACCAACTAAATACATACTTTGGTTCTGTCTTCACAAAGGAGGACACAAATAACCTCCCAGCGATGCCGTGGAACATAGGGTCTGATGAAAGGGTGAGAGTGAAAGAAATCAGTATTTGTAGGGAAATGGTGTTAGGAAAATTGATGGGACTGAAGGCCAATAAATCCCCAGGGCCTGATAATCTACATCCCAGGGTACTTAAGGAAGTGGCCCTAGAAATAGTAGATGCATTGCTGGTCATCTTCCAGAACTCGATAGACTCTGGAACAGTACCCATGGATTGGAGGGTAGCTAATGTTACACCACTATTCAAAAAAGGTGGTAGAGAAAAAGCAGGGAATTATAGACCGGTAAGCCTGACATCGGTTGTGGGGAAAATGCTGGAGTCTATTATAAAAGATGTAATAGCAGAGCACTTGGAAAGCAGTGACAGGATCGGACAAAGTCAACGAAAGGTAAGTCATGCTTGACTAATCTACTGGAGTTTTTTGAGGATGTAACTGGTAGGGTGGATGGGGGAGAACCAGTGGATGTGGTGTATTTGGACTTTCAGAAGGCTTTCGATAAGGTCCCACATAAGAGATTAGCGTGCAAAATTAAGGCACATGGGATTGGGGGCAAGGTATTGACTTGGATAGAGAACTGGTTGGCGGACAGAAAGCAAAGAGTTGGAATAATAGGGTCGTTTTCCGAGTGGCAGGCAGTGACTAGTGGGGTACCGCAAGGATCGGTCCTAGGACCCCAGCTGTTCACAATATATATTAATGATCTGGACGAGGGAATTGGATGTAATATCTCCAAATTTGCAGATGACACAAAGCTGAGTGGGAGGGTAAGGATGTCGTGAAACTCCAGTACGATTTGGACAGGTTGGGTGATTGGGCAGAAACATGGCAAATGCACTATTATGTGGATAAATGTGAGGTTATCCACTTTGGTGGCAAAAACAGGAAGGCAGATTATTATTTGAATGGCAATAGATTGGGAGAAGGGGAAGTGCAAAGAGACCTGGGTGTTATTGTGCACCAGTCGCTGAAGGTAAGCATGCAGGTGCAGCAGGCGGTTAAGAAGGCAAATGGTATGTTGGCCTTCGTAGCAAGAGGGTTCGAGTACAGGAACAAGGATGTCTTGCTACAGTTGTACAGGGCCTTGGTGAGACCGCACCTTGAGTATTGTGTGCAGTTTTGGTCACCTTACCTGAGGAAGGACGTTCTTGCCATGGAGGGAGTGCAGCGAAGATTCACCAGGCTGATACCTGGGATGGCAGGAATGACGTATGAGGAGAGATTGTGTCGATTGGGCTTATACTCACTGGAGTTTAGAAGATTGAGAGGGGATCTCATCGAAACCTATAAAATTCTGTCAGGTCTGGACAGACTAGATGCAGGAAGGATGTTTCTGAAGAGCGGGGAGTCCAGAACCTGGGGTCATAGTCTAAGGATAAGGGGTAAGCCATTTAGGACTGAAATGAGGAGGAATTTCTTCACCCAGAGAGTGGTGAACCTGTGGAATTCTCTGCCACAGAGGGCGGTGGACGCCAGTTCATTAAATATATTCAAGAAAGAGTTGGATATATTTCTTGAGGCTAAAGGGATCAAGGGATATGGGGAGAAGGCAGGGACAGGGTACTGAATTTGGATGAGCAGCCATGATCTCGTTGAATGGCGGAGCAGGCTCGAAGGGCCGAATGGCCTACTCCTGCTCCTATCTTCTATGTTTCTATGTCTCCGTACAGGATCCTCGCCCTGTCGTGCTGGTTGTCTGGCGCCGCAAAGTGTTCGACGCCATACATGGGTTATCACACCCAGGAATGAAGGCCTCTCAGAAACTGATGTCAGCGAAATTTGTATGGCATGGCATGCATAAAGATGTCCGCGACTGGGCCAACACCTGCGTGGTCTGCCAAAAGGCCAAGGTACAGCGCCACATCAAAGCTCCGTTGGCCACCTTCACAGTTCCGGAGCGACGTTTTTACCATGTCAACGTGGATCTGGTAGGACCCCTCCCACCCTCCCATGGTTTTTCACACATCCTGACCATGGTTGACCGCACCACCAGATGACCGGAGGCGGTCCCCCTGTCATCCACTACTTCGGCGGACGTGGCCAGGGCGTTCATTTCCTCCTGGATCGCCCGCTTCGGAGTGCCCGCAGGTATTTCGTCAGACAGGGGACCGCAGTTTTCCTCCGAAATCTGGAACGCAGTGGCCCAAGGACTCGGTGACAAATTGCACCGCACCACAGCCTACCACCCACAGGCGAATGGCCTCTGTGAACGCTTCCACCGGTCAATGAAAGCCGCCCTGAGGGCCAGCCTCCAGGACGCTGGATGTGCAGACAAGCTACCGTGGGTCCTGTTGGGTCTTCGCACGGCCCCCAAAGAAGACCTTCACTCTTCATCAGCGGAGCTTGTGTCTGGTCAGCCGCTGCGAGTCCCGGGGGACTTCCTACCAACATCGACGGAGCCATGGTCCGCATCTGCCCAGCTTGCTAGTCACCAAGAGGCGGCCAGATGTTTCGCACCGGTGCCCACTTCGCACCACGGGCCACAGCGGTCACACGTTCCCACGGAGCTTCACAAAGCTGAATACGTTTTTATTCGCCATGACGCACATAGCGATCCGCTCAAGGCCCCATATGCCGGTCCCTTCCACGTGTTGGAAGCAGGGGACAATCCTTCACGGTAGATGTTGGTGGTAAACCGGACCACATTTCGTTCGACCGCTTAAAGCCAGCGCATTTAGACCTCGACCGCCCCGTCGAGACAGCACAACCGCCAAGACGAGGTTGGCCACCCATTGTCGTTACGGCAGACCAAGTGCGACCGCCCGCCAGACCGCCAGCTGACCAGCAGCCTCCGCCTCGAGAGTACAGGAGTCGTTCTGACAGGCTCGTCAGACCCCCTCACCGTTTGACTTTGTCCGTTAAAGCGAATTCTGGAGGGGCGCATGTGGCAGAACCACTGAATGACTCTGGCTAACTGTATATAATTCTCTTTACCGATGTTCTAACACCAGCCTAAACCTGTACCATTGTGTTAGGCATTACTGTGTTTTGTATATAGAGTTTGCATGTATGGGGCGTGGCCCCTTTAAGAGCGCGGGTAAACGCGATGAAGTCACGTCGCAAACCACGGGGCTGCCCAGGCAGTCCTCGTGGCATCTCCGTTGAGTAAAGACCTGTTTAATTGTTCTCTTGTCGATCTCCGTTATTCGTAGGAATTCGTTAATTCCTACACCTGTAACAATGCCTCAACTGCAAGTTTGGCCCGAGGAAAGGTTGAATAATCACTTCTCTTGATGTTCTTCCAGTAGAATGCAACTCTCCTGTTTCATTCTTCAAGGGGACAGAGTGATGTGGAAATGAAATGAAATTGAGAGAATCCTCCCTGTTGGATTGTTTTTTTCGATGATTGTTAACCTAGCTTATGGAAAGCTCTCACTTCCTGCCACAATTCTAGCCACTTCTGATCCGATCCCTGTTTAGGAAGCTGCCTCTGATTAGCTCTGGATTAAGTCCAGCTCCGTCATCAGAACCTCTTCGACAAAGCAGTTTAGAGTTCTGAGTATAGAGGCTCAAAACTCATCCATCTCTTCACACAGACGGCATATGAGGACAAAAACCCACCAGTTAGCTTATTTCGATTCATCCGCTTGAAATTTAAATTCCTGGGATGATGCCGTTGCTGGTACCAGCATTTATGGCCATCCCTTGTTACCCTGAGAAGGTGGTGATGGGCTTTCTTCTTGAACCACTGGTAACAGTTTGATATAACTGAGTGACTCGCTCAGTGGCAATTCTTCACCAACAATCCCTGACTTTTGACTTTGGGGGACACCAGAATGCAACCCAAACCAGTCCGCAAACAACTTCCATGATCCACAGCAGAAACACGATGCTGCGCACTCATCCTCAACATTTTAAAACCAAAATTCATCGCACCGGCTCCAACGTTAACTCATTCTTACCCAGGGTCTCAAACTGTGTGACTCCTCCCCTCCCTCAGTCTCCCCTCAAACTGTGGGATTCCTCCGCTCCCTCAGTCTCCCCTCAAACTGTGGGACTCCTCCCCTCCCTCAGACTCGCCTCAAACTGTGGGACTCCTCCCTCCCTCAGTCTCCCCTCAAACTGTGGGATTCCTCCGCTCCCTCAGTCTCCTCTCAAACTGTGGGACTCCTTCTCTCCCTCAGTCTCCCCTCAAACTGTGGGACTCCTCCGCTCCCTCAGTCTCCCCTCAAACTGTGGGACTCCTCCCCTCCCTCAGACTCGCCTCAAACTGTGGGACTCCTCCCCTCCCTCACTCTCCCCTCAAACTGTGGGACTCCTCCCCTCCCTCACTCTCCCCTCAAACTGTGGGACTCCTCCCTCCCTCAGTCTCCCCTCAAACTGTGGGACTCCTCCCCTCCCTCAGTCTCCCCTCAAACTGTGGGACTCCTCCCCTCCCTCAGTCTCCCCTCAAACTGTGGGACTCCTCCCCTCCCTCAGTCTCCCCTCAAACTGTGGGACTCCTCCCCTCCCTCAGTCTCCCCTCAAACTGTGGGACTCCTCCCCTCCCTCAGTCTCCCCTTAAACTGTGGGACTCCTCCCTCCCTCAGTCTCCCCTCAAACTGTGGGACTCCTCCCCTCCTTCAGTCTCCCCTCAAACTGTGGGACTCCTCCCCTCCCTCAGACTCGCCTCAAATTGACTTATCGCAGCATCATCTAACTCTTTGGAGACTAAATTTGTTACTATGGTTTCTGTGACACACAGCAACCATCTTAAATTCATCCTTGGGGCCAATCAAATCCGTGCAGCGCCGAGGTCCGTGGGTAAGTCCGCAAAGGTGAGCACGGAGATGTGGAGGGCAGCAAGGGCAGCCTGGCAGTGGCCTGGAGTTCTTTTGTGGAGCAGCGAGGAGCATTCTTGTTCCTGTAAGGTTTTGGGCCTGTCTGTGAGAGATCTCCAGCGGTCCACTGGTCCGGCTGTAAGGTTTTGGGCCTGTCTGTGAGAGATCTCCAGCGGTCCACTGGTCCGGCTGTAAGGTTTTGGGCCTGTCTGTGAGAGATCTCCAGCGGTCCGCTGGTCCGGCTGTAAGGTTTTGGGCCTGTCTGTGAGAGATCTCCAGTGATCCGCTGGTCCGGCTGTAAGGTTTTGGGCCTGTCTGTGAGAGATCTCCAGCGGTCCGCTGGTCCGGCTGCTCAACATCCGTAAACACCAGTCACAGCTGGTGCATCGCAGGCTCCGACTGGGGCCAAACAATTCAGCAGTCTGGGCGCTGGAGCCTGCCCTCATGTCAGGTGCCTAGGAAAGGCTCCTGACCAATTTAGTAGAGGCACGAACAGACGCAGTGACATTAAATTTCAACCTCAATTCTTTCGCAATACCTCAAGACGATGGACCTCCTTCCTTCTCTCGTTCTCCCCTTCTTCAGATAACCGGGAGGCATTTAAATCACATGCTTGACATGACTCAGTCACCACCTTTTGATTTTCCGTCTCTTTGAAATTATGGGGGTTAATATTCACAGTGCCAGAAGGCGGGTAGTGGTGTTCCACTGGGATCAGTGCTGGGACCACTGCTGTTCACAATTTACATGAACAATTTAGACTTTGGAATCAAAAACACAATTTCTAAATTTGCAGACGACACCAAATTACAAGAAGACATTAATAAACTTGCAGAATCTGCAAACAATTGGCAAATGAAGTTCAACACCGATAAATGTGAGTTATTACATTTTGGTAAGAAAAATAAGGAGGTCACATACTACTGGGAAAATAAAAATCTAAATGGGGTAGAAGAGATAAGGGATCTCGGAGTACAAATACACAAATCACTAGAAGTAGCGACACAGGTTAACAAGGCCATAAAAAAAGCAAACCAAGCACTAGGGTTTATTTCGAGAGGGATAGAATTGAAAAGTAGAGTTCCTATGCTAAACTCGTATCGAACCTTGGTTAGTGCACACTGTGTACAATTCTGGTCGCCATATTATAAAAAGGATAAGGATATAGAGGCACTGGAGAGGGTGAAACAAGATTTACAAAGGATGGTACCAGAAATGTGAGGGTATACCTATCAGGAAAGGATGAACAGGCTGGGGGTATTTTTCTGTTGAAAGAAAGCTGAGGGGTGACCTAATAGAGGTCTTTAAAATTATGAAAGCTTTTGATAGAGTGGATACAGAGAAAATGTTTCACAAATAGGGAATTCAGAAGAAACTTCTTTACCCAGAGAGTGGTGAGAATGTGGAACTCGCTGCCACAGGAAGTGGTTGAGGTGAATAGTAAAGATGCATTTAAGGGGAGGCTGGACAAGCATCTGAGGGAGAAGAGAATCGAGGGTTACGCTGATAGATTTAGATGAGGAAAGACGGGAGGAGGCTCGAGTGGAGCATAACCACCGGCATGGACTGGTTGGGATGAATGGCCTGTTTCTGTGCCGTATATCCTGTGTATATCCTATGTAATTTTCACCCCCACTATCCAGCGTACTATCACAGAATCATAGAAAGTTACAGCACGGAAGGAGGCCATTTCGGCCCATCGTGTCCGCGCCGGCCAACAAAGAGCTATCCAGCCTAATCCCACTTCCCAGCTCTTGGTCCGTAGCCCTGCAGGTTACAGCATCCCAATTGCACATCCAAGTACTTTTTAAATGTGGTTAGTGTTCCTGCCTCTACCACCCTTTCAGGCAGTGAGTTCCAGACCCCCACAACCCTCTAGGTGAAGAAATCTTCCCTCAAATCCCCTCTAAACCTTCCACCAATTACTTTAAATCTGTGCCGCCTGGTTTTTGACCCCTCTGCTAAGGGAAATATGTCCATTCTATCCACTTTATCTATGCCCCTCATAATTTCATACACCTCAATAAGGTCTCCCCTCAGCCTCCTCTGTTCCAAGGAAAACAGACCCAGCCTATCCAGTCTTTCCTCATGGCTAAAATTCTCTACTCCTGGCAACATCCTTGTAAATCTCCTCTGTACCTTCTCTAGTGCAATCACATCTTTCCTGTAATGTGGTGACCAGAACTGCACGCAGTACTCTAGCTGTGGCCTAACTAGTGTTTTATACAGTTGAAGCATAATCCCCCTGCTCTTATATTCTGTGCCACGGGTAATAAAGGCAAGCATTCCCTATATAACAACAGAATATGCTGGAAAAACTCAGCAGGTCAGGCAACATCCGTGGAGAGAAATTTGAGTTGACGTTTTGGGTCGAAACCCTTCTTCAAAACTGGAAAGAAAAGAAAATAGATCGAAGGCAGGGCTGCGATCGGACAAAAGAAGTGAAGGAGACAAAAGCAGTAGAAGAGACAACAAAAGGTGTTCGAAGCTAGGCGAGATGGTAATAGGCTGAGATTAGGTGTGAAGTGTACTGGCAGGGCAAGAGGTAGCTGCCAGGTGTGAGAGAGAAACAAAAGGAAAGGGGGGGGGGAGGGAAAGGAGTGGAAAAATTACAGGTAAAAAATTAATAGGGGCCGAGGTTATGAACTGAAATTGTTGAACTCGATATTGAGTCCAGAAGGCTGCAAAGTGCCTCATCGGAAGATGAGGTGCTGTTCCTCGAGTTTACGTTGAGCTTCCGTGGAACAATACAAGAGGCCAAGGACGGTGAGGTCCGAGTGGGAATGGGGCGGTGAATTAAAATGACAGGCGACCGGAAACTCAGGGTCACCCTTACGGGCTGAACGGAGGTGTTCCGCAAAGCGGTCACCCAATCTGCGTTTGGTCTCCCCAATGTAGAGGAGACCACATCGTGAGCAGTGAATACAGTATACTAGATTGCGAGAAGTACAAGTAAATCGCTGTTTCACCTGGAAGGGGTGTTTGGGGCCCTGGACAGTGGGAAGGGGGGAGGTATAGGGGCAGGTGTTACATCTCCTCCGCTTGCACGGGAAGGTGCCGGGCGAAGGGGAAGGGCTGTTGGGGGTGATAGAGGAGTGGACTAGGGTGTCTCGGAGGGAGCGGTCCCTACGGAATGCTGAAAGGGGAGGGGAGGGGAAGATACGTTTGGTGGTGGGATCACTTTGGAGGTAGCGGAAATGCCGGAGGATGATCCGTTGAATGTGGAGGCTGGTGGGGTGAAAGGTGAGGACAAGGGGAACCCTATCGTGGTTCCGGGAGGGAGGGGCAGGGGTGAGGGCAGAAGTGCGGGAGATAGAACCGACATGGTCACACTAGTCTGAAAACGCCCGATCTTGTCTGATCTTGGAAGCTAAGCAGAGTCAGGCCTGGTTATGGATGGGAGACCACCTGGGAATACCAGGTGCAGTAAGCATTCCGTATGCCTTCTTAACCACCTTATTTACTTGGCCTGCCACCTTCAGGGATCTGTGGACATGCACTCCAAGGTCCCTTTGTTCCTCTACACTACTCAGTGTCCTACCATTTAATGTGTATTCCCTTTCCTTGTTAGCCCTCCCCAAATGTATTACCTCACACTTCTCCGGATTGAATTCCATTTGTCACTGTTCTGCCCACCTGACCAATTTATTGATATCTTCCTGCAGTCTACAGCTTCCTTCTTCAGTATCAACCACACAGCCGATTTTAGTATCATCTGCAAACTTCTTAACCATACCCCCTATTTTCAAGTCTAGATCGTTGATATATACCACAAAAAGCAAGGGACCCAATACTGAGCCCTGCGGAACCCCACTGGAAACAGCCTTCCAGTCAGAAAAACACCCATCAACCATTACCCTCTGCTTCCTGTCTCCGAGCCAGTTTTGAATCCAACTTGACACTTTGCTCTGGATCCCATGGGCTTTTAACTTCGTGACCAGTCTGCCATGTGGAACCTTATCAAAAGCCTTGCTAAAGTCCATATACACTACATCAAATGCACTACCCTCATCTACCCTCCTTGTTACCTCCTCAAAAAATTCAATCAAGTTTGTCAGACACGACCTTCCCTTAACAAATCCATGCTGACTATCCTTGATTAATCCGTGTCTTTCTAAATGAAGGTTTATCCTGTCCTTCAGAATTCTTTCCAATATTTTTCCCACCACCGAGGTTAGGCTGACTGGCCTGTGATTACTCGGTCTATCCTTTTCTCCCTTTTTAAACAAGGGTACCACATTAGCAGTCCTCCAGTCCTCCGGCACCACACCTGAAGCCAGGGAGGATTGAAAAATGATGGTCAGGGCCTCTGCTATTTCCTCTTTTGCTTCGCTTAACAGCCTGGGATACATTTCATCCGGGCCTGGGGATTTATCCACTTTTAAAGCTGATAAACCCCTTAATACTTCCTCTCTCACTATGTTTATTTCATCTAATATTTCACACCTCCCCCCGATAGCAATGTTTGCTTCGCCCCTCTCTTTTGTAAAAACAGACGCAAAGTGTTCATTAAGAACCCTACTGACATCTCCCGCCTCCACACACAGATTACCCTCATGATCTCGAATAGGCCCTACCCTTTCTTTAGTTATCCTCTTACTCTTAATATATTTATAAAACATCTTTGGGTTTTCCTTGATTTTATTTGCCAAGAATTTATCATGCTCTCTCTTTGCTTTCCTAATATCCTTTTTAATTGCACTTTCTGTACTCCTCTAAAGATTATGCGGCATTTAGCCCTCGGTATCTGTCATACGCCTCCCGTTTTTTCGTTAACCTACCCTGTATGTCCCCAGACATCCAGGGGGGTCTAGATTTGTTAGTCCCACCTTTTTCTTTGAGGGCACATATTTGGTCTGAACCCTCCGGATCACGTCCTTGAATGCCTCCCACTGCTCTGACACTGATTCACCTTCAAGTAGCTGTTTCCAGTCCACTATGGCTAAATCCCCTTTGAGTTTAGCAAAATTTGCTTTTCCCCAATTTAGAATTTTTATTCCTGGTCTATCCTTGTCCTTTTCCATAACTACCTTACCAGACTAGATCGTCAGGCCACTAGAGAATCCGCCCCATTGATGTCAGTGGCCTTAAAGTTGAGCGATTCTACAACAGGAGTCTGGTCCCTTCCGCCAGACTACTGCCCATTCATCGACTTTGAAAATTATCCCCTACATCTCTCAATTTGAAATAAAATGTTCTCACAACAGCTGGACTTGTCCTTTCATTGTCTCAAGATCTGATCTGTTATTTCCTTCAGACTCTGTCAAACAGCACCAGACAAACCAACAACAACATCAGTTACAAACACAACAACAAATTAAATTAAGTGACACGTTTCATGCAAAGAGCTGGGAACGATTCAACATTGAAGTTGGAACACCATATACAACACCAGCCTCACTCTCGGCATGCTCTCTGATCACCGCTGGCAGGACACAAGTTGGAATAGTCATGAAATTGTACAAAGTCACTGGCCTAGAAATTCGCCTTTGTTGCCTGCAATGAACTGAATATCAGGCGCCGAGTATAACAGGCAGCTGATCCGATACCACCCGTGTGCGCCACCGCCCGATATTAATTTATAGGCCATTGTTTATACAGCAGGGTAAGGGTCACTCACTGTAACTGTACAGAGTCACTGTTTATTCAGGGTAAGGGTCACTCACTGTAACTGTACAGAGTCACTGTTTATTCAGGGTAAGGGTCACTCACTGTAACTGTACAGAGTCACTGTTTATTCAGGGTAAGGGTCACTCACTGTAACTGTACAGGGTCACTGTTTATTCAGGGTAAGGGTCACTCACTGTAACTGTACAGAGTCACTGTTTATTCAGGGTAAGGGTCACTCACTGTAACTGTACAGAGTCACTGTTTATTCAGGGTAAGGGTCACTCACTGTAACTGTACAGAGTCACTGTTTATTCAGGGTAAGGGTCACTCACTGTAACTGTACAGAGTCACTGTTTATTCAGGGTAAGGGTCACTCACTGTAACTGTACAGAGTCACTGTTTATTCAGGGTAAGGGTCACTCACTGTAACTGTACAGAGTCACTGTTTATTCAGGGTAAGGGTCACTCACTGTAACTGTACAGAGTCACTGTTTATTCAGGGTAAGGGTCACTCACTGTGTAACTGTACAGAGTCACTGTTTATTCAGGGTAAGGGTCACTCACTGTGTAACTATACAGAGTCACTGTTTATTCAGAGTAAGGGTCACTCACTGTAACTGTACAGAGTCACTGTTTATTCAGGGTAAGGGTCACTCACTGTGTAACTGTACAGAGTCACTGTTTATTCAGGGTAAGAATCACTCACTGTAACTGTACAGAGTCGCTGTTTATCCAGGGTAAGGGTCACTCACTGTAACTGTACAGAGTCATTGTATATTCAGGGTAAGAGTCACTCACTGTAACTGTACAGAGTCACTGTTTATTCAGGGTAAGGGTCACTCACTGTAACTGTACAGAGTCACTGTTTATTCAGGGTAAGGGTCACTCACTGTAACTGTACAGAGTCACTGTTTATTCAGGGTAAGGGTCACTCACTGTAACTGTACAGAGTCACTGTTTATTCAGGGTAAGGGTCACTCACTGTAACTGTACAGAGTCACTGTTTATTCAGGGTAAGGGTCACTCACTGTGTAACTGTACAGAGTCACTGTTTATTCAGGGTAAGGGTCACTCACTGTGTAACTGTACAGAGTCACTGTTTATTCAGGGTAAGGGTCACTCACTGTAACTGTACAGAGTCACTGTTTATTCAGGGTAAGGGTCACTCACTGTAACTGTACAGAGTCACTGTTTATTCAGGGTAAGGGTCACTCACTGTAACTGTACAGAGTCACTGTTTATTCAGGGTAAGGATCACTCACTGTAACTGTACAGAATCACTGTTTATTCAGGGTAAGGGTCACTCACTGTGTAACTGTACAGAGTCACTGTTTATTCAGGGTAAGGGTCACTCACTGTGTATCTGTACAGAGTCACTGTTTATTCAGGGTAAGGGTCAGTCACTGTGTAACTGTACAGAGTCACTGTTTATTCAGGGTAAGGGTCAGTCACTGTGTAACTGTACAGAGTCACTGTTTATTCAGGGTAAGGGTCACTCACTGTAACTGTACAGAGTCACTGTTTATTCAGGGTAAGGGTCACTCACTGTGTAACTGTACAGAGTCACTGTTTATTCAGGGTAAGGATCACTCACTGTAACTGTACAGAGTCGCTGTTTATTCAGGGTAAGGATCACTCACTGTAACTGTACAGAGTCGCTGTTTATTCAGGGTAAGGATCACTCACTGTAACTGTACAGAGTCACTGTTTATTCAGGGTACGGGTCACTCACTGTGTAACTGTACAGAGTCACTGTTTATTCAGGGTAAGGGTCACTCACTGTGTAACTGTACAGAGTCACTGTTTATTCAGGGTAAGGGTCACTCACTGTGTAACTGTACAGAGTCACTGTTTATTCAGGGTAAGGGTCACTCACTGTGTAACTGTACAGAATCACTGTTTATTCAGGGTGAGGGTCACTCACTGTGTAACTGTACAGAGTCACTGTTTATTCAGGGTAAGGGTCACTCACTGTGTAACTGTACAGTGTCACTGTTTATTCAGGGTAAGGGTCACTCACTGTGCAACTGTACAGAGTCACTGTTTATTCAGGGTAAGGGTCACTCACTGTGTAACTGTACAGTGTCACTGTTTATTCAGGGTAAGGGTCACTCACTGTGTAACTGTACAGTGTCACTGTTTATTCAGGGTAAGGGTCACTCACTGTGTAACTGTACAGAGTCACTGTTTATTCAGGGTAAGGGTCACTCACTGTGTAACTGTACAGTGTCACTGTTTATTCAGGGTAAGGGTCACTCACTGTGCAACTGTACAGAGTCACTGTTTATTCAGGGTAAGGGTCACTCACTGTGTAACTGTACAGAGTCACTGTTTATTCAGGGTAAGGGTCACTCACTGTGTAACTGTACAGTGTCACTGTTTATTCAGGGTAAGGGTCACTCACTGTGCAACTGTACAGAGTCACTGTTTATTCAGGGTAAGGGTCACTCACTGTGTAACTGTACAGAGTCACTGTTTATTCAGGGTAAGGGTCACTCACTGTGTAACTGTACAGAGACACTGTTTATTCAGGGTAAGGGTCACTCAGTGTGTAACTGTACAGAGTCACTGTTTATTCAGGGTTAGGGTCACTCACTGTAACTGTAGAGTCACTGTTTATTCAGGGTTAGGGTCACTCACTGTAACTGTACAGAGTCACTGTTTATTCAGGGTAAGGTCACTCACTGTAACTGTACAGAGTCACTGTTTATTCAGGGTAAGGGTCACTCACTGTAACTGTACAGAGTCACTGTTTATTCAGGGTAAGGGTCACTCACTGTAACTGTACAGAGTCACTGTTTATTCAGGGTAAGGGTCACTCACTGTAACTGTACAGAGTCACTGTTTATTCAGGGTAAGGGTCACTCACTGTGTAACTGTACAGGGTCACTGTTTATTCAGGGTAAGGGTCACTCACTGTGTAACTGTACAGAGTCACTGTTTATTCAGGGTAAGGGTCACTCACTGTAACTGCACAGAGTCACTGTTTATTCAGGGTAAGGGTCACTCACTGTGTAACTGTACAGAGTCACTGTTTATTCAGGGTAAGGTCACTCACTGTAACTGTACAGAGTCACTGTTTATTCAGGGTGAGGGTCACTCACTGTAACTGTACAGAGTCACTGTTTATTCGTTGTAAGGGTCACTCACTGTGTAACTGTACAGAGTCACTGTTTATTCAGGGTAAGGCTCACTCACTGTGTAACTGTACAGAGTCACTGTTTATTCAGCTGGGTAAAGGTTACTCACTGTGTGATTGTAAGGAGTGATGTTTATCGTTCATGATCTGGTATGAACTAAACCGCCCTTGTGGGAAAAAATGAGTTGGAAGTGATTGAAATCTACTCTGTGGTAACATTTTTTAGCCGGAAACAATTAGTCCTGATCGGAGATTGCAGAAACATGTGTGAGATTGTGACCAGAGACTTTTCTTAATTTCTGTTTTGGGAACTTTTGGAATAAATCTTAACAGGAGTCACAATAAAACATGGAATTGGTGACCACTGATGTGCAGAAACTGCTGTGCGATTAATTTACGCAAAGTAGCCAATAACTGTGGGGAGGGAAGGGAAGGGGAAGGAATGGTCTGTGATGAGTGAACATTTCAGACATGAGATTCCAGGCCAGCTGTTGTTGGTGTTACAATTGGCTCCATGGACCTGTGTCCAGAAGAAAACAAAATTAGCCAGTGTTCAGATTCACACTCAGTTAAAAGTGCACATGTGTGAATGAACGTTGGCTGAGAACAGCCTCACGCTTAGCAACAATGCCACCCATGGTGGAATTGCCTTCTTATACTTGTTAAGTCTGTGAGTTGTTCAAGTAATTAATACTCAGACTTAATCAGTAACAATAAAACAGGTCTTTACTGGTTGGAGGTAGGGACTACACTGAATACAAGATTACTGCACAGTGCTTATATACCGGTGTGTTCACCCCCGGTATTACGTCTACAGCAGCCTGAGAAAGTAGTACATCTCTTAAGGTGGAACAGGCTTAAGCTCTCTTAAGGTGGAACAGGTTACATACACAACACTCCTCCCTTCTTAGCTTTATAGTCATCCCCCCATTTAACATAACGTAATAACATATATACATATATAACTTCATGTTTAACGTAACATATCACAGATTCAGTCTCTGCGGAAAACAGTTCACAGATTCAATCTCTGTGGTGTAGTCGGTTCACGTTACTCATTCAATAGTCCTTTCATGGATTTAACAGCTTGAACTTCCGAACTGATTTGGCTCCGTTCGGAGGGACCACGTGTGTGATCTGGTAGAGGTGATAATGGTTCAGATGGGTCATCTTCTGTTTTTACTTTTCCTTTTCTGCTTCTTGGAGACTCTCTGGGCTCCATTGTCAGCTGCCACAGCTGCCAGCTGCATGCGCAGTTCCTCCTTCTCTTCCTCCTGTTTCCGTCGTAGAGCCAGCTTCTCCCGATGTTCCGTAGACTTTTGGTGCTCCTCCATGATTTCTGCACTTTGGGAGTCGAAGTTACAAGCTGGGCAGGACAGGACAACGTAATATTCGGTGTCGTCCACCAGGTCATGGTAATATTCGGTGTCGTCCTGAGCTAGACCAGTGAGAGGGTCGTCTATTTCCTCCATACCCAGCTGGACGTTAGCCAGCTCTTGTTCCAAATCCAGACATCTTTCCTGAAGAGACTTCTTCATGTGTACCTCTGCATCCAGCTTTTTCTGGGCTTTCAGCAAGTCGTTTACTAGTGACCTCATTTGTGATTTTAATACTTCAACTTCCTTTGGAGATTGATTGATCGGACTATGCAATCCCTCTACCGGAGCAGCTGTTTCAGCGGTCTGTTGTTCTACATTGACGTGAGTCAGCGTACTTTTGGCATCCAATGGCTGCTCTGTTGCAGTCGTTTCAGTCTGTGTCATCACATCAGCCATCTCAATGACTTTTGAGAGCTCCGAACCCTTTTCCTTTGAAGATCGCAGCTCGTGTTCAAGTTTTTCCCATTTCAGAGTCTTGTCCCTCAGCATATGAAGGAGTTGGCTGACCGTTAACTCTTCTGACACCAGATTATGGCACACACCTTCAGAACCTGAATCAGCTTTGATTCGTTCGGCCTCCTCGCGCAGATGGTTGGTGTGCTCCTGCTCCATTTTCTCCATCAGTTGCTTCTGTTGCCTTTCCAGATTCTCCCACTCTGTAACAAAGAACTTTTTTATTTCATTCATCTCTTGCTCAAAACGGCGAATCATTTGTTCTAATTGCTGTTGTAGTTTGAAATGGAGTTGAGTTCGAGCCCAGTGTCCCTCAAGAATGTGCATATCAGTAGACTTGACAGACTCAGAATTCTCTGTTAAACTATGTTGTTGTTGCTCAGTGGAATTCTGTGCTGAAACTTTGTCTTTTGCACATGGGTTGGTCTTACCATCATCAGTTCTAGAGTCTGGGCTGATTATCTGCACCGAGTTCTCACTCTTTATGGCTTTTAGCGAATGCCAGTCCATATTTATGTTTCTAAACCACTCCCGGCCTAGTAGTGGTGGACCTCCCTCCGGTAGCACATATAAGTCCATTATTTGACTTCCTTCGCCCTTGTTGGCCACTGCAACCTTTATTGTCCCGATGGGGTACACTCTCTGCCCCGTGTAGGTTGTCAATATAATCTCCGTATCCTGTAGGGGAATATGTTGGAATAACCTTCTGTAATCTTTCTTATTCATGACCGACAATGCCGATCCAGTGTCCAATTCCATTTTTACTTGGACTCCTTCTATCTGAAGAGTAACCCAAATTGTCTGGAGGTCTGCACCCTTACCAACGTTGAGTACCCTTAAGCTAGCCAGTTCAATACTGCTTGCGTCTGAATCGGACTCCTGTTCGGCCACCTTGTGTACCTTTGCGTATTTTCCTTGCGGTGACTTCTTGTTGCTGGTCTTCTTCCCTGACCTGCATACTCTAGCTATATGTCCAAGCCTACCACAAGTTCTACATTCTTGGTTTTTAAACCAACACTGGTTCTGATCATGCGTTGTCTTTCCACAACGATAACATTTGCCAGAACTCACACCCAATTTGTGTGCACTGAGCTCCGGTGACCGTAGCTGCATTACTGCCGTGCCTCTCGCTGCGGCTTCGTGTGCTGCTGCCATAGTGACCGCCTTCTCAAGCGTCAGCTCATTCTCCTCGAGCAGTCGCTTTTGTGTATCCTGTTTAAATAAACCACACACAAATTTGTCTCGTAGTGCATCTGTCAGTCCCGTTCCAAACTGGCAATATTTCGCTAATTTACGCAATTCCAGCAAATATTCAGCATTGCTTTCATGCTGTAGCTGCCTTCTGTCGTAAAATTTAAATCGTTCCGCTAGCATCAGCGGCGTGGGGTTTAGATGATCTTTCAGGACAGTAACAATCTCATCGAACGTCTTATCCGCCGGTTCATCTGGTGATAACAGGTGTTTCAATTGCCCGTATGTCTTCGCACCCATTAAATTTAATAATGTTAGTGCTTTATCAGCCTCATGAATTTTATTGGCCTTACAATAATTTTTAACTCGTTCAACATATATGGCCCAATCTTCGATGTCACTATCAAAGTTGCTAATATTCCCGTGTTTAAGCATTGTAGTACTTTGTCAGATTTGCAATTTCTCAGATTTTTTTTTTTTACTGCTATCCAAGATGGCGGCTTCCCGCTCTTGCCGTCGTCCTCCGCCCACAAAATGGCGGTTTTCCCACGCTTGGCGGTCTTCACCCGTCCCCCGACGCCGTCTCCCTTCAGCCCCGAGTGCGGCCCTTATCTCCGCCGCGATCGATGGCCTGCGCTTTTCACCGCGGCTCTCGCGCCTTCAGTGTCTGCCGACGCTGCGCCTTTCAGCCCGAGTGCGGCCCTTATCGGTGGTTGCGATCGATGGCCCGGCTGCGCCCCTCACTTCAAAGCGGCCCGGCCCTTATCTGCCGATCGCTATCGCCCTGTACCTCTCTCTTCCCCAGTCCTGTCTTCTACTCCGGTTCACAAGATGATGGAGGCTTCAGGGTCCTAATGCCTGTCGCTTCCATTGGGGTGGTGAGTGGTGAGGTTTGAAACCTCTCTTCAACCGCCGTGGAACAACTGCCGCAGGGTAAGAACCTGACTCGTCGCCAGTGTTAAGTCTGCGAGTTGTTCAAGTAATTAATACTCAGACTTAATCAGTAACAATAAAACAGGTCTTTACTGGTTGGAGGTAGGGACTACACTGAATACAAGATTACTGCACAGTGCTTATATATCGGTGTGTTCACCCCCGGTATTACGTCTACAGCAGCCTGAGAAAGTAGTACATCTCTTAAGGTGGAACAGGCTTAAGCTCTCTTAAGGTGGAACAGGTTACATACACAACAATACTGAGGCCCTCAAAATCCTCGGGGTTACGCATGTTGTCTGGGGGAAGATTACCATCGCCAAATCTCCCGCCATCAACATGCTGGGAGGTCACCACTGACCAGAAACATAACTGGACCAGCCACATAAATACTGTGGCAACAAGAGCAGGCCAGAGGCTGGGAATTCTGCGGCGAGTGTCTCACCTCCTGACTCCCCAAAGCCTTTCCACCATCTATAAGACATATAAGTAAGGAGTGTGATGGAATACTTTCCACTTGCCTGGATGAGTGCAGCTCCAACAACACTCAAGAAGCTCAACACCATCCAGGACAAAGCAGTCCGCTTGATTGGCACCCCATCCACCACCTTACGGATGATAACACGGAGTTAGCCCAGATCACAAACAACGATGAGTCAGCCGACAGGGAGGAGGTCCAGCATCTCGTGAAGTGGTGCGCCGATAAAAACCTGGCCCTCAACATCAAGAAAACCAAAGAAATCATTGTGGACTTCAGGAAGTCTAAAGGCGGAAGTCGCACCCCCATCCACATCCATGGCGCTGTGGTGGAAAGGGTGGACAGCTTTAAGTTCCTCGGAGTCCACATCACGGAAGACCTCTCCTGGTCCCTCAATACCTCCTCTCTGGTGAAGAAGGCCCAGCAGCGCCTATATTTCCTAAGGAGGCTGAAGGAATGTAACCTGTCACCCCTGATCCTCTCGAACTTTTACCGCTGCACAATAGAGAGCATCCTGACGAACTGTATCACAGTGTGGTATGGCAGCTGTAGCTACTATGACCGGAAAGCCCTGCAGCAGGTAGTCAAAACTGCCCAATGCATTACCGGCACCCGGCTACCGACCATAGAGCACATATACCAGAAACGCTGCCTACGGAGGTCACGGTCCATCATCAAAGACCCTACCCACCCCAGCCACAGTCTGTTCACCCTCCTGCTATCTGGGAGACGCTACAGATGCATTCGCACCCGTACGACCAGATTTAGGAACAGCTTCTTTCCCAGGGCTGTCATCCTACTGAACTCCACAAATAAACTCTAAAGCCTGCACATCTGCCAATGCACTTTATTATGGTTATGTTTATGTTAATGTATTACAAGCCAAATGAATGTTGAATGTTTAAATGTCTTAATCTAAATGTACACTCTCGGGAGCCGCAAGCCTACATTTCGTTGTACTGCACTTGTGCACTAACAATGACAATAAAGTGGATTATGATTATGATTATGATTAAACATTCACTCCCTCCACCACCGGCGCACTGTGGCTGCAGTGTGTACCATCTACAAGATGCACTGCAGCAACTCGCCAAAGCTTCTTCAACAGCACCTCCCAAACTCGCGACCTCTACCAGCTAGAAGGACAAAGACAGCGGATGCATGGGAACACACTCAGCTGCAAGTTGCACACCATCCTGATTTGGAAGTATATCGACATTCGTTCATCGTCGCGGGATCAAAATTCTGGAACTTTAAAAAAATCTCAGAGTCCGGGGAGATATAGGGACACCCCTCACCATACTTCACCCAGGAGAAAATGTAAAGGATATCATCATAGACACTGACTCTCACTGGGGTACAGTTCCACAGGCACTGACTCACACTGGGGTACAGTTCCACAGACACTGACTCTCACTGGGGTACAGTTCTACAGTCACTGACTCTCACTGGGGTACAGTTCCACAGACACTGACTCTCACTGGGGTACAGTTCCACTGGCACTGGCTCTCACTGGGGTACAGTTCCACAGACACTGACTCTCACTGGGGTACAGTTCCACAGGCACTGACTCTCACTGGGGCACAGTTCCACAGACACTGACTCTCACTGGGGTACAGTTCCACAGACACTGACTCTCACTGGGGCACAGTTCCACAGACACTGACTCTCACTGGGGTACAGTTCCACAGGCACTGACTCTCACTGGGGTACAGTTCCACAGACACTGACTCTCACTGGGGTACAGTTGCACAGACAATGACTCTCACTGGGGAACAGATCCACAGACACTGACTCACTGGGATACAGTTCCACAGGCACTGTCTCTCACTAGGGTAGTGTTTCACAGACAGTCAGTCTCAGTGGGGTACAGTTCCATAGAAACTGACTCTCACTGGGGTACAGTTCCAAAGACGCTGACTCACAGGGATACAGTTCCACAGACACTGACTCTCACTGGGGTACAGTTCCACAGACACGGACTCTCACTGGGGTACAGTTCCACAGACACTGACTCTCACTGGGGTACAGTTCCACAGACACGGACTCTCACTGGGGTACAGTTCCACAGACACTGACTCTCACTGGGATACAGTTCCACAGACAGCGACTCTCATTGGGGCACAGTTCCACAGACACTGACTCTCACTGGGGTACAATTCCACAGGCACCGACTCTCACTGGGGTACAGTTCCACAGACACTGACTCTCATTGGGGTACAGTTCCACAGACATTGACTCTCACTGGGCTACAGTTCCACAGACACTGACTCTCACTGGAGTACAGTTCCACAGACAGCGACGCTCACTGGGGTACAGTTCCACAGACACTGACTCTCACTGGGGTACAGTTCCACAGACACTGACTCTCACTGGGGTACAGTTCCACAGACACTGACTCTCACTGGGGTACAGTTCCACAGGCACTGACTCTCACTGGGGCACAGTTCCACAGACACTGACTCTCACTGGGGTACAGTTCCACAGACACTGACTCTCACTGGGGCACAGTTCCACAGACACTGACTCTCACTGGGGTACAGTTCCACAGGCACTGACTCTCACTGGGGTACAGTTCCACAGACACTGACTCTCACTGGGGGACAGTTGCACAGACAATGACTCTCACTGGGGAACAGATCCACAGACACTGACTCACTGGGATACAGTTCCACAGGCACTGTCTCTCACTAGGGTAGTGTTTCACAGACAGTCAGTCTCAGTGGGGTACAGTTCCACAGAAACTGACTCTCACTGGGGTACAGTTCCAAAGACGCTGACTCACTGGGATACAGTTCCACAGACACTGACTCTCACTGGGGTACAGTTCCACAGACACGGACTCTCACTGGGGTACAGTTCCACAGACACTGACTCTCACTGGGATACAGTTCCACAGACAGCGACTCTCATTGGGGTACAGTTCCACAGACACTGACTCGCACTGGTGTACAGTTCCAGACACTGACTCTCACTGGGATACAGTTCCACAGACACTGACTCTCACTGGGGTACAGTTCCACAGACACTGTCTCTCACTGGGGTACAGTTCCACAGACACTGACTCTCACTGGGCTACAGTTCCACAGACACTGACTCTCACTGGAGTACAGTTCCACAGACAGCGACACTCATTGGGGTACAGTTCCACAGACACTGACTCTGACTGGGGTACAGTTCCAGACACTGACTCTCACTGGGGTACAGTTCCACAGGCACTGACTCTCACTGGGGTACAGTTCCACAGACACTGACTTTCATTGGGGTACAGTTCAACAGACACTGACGCTCACTGGGCTACAGTTCCACAGACACTGACTCTCACTGGGGAACAGTTCCACAGACACTGACTCCCACTGGGGTACAGTTCCACAGACACTGACGCTCACCGGGGTACAGTTCCACAGACACTAACTCTCACTGGGGTACAGTTCTACAGACACTAACTCTCACTGGGGTACAGTTCCACAGACACTGACTCTCACTGGGGTACAGTTCCAGAGACACTGACTCTCACTGCGGTAGAGTTCCACAGACGCTGACTCTCACTGGGGTACAGTTCCACAGACACTGACTCTTACTGGGGTACAGTTCCACAGACAATGACTCTCACTGGGGTAGAGTTCCATAGACGCCGAATCTCACTGGGGTACATTTCCACAGACAATGACTCTCACTTGGGTACAGTTCCACAGACACTGACACTCACTGGGGTACAGCTCCACAGACACTGATTCTCACTGGGGAACAGTTCCACAGGCACTGACTCTCACTGGGATACAGTTCCACACGCACTGTCTCTCACTAGCGTAGTGTTTCACAGACACTGACTCTCACTGGGGTACAGTTCCACAGAAACTGACTCTCACTGGGGTACAGTTCCAAAGACGCTGACTCACTGGGGTACAGTTCCACAGACACTGACTCTCACTGGGGTACAGTTCCACAGACACTGACTCTCACTGGGGTACAGTTCCACAGACACTGAGTCTCACTGGGGTACAGTTCCACAGACACTGACTCTCAATGGGGTACAGTTCCACAGACACTGACTCTCACTGGGGTACAGTTCCACAGACACTGACTCTCAATTGGGTACAGTTCCAGAGACACTGACTGTCACTGGGGTACAGCTCCACAGACACTGACTCTCACTGGGGTACAGTTCCGCAGGCACTGACTCTCACTGTGGTAGCGTTCCACAGACACTGACTCTCACTGTGCTACAGTTTCACAGACACTGACTCTCACTGGTGTACAGTTCCACAGACACTGACTCTCACTGGGGTACAGTTCCACAGACACTGGCTCTCACTCGGTTACAGTTCCACAGGCACTGACTCTCACTGGGGTACAGTTCCACAGACACTGAATCTCACTGGGTTACAGTTCCACAGACACCGACTCTCACTGGGGTACAGTTCCACAGACTCTGACTCTCACTGGGGTACAGTTCCACAGACAATGACTCTCACTGGGGAACAGTTCCACAGACACTGACTCACTGGGATACAGTTCCACAGGAACTGTCTCTCACTAGGGTAGTGTTTCACAGACACTCACTCTCAGTGGGGTACAGTTCCACAGAAACTGACTCTCACTGGTGTACAGTTCCACAGACACTGACTCTCAATGGGGTACAATGCCACAACACTGACTCTCACTGGTGTACAGTGCCACAGACAGTGACTCTCACTGGGATACAGTTCCACAGACACTGACTCTCACTGGGGTACAGTTCCACAGACAGCGACTCTCATTGGGGTACAGTTCCACAGACACTGACTCGCACTGGTGTACAGTTCCAGACACTGACTCTCACTGGGATACAGTTCCACAGACACTGACTCTCACTGGGGTACAGTTCCACAGACACTGTCTCTCACTGGGGTACAGTTCCACAGACACTGACTCTCATTGGGGTACAGTTCCACAGACACTGACTCTCACTGGGCTACAGTTCCACAGACACTGACTCTCACTGGAGTACAGTTCCACAGACAGCGACACTCATTGGGGTACAGTTCCACAGACACTGACTCTGACTGGGGTACAGTTCCAGACACTGACTCTCACTGGGGTACAGTTCCACAGGCACTGACTCTCACTGGGGTACAGTTCCACAGACACTGACTTTCATTGGGGTACAGTTCAACAGACACTGACGCTCACTGGGCTACAGTTCCACAGACACTGACTCTCACTGGGGAACAGTTCCACAGACACTGACTCCCACTGGGGTACAGTTCCACAGACACTGACGCTCACCGGGGTACAGTTCCACAGACACTAACTCTCACTGGGGTACAGTTCTACAGACACTAACTCTCACTGGGGTACAGTTCCACAGACACTGACTCTCACTGGGGTACAGTTCCACAGACACTGACTCTCACTGCGGTAGAGTTCCACAGACGCTGACTCTCACTGGGGTACAGTTCCACAGACACTGACTCTTACTGGGGTACAGTTCCACAGACAATGACTCTCACTGGGGTAGAGTTCCATAGACGCCGAATCTCACTGGGGTACATTTCCACAGACAATGACTCTCACTTGGGTACAGTTCCACAGACACTGACACTCACTGGGGTACAGCTCCACAGACACTGATTCTCACTGGGGAACAGTTCCACAGGCACTGACTCTCACTGGGATACAGTTCCACACGCACTGTCTCTCACTAGCGTAGTGTTTCACAGACACTCAGTGTGAGTGGGGTACAGTTCCACAGAAACTGACTCTCACTGGGGTACAGTTCCAAAGACGCTGACTCACTGGGGTACAGTTCCACAGACACTGACTCTCACTGGGGTACAGTTCCACAGACACTGACTCTCACTGGGGTACAGTTCCACAGACACTGAGTCTCACTGGGGTACAGTTCCAGAGACACTGACTCTCAATAGGGTACAGTTCCACAGACACTGACACTCACTGGGGTACAGTTCCACAGACACTGACTCTCAATTGGGTACAGTTCCAGAGACACTGACTGTCACTGGGGTACAGCTCCACAGACACTGACTCTCACTGGGGTACAGTTCCGCAGGCACTGACTCTCACTGTGGTAGCGTTCCACAGACACTGACTCTCACTGTGCTACAGTTTCACAGACACTGACTCTCACTGGTGTACAGTTCCACAGACACTGACTCTCACGGGGTACAGTTCCACAGACACTGGCTCTCACTCGGTTACAGTTCCACAGGCACTGACTCTCACTGGGGTACAGTTCCACAGACACTGAATCTCACTGGGTTACAGTTCCGCAGGCACTGACTCTCACTGTGGTAGCGTTCCACAGACACTGACTCTCACTGTGCTACAGTTTCACAGACACTGACTCTCACTGGGGTACAGTTCCACAGACACTGACTCTCACTGGGGTACAGTTCCACAGACACTGACTCTCACTGGGGTACAGTTCCACAGACACTGGCTCTCACTGGGGTACAGTTCCACAGACACTGACTCTCACTGGGGTACAGTTCCACAGACACTGACTCTCACTGGGGTACAGTTCCACAGACACTGACTCTCACTGGGGTACAGTTCCACAGACACTGGCTCTCACTCGGTTACAGTTCCACAGGCACTGACTCTCACTGGGGTACAGTTCCACAGACACTGAATCTCACTGGGTTACAGTTCCACAGACACCGACTCTCACTGGGGTACAGTTCCACAGACTCTGACTCTCACTGGGGTACAGTTCCACAGACAATGACTCTCACTGGGGAACAGTTCCACAGACACTGACTCACTGGGATACAGTTCCACAGGAACTGTCTCTCACTAGGGTAGTGTTTCACAGACACTCACTCTCAGTGGGGTACAGTTCCACAGAAACTGACTCTCACTGGTGTACAGTTCCAAAGACGCTGACTCACTGGGGTACAGTTCCACAGACACTGACTCTCAATGGGGTACAATGCCACAACACTGACTCTCACTGGTGTACGGTGCCACAGACAGTGACTCTCACTGGGGTACAGTTCCACAGACACTGACTCTCACTGGGATACAATATCACAGACACCCATTCACACTGGGGTACAGTTCCACAGACGTGGACTCACACTGGGGTACAGTTCCACAGACAGCGACTCTCATTGGGGTACAGTTCCACAGACACTGACTCTCACTGGGGTACAGTTCCAGACACTGCCTCTCACTGGGGTACAGTTCCACAGGCACTGACTCTCACTGGGGTACAGTTCCACAGACTCTGACTCTCACTGGGGTACAGTTCCACAGACAATGACTCTCACTGGGGAACAGTTCCACAGACACTGACTCACTGGGATACAGTTCCACAGGAACTGTCTCTCACTAGGGTAGTGTTTCACAGACACTCACTCTCAGTGGGGTACAGTTCCACAGAAACTGACTCTCACTGGTGTACAGTTCCAAAGACGCTGACTCACTGGGGTACAGTTCCACAGACACTGACTCTCAATGGGGTACAATGCCACAACACTGACTCTCACTGGTGTACAGTGCCACAGACAGTGACTCTCACTGGGGTACAGTTCCACAGACACTGACTCTCACTGGGATACAATATCACAGACACCCATTCACACTGGGGTACAGTTCCACAGACGTGGACTCACACTGGGGTACAGTTCCACAGACAGCGACTCTCATTGGGGTACAGTTCCACAGACACTGACTCTCACTGGGGTACAGTTCCAGACACTGCCTCTCACTGGGGTACAGTTCCACAGGCACTGACTCTCACTGGGGTACAGTTCCACAGACACTGACTCTCATTGGGGTACAGTTCCACAGACACTGACTCTCACTGGGGCACAGTTCCACAGACAATGACTCTCACTGGGGAACAGTTCCACAGACACTGACTCACTGGGATACAGTTCCACAGGAACTGTCTCTCACTAGGGTAGTGTTTCACAGACACTCACTCTCAGTGGGGTACAGTTCCACAGAAACTGACTCTCACTGGGGTACAGTTCCACAGACACTGACTCTCACTGGGGTACAGTTCCACAGACACTGACTCTCACTGCGGTAGAGTTCCACAGACGCTGACTCTCACTGGGGTACAGTTCCACAGACACTGACTCTTACTGGGGTACAGTTCCACAGACAATGACTCTCACTGGGGTAGAGTTCCATAGACGCCGAATCTCACTGGGGTACATTTCCACAGACAATGACTCTCACTTGGGTACAGTTCCACAGACACTGACACTCACTGGGGTACAGCTCCACAGACACTGATTCTCACTGGGGAACAGTTCCACAGGCACTGACTCTCACTGGGATACAGTTCCACACGCACTGTCTCTCACTAGCGTAGTGTTTCACAGACACTCAGTGTGAGTGGGGTACAGTTCCACAGAAACTGACTCTCACTGGGGTACAGTTCCAAAGACGCTGACTCACTGGGGTACAGTTCCACAGACACTGACTCTCACTGGGGTACAGTTCCACAGACACTGACTCTCACTGGGGTACAGTTCCACAGACACTGAGTCTCACTGGGGTACAGTTCCAGAGACACTGACTCTCAATAGGGTACAGTTCCACAGACACTGACACTCACTGGGGTACAGTTCCACAGACACTGACTCTCAATTGGGTACAGTTCCAGAGACACTGACTGTCACTGGGGTACAGCTCCACAGACACTGACTCTCACTGGGGTACAGTTCCGCAGGCACTGACTCTCACTGTGGTAGCGTTCCACAGACACTGACTCTCACTGTGCTACAGTTTCACAGACACTGACTCTCACTGGTGTACAGTTCCACAGACACTGACTCTCACGGGGTACAGTTCCACAGACACTGGCTCTCACTCGGTTACAGTTCCACAGGCACTGACTCTCACTGGGGTACAGTTCCACAGACACTGAATCTCACTGGGTTACAGTTCCGCAGGCACTGACTCTCACTGTGGTAGCGTTCCACAGACACTGACTCTCACTGTGCTACAGTTTCACAGACACTGACTCTCACTGGGGTACAGTTCCACAGACACTGACTCTCACTGGGGTACAGTTCCACAGACACTGACTCTCACTGGGGTACAGTTCCACAGACACTGGCTCTCACTGGGGTACAGTTCCACAGACACTGACTCTCACTGGGGTACAGTTCCACAGACACTGACTCTCACTGGGGTACAGTTCCACAGACACTGACTCTCACTGGGGTACAGTTCCACAGACACTGGCTCTCACTCGGTTACAGTTCCACAGGCACTGACTCTCACTGGGGTACAGTTCCACAGACACTGAATCTCACTGGGTTACAGTTCCACAGACACCGACTCTCACTGGGGTACAGTTCCACAGACTCTGACTCTCACTGGGGTACAGTTCCACAGACAATGACTCTCACTGGGGAACAGTTCCACAGACACTGACTCACTGGGATACAGTTCCACAGGAACTGTCTCTCACTAGGGTAGTGTTTCACAGACACTCACTCTCAGTGGGGTACAGTTCCACAGAAACTGACTCTCACTGGTGTACAGTTCCAAAGACGCTGACTCACTGGGGTACAGTTCCACAGACACTGACTCTCAATGGGGTACAATGCCACAACACTGACTCTCACTGGTGTACGGTGCCACAGACAGTGACTCTCACTGGGGTACAGTTCCACAGACACTGACTCTCACTGGGATACAATATCACAGACACCCATTCACACTGGGGTACAGTTCCACAGACGTGGACTCACACTGGGGTACAGTTCCACAGACAGCGACTCTCATTGGGGTACAGTTCCACAGACACTGACTCTCACTGGGGTACAGTTCCAGACACTGCCTCTCACTGGGGTACAGTTCCACAGGCACTGACTCTCACTGGGGTACAGTTCCACAGACTCTGACTCTCACTGGGGTACAGTTCCACAGACAATGACTCTCACTGGGGAACAGTTCCACAGACACTGACTCACTGGGATACAGTTCCACAGGAACTGTCTCTCACTAGGGTAGTGTTTCACAGACACTCACTCTCAGTGGGGTACAGTTCCACAGAAACTGACTCTCACTGGTGTACAGTTCCAAAGACGCTGACTCACTGGGGTACAGTTCCACAGACACTGACTCTCAATGGGGTACAATGCCACAACACTGACTCTCACTGGTGTACAGTGCCACAGACAGTGACTCTCACTGGGGTACAGTTCCACAGACACTGACTCTCACTGGGATACAATATCACAGACACCCATTCACACTGGGGTACAGTTCCACAGACGTGGACTCACACTGGGGTACAGTTCCACAGACAGCGACTCTCATTGGGGTACAGTTCCACAGACACTGACTCTCACTGGGGTACAGTTCCAGACACTGCCTCTCACTGGGGTACAGTTCCACAGGCACTGACTCTCACTGGGGTACAGTTCCACAGACACTGACTCTCATTGGGGTACAGTTCCACAGACACTGACTCTCACTGGGGCACAGTTCCACAGACAATGACTCTCACTGGGGAACAGTTCCACAGACACTGACTCACTGGGATACAGTTCCACAGGAACTGTCTCTCACTAGGGTAGTGTTTCACAGACACTCACTCTCAGTGGGGTACAGTTCCACAGAAACTGACTCTCACTGGTGTACAGTTCCAAAGACGCTGACTCACTGGGGTACAGTTCCACAGACACTGACTCTCAATGGGGTACAATGCCACAACACTGACTCTCACTGGTGTACAGTGCCACAGACAGTGACTCTCACTGGGGTACAGTTCCACAGACACTGACTCTCACTGGGATACAATATCACAGACACCCATTCACACTGGGGTACAGTTCCACAGACGTGGACTCACACTGGGGTACAGTTC
The DNA here is from genome assembly GCF_052327205.1 of Somniosus microcephalus. NCBI lineage: Eukaryota > Metazoa > Chordata > Chondrichthyes > Squaliformes > Somniosidae > Somniosus > Somniosus microcephalus. Next base: position 340,933,365 of record NC_140990.1, on the reverse strand, counting down.
CACAGACAGCGACTCTCATTGGGGTACAGTTCCACAGACACTGACTCTCACTGGGGTACAGTTCCAGACACTGCCTCTCACTGGGGTACAGTTCCACAGGCACTGACTCTCACTGGGGTACAGTTCCACAGACACTGACTCTCATTGGGGTACAGTTCCACAGACACTGACTCTCACTGGCCTACAGTTCCACAGACACTGACTCTCACTGGGGTACAGTTCCACACACACTGACTCTCACTGGGGTACAGTTCCACAGACACTGACTCTCACTGGGGTACAGTTCCACACACACTGACTCTCACTGGGTTACAGTTCCACAGACACCGACTGTCACTGGGGTACAGTTCCACAGAAACTGACTCTCACTGGGGTACAGTTCCACAGACTACGACTCTCATTGGTGTACAGTTCCACAGACACTGACTCTCACTGGGATACAGTTCCACAGACACCGACTGTCACTGGGGTACAGTTCCACAGACTATGACTCTCACTGATGTACAGTTCCACAGACAATGACCCTCACTGGGGAAAAGTTCCACAGGCACTGTCTCTCACTAGGGTAGTGTTTCACAGACACTCAGTCTCAGTGGGGAACAGTTCCACAGATAGTGACTCTCACTGGGGTACAGTTCCAAAGACACTGACTCACTGGGGTACAGTTCCACAGACACTGACTCTCACTGGGGTACAGTTCCACAGACACGGACTCTCACTGGGATACAGTTCCACAGGCAGCGACTCTCATTGGGGTACAGTTCCACAGACACTGACTCTCACTGGTGTACAGATTCAGACACTAACTCTCACTGCGGTACAGTTCCACAGACACTGACTCTCGCTGGGGTACAGTTCCACAGACAATGACTCTCACTGGGGTACAGTTCCATAGATGCCGAATCTCACTGTGTTACAGTTCCACAGACACTGACTCTCACTGGGGTACAGTTCCACAGACACTGACTCTCACTGGGGTACAGTTCCACAGACACTGACTCTCACTGGGGTACAGTTCCACAGGCACTGACTCTCACTGGGGTACAGTTCCACAGACACTGACTCTCACTGGGGTACAGTTCCACAGACACTGACTCTCAGAGGGGTACAGTTCCACAGACACTGACTCTCACTGGGGTACAGTTCCACAGACACTGACTCTCACTGGGGTGCAGTTCCACAGACACTGACTCTCACTGGGGTACGGTTCCACAGACACTGACTCTCACTGGGGTACAGTTCCACAGACACTGACTCTCACTGGGGTACAATTCCACAGGCACTGACTCTCACTTGGGTACAGTTGCACAGACAATGGCTCTCACTGTGGAACAGATCACAGACACTGACTCACTGGGATACAGTTCCACAGGCACAGTCTCTCACTCGGGTAGTGTTTCACAGACACTCAGTCTCAGTGGGGTACAGTTCCACAGAAACTGACACTCACTGGGGTACAGTTCCAAAGACGCTGACTCACTGGGGTACAGTTCCACAGACACTGACTCTCACTGGGGCACAGTTCCACAGACACGGACTCTCACTGGAGTACAGCTCCACAGACACTGACTCTCATTGGGGTACAGTTCCACAGACACTGACTCTCACTGGTCTACAGTTCCACAGACACTGACTCTCACTGGAGTACAGTTCCACAGACAGCGACTCTCATTGGAGTACAGTTCCACAGACACTGACTCTGACTGGGGTACAGTTCCACAGTCACTGACTCTCACTGGGGTACAGTTCCACAGGCACTGACTCTCACTGGGGTACAGTTCCACAGACACTGACTTTCATTGGGGTACATTTCCACAGACACTGACACTCACTGGGCTACAGTTCCACAGACACCGACTCTCACTGATAAACAGATCCACAGACACTGACTCCCACTGGGGTAGAGTTCCACAGGCACTGACTCTCACTGTGGTACAGTTCCACAGACACTGACTCTCACTGGGGTACAGTTCCACTGACACTGACTCCCACTGGGGTACAGCTCCACAGACACTGACTCTCACTGGGGTACAGTTCCACAGACACTGACTCTCACTGGGGTACAGTTCCACAGACACTGACTCTCACTGGGGTACAGTTCCACAGACACTGACTCTCACTGGGGTACAGTTCCACAGACACTGACTCTCACTGGGGTACAGTTCCACAGTCACTGACACTCACTGGGGTACAGTTCCACAGACACTGACTCTCACTGGGGTACAGTTGCACAGACAATGACTCTCCCTGGGGAACAGATCACAGACACTGACTCACTGGGATACAGTTCCACAGGCACTGTCTCTCACTAGGGTAGTGTTTCACAGACACTCAGTCTCAGTGGGGTACAGTTCCACAGAAACTGACACTCACTGGGGTACAGTTCCAAAGACGCTGACTCACTGGGGTACAGTTCCACAGACACTGACTCTCACTGGGGTACAGTTCCACAGACACGGACTCTCACTGGAGAACAGCTCCACAGACACTGACTCTCACTTGCGTACAGTTCCAGAGACACTGACTGTCACTGGGGTACAGCTCCACAGACACTGACTCTCACTGGGGTACAGTTCCGCAGGCACTGACTCTCACTGTGGTAGCGTTCCACAGAAGCTGACTCTCACTGTGTTACAGTTTCACAGACACTGACTCTCACTGGTGTACAGTTCCACAGACACTGACTCTCACTGGACTACAGTTCCACAGACACTGACTCTCACTGGGGTACAGTTCCACAGGCACTGACTCTCACTGGGGTACAGTTCCACAGGCACTGACTCTCACTGGGGTACAGTTCCACAGACACTGACTCTCACTGGGTAACAGTTCCACAGACACTGACTCTCACTGGGGTACAGTTCCACAGACACTGACTCTCACTGGGGTACAGTTCCACAGGCACTGACTCTCACTGGGGTACAGTTCCACAGACACTGACTCTCATTGGGGTACAGTTCCACAGACACTGACTCTCACTGGCCTACAGTTCCACAGACACTGACTCTCACTGGGGTACAGTTCCACACACACTGACTCTCACTGGGGTACAGTTCCACAGACACTGACTCTCACTGGGGTACAGTTCCACAGACACTGACTCTCACTGGGTTACAGTTCCACAGACACCGACTGTCACTGGGGTACAGTTCCACAGAAACTGACTCTCACTGGGGTACAGTTCCACAGACTACGACTCTCATTGGTGTACAGTTCCACAGACACTGACTCTCACTGGGATACAGTTCCACAGACACCGACTGTCACTGGGGTACAGTTCCACAGACTATGACTCTCACTGATGTACAGTTCCACAGAGAATGACCCTCACTGGGGAAAAGCTCCACAGGCACTGTCTCTCACTAGCGTAGTGTTTCACAGACACTCAGTCTCAGTGGGGAACAGTTCCACAGATAGTGACTCTCACTGGGGTACAGTTCCAAAGACACTGACTCACTGGGGTACAGTTCCACAGACACTGACTCTCACTGGGGTACAGTTCCACAGACACGGACTCTCACTGGGATACAGTTCCACAGGCAGCGACTCTCATTGGGGTACAGTTCCACAGACACTGACTCTCACTGGTGTACAGATCCAGACACTAACTCTCACTGCGGTACAGTTCCACAGACACTGACTCTCGCTGGGGTACAGTTCCACAGACAATGACTCTCACTGGGGTACAGTTCCATAGATGCCGAATCTCACTGTGTTACAGTTCCACAGACACTGACTCTCACTGGGGTACAGTTCCACAGACACTGACACTCACTGGGGTACAGTTCCACAGACACTGACTCTCACTGGGGTACAGTTCCACAGGCACTGACTCTCACTGGGGTACAGTTCCACAGACACTGACTCTCACTGGGGTACAGTTCCACAGACACTGACACTCAGTGGGGTACAGTTCCACAGACACTGACTCTCACTGGGGTACAGTTCCACAGACACTGACTCTCACTGGGGTACAGTTCCACAGACACTGACTCTCACTGGGGTACGGTTCCACAGACACTGACTCTCACTGGGGTACAGTTCCACAGACACTGACTCTCACTGGGGTACAATTCCACAGGCACTGACTCTCACTTGGGTACAGTTGCACAGACAATGGCTCTCACTGGGGAACAGATCACAGACACTGACTCACTGGGATACAGTTCCACAGGCACTGCCTCTCACTCGGGTAGTGTTTCACAGACACTCAGTCTCAGTGGGGTACAGTTCCACAGAAACTGACACTCACTGGGGTACAGTTCCAAAGACGCTGACTCACTGGGGTACAGTTCCACAGACACTGACTCTCACTGGGGTACAGTTCCACAGACACGGACTCTCACTGGAGTACAGCTCCACAGACACTGACTCTCATTGGGGTACAGTTCCACAGACACTGACTCTCACTGGGCTACAGTTCCACAGACACTGACTCTCACTGGAGTACAGTTCCACAGACAGCGACTCTCATTGGGGTACAGTTCCACAGACACTGACTCTGACTGGGGTACAGTTCCAGTCACTGACTCTCACTGGGGTACAGCTCCACAGGCACTGACTTTCATTGGGGTACATTTCCACAGACACTGACGCTCACTGGGCTACAGTTCCACAGACACTGACTATCACTGGGGTACAGTTCCACAGACACTGACTCTCACTGGGGTAGAGTTCCACAGGCACTTACTCTCACTGTGGTACAGTTCCACAGACACTGACTCTCACTGGGGTACAGTTCCACAGACACTGACTCCCACTGGGGTACAGCTCCACAGACACTGACTCTCACTGGGGTACAGTTCCACAGACACTGACTCTCACTGGGGTACAGTTCCACAGACACTGACTCTCACTGGGGTACAGTTCCACAGACACTGACTCTCACTGGGGTACAGTTCCACAGACACTGACTCTCACTGGGGTACAGTTCCACAGTCACTGACTCTCACTGGGGTACAGTTCCACAGACACTGACTCTCACTGGGGTACAGTTGCACAGACAATGACTCTCACTGGGGAACAGATCACAGACACTGACTCACTGGGATACAGTTCCACAGGCACTGTCTCTCACTAGGGTAGTGTTTCACAGACACTCAGTCTCAGTGGGGTACAGTTACACAGAAACTGACACTCACTGGAGTACAGTTCCAAAGACGCTGACTCACTGGGGTACAGTTCCACAGACACTGACTCTCACTGGGGTACAGTTCCACAGACACGGACTCTCACTGGAGAACAGCTCCACAGACACTGACTCTCACTTGCGTACAGTTCCAGAGACACTGACTGTCACTGGGGTACAGCTCCACAGACACTGACTCTCACTGGGGTACAGTTCCGCAGGCACTGACTCTCACTGTGGTAGCGTTCCACAGAAGCTGACTCTCACTGTGTTACAGTTTCACAGACACTGACTCTCACTGGTGTACAGTTCCACAGACACTGACTCTCACTGGACTACAGTTCCACAGACACTGACTCTCACTGGGGTACAGTTCCACAGGCACTGACTCTCACTGGGGTACAGTTCCACAGGCACTGACTCTCACTGGGGTACAGTTCCACAGGCACTGACTCTCACTGGTGTACGGTTCACAGACACTAACTCTCACTGGGGTACAGTTCCACAGGCACCGACTCTCACTGGTGTACAGTTCACAGACACTAACTCTCACTGGGGTACAGTTCCACAGGCACCGACTCTCACTGGGGTACAGTTCCACAGACACTGACTCTCACTGGTTACAGTTCCACAGACACTGACTCTCACTAGGGTAGTGTTTCACAGACACTTAGTCTCAGTGGGGTACAGTTCCACAGAAACTGACTCTCGCTGGGGTAGAGTTCGAAAGACGCTGACTCACCGGGGTACAGTTTCACCGACACTGACTCTCAATGGGGTACAGTTCCACAGACACTGACTCTCACTGGGGTACATTTCCACAGATATTGACTCTCATTGGCATACAGTTCCACAGACACTGACTCTCACTGGTCTACAGTTCCACAGACACTGGCTCTCACTGGGGTACAGTTCCACAGACAGCAACTCTCATTAGGGTACAGTTCCACAGACACTGACTCTCACTGGGGTATAGTTCCAGACACTGACTCTCACTGGGGTACAGTTCCACAGGCACTGACTCTCACTGGGGTACAGTTCCACAGGCACTGACTCTCACTGGGGTACAGTTCCACAGGCACTGACTCTCACTGGGGTACAGTTCCGCAGACGCTGACTCTCACGGTGTTACAGTTCCACAGACAATGACTCTCACTGGGGTACAGTTCCATAGACGCCGAATCTCACTGGGGTACATTTCCACAGACAATGACTCTCACTTGGGTACAGTTCCACAGACACTGACACTCACTGGGGTACAGCTCCACAGACACTGACTTTCACTGGGGAACAGTTCCACAGACACTGACTCTCACTGGGATACAGTTCCACAGGCACTGTCTCTCACTAGGGTAGTGTTTCACAGACACTCAGTCTGAGTGGGGTACAGTTCCACAGAAACTGACTCTCACTGGGGTACAGTTCCAAAGACGCTGACTCACTGGGGTACAGTTCCACAGACACTGACTCTGACTGGGGTACAGTTCCACAGGCACTGACTCTCACTGGGGTACAGTTCAACAGACACCGACTCTCACTGGGGCACAATTCCACAGACACCGATTCTCACTGGGGTACAGTTCCACAGACACCGACTCTCACTGGTGTACAGTTCCAAAGGCACTGACTCTCACTGGGGTACAGTTCCACAGACACTGACTCTCACTGGGCTACAGTTCCACAGACACTGACTCTCACTGGGGTACAGTTCCACAGACACTGACTCTCACTGGGGCACAGTTCCACAGACACTGACACTCACTGGGGTACAGCTCCACAGACACTGACTCTCACTGGGGAACAGTTCCACAGAAACTGACTCTCACTGGGGTACAGTTCCACAGACACTGACTCTCACTGGGGTACATTTCCACAGACACTGACTCTCACTGGGCTACTGTTCCACAGACACTGACTCTCACTGGTGTACAATTCCACAGACGCTGACTCTGACTGGGGTACAGTTCCACAGATAGTGACTCTCACTGGTGTACAGTTCCACAGACACTGAATCTCACTGGGATACAGTAACACAGGCACCGACTCTCACTGGGGTACATTTCCACAGACACTGACTCTCAATGGGGTACAGTTCCACAGACACTGACTCTCACTGGGGTACAGTTCCACAGACACTGACTCTCACTGGGGTACAGTTCCACAGACTCTGACGCTCACTGGGGTACAGTTCCACAGACACTGACTCTCACTGGGGTACAGTTCCACAGACTCTGACTCTCACTGGGCTACAGTTCCACAGACACTGACTCTCACTGGGGTACAGTTCCACAGACACTGATTCTCACTGGGGTACAGTTCCACAGACACTGACTCTCACTGGGGTACAGGTCCACCGGCACTGACTCTCACTGGGGTACAGTTCCGCAGAATGTGACTCTCACTAGGGTACAGTTCCACAGACAGCGACTCTCCCTGCGGTACATCTCCGCAGACAGTGGCTCTCACTGGGGTACAGTTCCACAGACACTGAATCTCACTGGAGTACAGTTCCACAGGCACTGTCTTTCACTGGGGTACAGTTCTGCAGACACTGACTCTCACTGTGGTACAGTTACACAGGCACTGACTCTCACTGGGGTACAGTTCCACACACACTGACTCTCACTGGGGAACAGTTCCACAGACACTGAGTCTCACTGTGGTACAGTTCCACAGCCACTGACTCTCACTGGGGTACAGTTCACAGACACTGACTCTCACTGGGGTACAGTTCCACAGGCACCGACTTTCACTGGGGTACAGTTCCACAGACAGTGATTTTCACTGGGGTACAGTTCCACAGACACTGACTCTCACTAGGGAAGTGTTTCACAGACACTCAGTCTCAGTGGGGTACAGTTCCACAGACACTGACTCTCACTGGGGTAAAGTTCCAAAGACGCTGACTCACCGGGGTAGAGTTCCACCGACACTGACTCTCAATGGGGTACAGTTCCACAGACACTGACTCTCACTGGGGTACAGTTCCACAGACACTGACACTCAATGGGGTACAGTTCCACAGACACTGACTCTCACAGGGGTACAGTTCCACAGACACTGACTCTCACTGGGGTACCGTTCCACAGACACTGACTCTCACTAGGGTACAGTTCCACAGACACTGACTCTCACTGGGGTAGTGTTTCACAGACACTCAGTCTCAGTGGGGTACAGTTCCACAGAATCTGACTCTCTCTGGGGTACAGTTCCACAGACACTGACTCTCACTGGGGTACAGTTCCACAGACACTGACTCTTAATGGTGTACAGTTCAACAGACACTGACTCTCACTGGGGTACAGTTCCACAGGCACTGACTCTCACTGGGGTACAGTTCCACAGACACTGACTCTCACTGGGGTACAGTTCCACAGACACGGACTCTCACTGGGGTACAGTTCCACAGACACTGACTCTCACTGGGTTAAAGTTCCACAGACACCGACACTCACTGGGGTACAGTTCTACAGACTCTGACTCTCACTGGGGTACAGTTCCACAGACACGGACTCACACTGGGGTACATTTCCACAGATATTGACTCTCATTGGCGTACAGTTCCACAGACACTGACTCTCACTGGTCTACAGTTCCACAGACACTGGCTCTCACTGGGGTACAGTTCCACAGACAGCAACTCTCATTAGGGTACAGTTCCACAGACACTGACTCTCACTGGGGTATAGTTCCAGACACTGACTCTCACTGGGGTACAGTTCCACAGGCACTGACTCTCACTGGGGTACAGTTCCACAGGCACTGACTCTCACTGGGGTACAGTTCCACAGACACTGACTCTCACTGGGGTACAGTTCCACAGACAGTGACTCTCACTGGGGTACAGTTCCACAGACACTGACTCTCATTTGGGTACAGTTCCACAGACACTGACCCTCACTGGGTTACAGTTCCACAGACACTGACTCTCACTGGGGTACAGTTCTACAGACACTGACTCTCACTGGGGTACAGTTCCGCAGGCACTGACTCTCACTGTGGTAGAGTTCCACAGACACTGACTCTCACTGGGATACAGTTCCACAGACACTGACTCTCACTGGGGTACAGTTCCACAGACACTGACTCTCACTGGGGTACAGTTCCATAGACGCTTAATCTCACTGGGGTACATTTCCACAGACAATGACTCTCACTTGGGTACAGTTCCACAGACACTGACACTCACTGGGGTACAGCTCCACAGACACTGACTCTCACTTGGGAACAGTTCCACAGTCACTGACTCTCACTGGGATACAGTTACACAGGCACTGTCTCTCACTAGGGTAGTGTTTCACAGACACTCAGTCTGAGTGGGGTACAGTTGCACAGACACTGACTCTCAATGGGGTACAGTTCCACAGACACTGACTCTCACTGGTGTACAGTTCCACAGACACTGACTCTCACTGGGGTACAGTTTCACAGACACCGACTCTCACTGGGGCACAATTCCACAGACACCGACTCTCACTGGCGTACAGTTCCACAGACACCGACTCTCACGGGGGTATAGTTCCAGACACTGACTCTCACTGGTGTACAGTTCCACAGGCACTGACTCTCACTGGGGTACAGTTCCACAGACACTGACTCTCACTGGGGTACAATTCCACAGACACCGACTCTCACTGGCGTACAATTCCACAGACACCGACTCTCACTAGCGTACAGTTCCACAGACACTGACTCTCACTGGGGTACAGTTCCACAGACACTGGCTCCCACAGGGCTACAGTTCCACAGACACTGACTCTCACTGGGGTACAGTTCCGCAGACACTGACTCTCACTGGGGTACAGTTCCACAGACACTGACTCTCACTGGGGTACAGTTCCACAGACACTGACTCTCACTTGGGTACAGTTCCACAGACACTGACTCTCACTGGGGTACAGTTCCACAGACAATGACTCTCACTGGGGTACAGTTGCATAGACGCCGAATCTCACTGCGGTACATTTCCACAGACAATGACTCTCACTTGGGTACAGTTCCACAGACACTGACTTTCACTGGGGTACAGTTGCACAGACACTGACTCTCAATGGGGTACAGTTCCACAGACACTGACTCTCACTGTTGTTCAGTTCCACAGACACTGATTCTCACTGGGGTACAGTTCCACAGACACTGACTCTCACTGGGGTACAGGTCCACAGACAGCGACTCTCCCTGCGGTACATCTCCGCAGACAGTGGCTCTCACTGGGGTACAGTTCCACAGACACTGAATCTCACTGGGATACAGTAACACAGGCACCGAATCTCACTGGGGTACAGCTCCACAGACACTGACTCTCACTGGAGTACAGTTCCACAGGCACTGTCTTTCACTGGGGGACAGTTCTGCAGACACTGACTCTCACTGGGGTACAGTTCCACAGGCACTGACTCTCACTGGGGTACAGTTCCACACACACTGACTCTCACTGGGGTACAGTTCCACAGACACTGACTCTCACTGGGGTACAGTTCCACAGACACTGACTCTCACTGGTGTACAGTTCACAGACACTAACTCTCACTGGGGTACAGTTCCACAGGCACCGACTCTCACTGGGGTACAGTTCCACAGACACTGACTCTCACTGGTTACAGTTCCACAGACACTGACTCTCACTAGGGTAGTGTTTCACAGACACTTAGTCTCAGTGGGGTACAGTTCCACAGAAACTGACTCTCGCTGGGGTAGAGTTCGAAAGACGCTGACTCACCGGGGTACAGTTTCACCGACACTGACTCTCAATGGGGTACAGTTTCACAGACACTGACTCTCACTGGGGTACATTTCCACAGATATTGACTCTCATTGGCGTACAGTTCCACAGACACTGACTCTCACTGGTCTACAGTTCCACAGACACTGGCTCTCACTGGGGTACAGTTCCACAGACAGCAACTCTCATTAGGGTACAGTTCCACAGACACTGACTCTCACTGGGGTATAGTTCCAGACACTGACTCTCACTGGGGTACAGTTCCACAGGCACTGACTCTCACTGGGGTACAGTTCCACAGGCACTGACTCTCACTGGGGTACAGTTCCACAGGCACTGACTCTCACTGGGGTACAGTTCCGCAGACGCTGACTCTCACGGTGTTACAGTTCCACAGACAATGACTCTCACTTGGGTACAGTTCCACAGACACTGACACTCACTGGGGTACAGCTCCACAGACACTGACTTTCACTGGGGAACAGTTCCACAGACACTGACTCTCACTGGGATACAGTTCCACAGGCACTGTCTCTCACTAGGGTAGTGTTTCACAGACACTCAGTCTGAGTGGGGTACAGTTCCACAGAAACTGACTCTCACTGGGGTACAGTTCCAAAGACGCTGACTCACTGGGGTACAGTTCCACAGACACTGACTCTGACTGGGGTACAGTTCCACAGGCACTGACTCTCACTGGGGTACAGTTCAACAGACACCGACTCTCACTGGGGCACAATTCCACAGACACCGATTCTCACTGGGGTACAGTTCCACAGACACCGACTCTCACTGGTGTACAGTTCCAAAGGCACTGACTCTCACTGGGGTACAGTTCCACAGACACTGACTCTCACTGGGCTACAGTTCCACAGACACTGACTCTCACTGGGGTACAGTTCCACAGACACTGACTCTCACTGGGGCACAGTTCCACAGACACTGACACTCACTGGGGTACAGCTCCACAGACACTGACTCTCACTGGGGAACAGTTCCACAGAAACTGACTCTCACTGGGGTACAGTTCCACAGACACTGACTCTCACTGGGGTACATTTCCACAGACACTGACTCTCACTGGGCTACTGTTCCACAGACACTGACTCTCACTGGTGTACAATTCCACAGACGCTGACTCTGACTGGGGTACAGTTCCACAGATAGTGACTCTCACTGGTGTACAGTTCCACAGACACTGAATCTCACTGGGATACAGTAACACAGGCACCGACTCTCACTGGGGTACAGTTCCACAGACACTGACTCTCAATGGGGTACAGTTCCACAGACACTGACTCTCACTGGGGTACAGTTCCACAGACACTGACTCTCACTGGGGTACAGTTCCACAGACTCTGACGCTCACTGGGGTACAGTTCCACAGACACTGACTCTCACTGGGGTACAGTTCCACAGACTCTGACTCTCACTGGGCTACAGTTCCACAGACACTGACTCTCACTGGGGTACAGTTCCACAGACACTGATTCTCACTGGGGTACAGTTCCACAGACACTGACTCTCACTGGGGTACAGGTCCACCGGCACTGACTCTCACTGGGGTACAGTTCCGCAGACTGTGACTCTCACTAGGGTACAGTTCCACAGACAGCGACTCTCCCTGCGGTACATCTCCGCAGACAGTGGCTCTCACTGGGGTACAGTTCCACAGACACTGAATCTCACTGGAGTACAGTTCCACAGGCACTGTCTTTCACTGGGGTACAGTTCTGCAGACACTGACTCTCACTGTGGTACAGTTACACAGGCACTGACTCTCACTGGGGTACAGTTCCACACACACTGACTCTCACTGGGGAACAGTTCCACAGACACTGAGTCTCACTGTGGTACAGTTCCACAGCCACTGACTCTCACTGGGGTACAGTTCACAGACACTGACTCTCACTGGGGTACAGTTCCACAGGCACCGACTTTCACTGGGGTACAGTTCCACAGACAGTGATTTTCACTGGGGTACAGTTCCACAGACACTGACTCTCACAAGGGAAGTGTTTCACAGACACTCAGTCTCAGTGGGGTACAGTTCCACAGACACTGACTCTCACTGGGGTAAAGTTCCAAAGACGCTGACTCACCGGGGTAGAGTTCCACCGACACTGACTCTCAATGGGGTACAGTTCCACAGACACTGACTCTCACTGGGGTACAGTTCCACAGACACTGACTCTCAATGGGGTACAGTTCCACAGACACTGACTCTCACAGGGGTACAGTTCCACAGACACTGACTCTCACTGGGGTACCGTTCCACAGACACTGACTCTCACTGGGGTACAGTTCCACAGACACTGACTCTCACTGGGGTAGTGTTTCACAGACACTCAGTCTCAGTGGGGTACAGTTCCACAGAATCTGACTCTCTCTGGGGTACAGTTCCAAAGACGCTGACTCACTGGGGTACAGTTCCACAGACACTGACTCTCAATGGGGTACAGTTCCACAGACACTGACTCTCACTGGGGTACAGTTCCACAGACACTGACTCTTAATGGTGTACAGTTCAACAGACACTGACTCTCACTGGGGTACAGTTCCACAGACACTGACTCTCACTGGGGTACAGTTCCACAGACTCTGACGCTCACTGGGGTACAGTTCCACAGACACTGACTCTCACTGGGGTACAGTTCCACAGACTCTGACTCTCACTGGGCTACAGTTCCACAGACACTGACTCTCACTGGGGTACAGTTCCACAGACACTGATTCTCACTGGGGTACAGTTCCACAGACACTGACTCTCACTGGGGTACAGGTCCACCGGCACTGACTCTCACTGGGGTACAGTTCCGCAGAATGTGACTCTCACTAGGGTACAGTTCCACAGACAGCGACTCTCCCTGCGGTACATCTCCGCAGACAGTGGCTCTCACTGGGGTACAGTTCCACAGACACTGAATCTCACTGGAGTACAGTTCCACAGGCACTGTCTTTCACTGGGGTACAGTTCTGCAGACACTGACTCTCACTGTGGTACAGTTACACAGGCACTGACTCTCACTGGGGTACAGTTCCACACACACTGACTCTCACTGGGGAACAGTTCCACAGACACTGAGTCTCACTGTGGTACAGTTCCACAGCCACTGACTCTCACTGGGGTACAGTTCACAGACACTGACTCTCACTGGGGTACAGTTCCACAGGCACCGACTTTCACTGGGGTACAGTTCCACAGACAGTGATTTTCACTGGGGTACAGTTCCACAGACACTGACTCTCACTAGGGAAGTGTTTCACAGACACTCAGTCTCAGTGGGGTACAGTTCCACAGACACTGACTCTCACTGGGGTAAAGTTCCAAAGACGCTGACTCACCGGGGTAGAGTTCCACCGACACTGACTCTCAATGGGGTACAGTTCCACAGACACTGACTCTCACTGGGGTACAGTTCCACAGACACTGACACTCAATGGGGTACAGTTCCACAGACACTGACTCTCACAGGGGTACAGTTCCACAGACACTGACTCTCACTGGGGTACCGTTCCACAGACACTGACTCTCACTAGGGTACAGTTCCACAGACACTGACTCTCACTGGGGTAGTGTTTCACAGACACTCAGTCTCAGTGGGGTACAGTTCCACAGAATCTGACTCTCTCTGGGGTACAGTTCCACAGACACTGACTCTCACTGGGGTACAGTTCCACAGACACTGACTCTTAATGGTGTACAGTTCAACAGACACTGACTCTCACTGGGGTACAGTTCCACAGGCACTGACTCTCACTGGGGTACAGTTCCACAGACACTGACTCTCACTGGGGTACAGTTCCACAGACACGGACTCTCACTGGGGTACAGTTCCACAGACACTGACTCTCACTGGGTTAAAGTTCCACAGACACCGACACTCACTGGGGTACAGTTCTACAGACTCTGACTCTCACTGGGGTACAGTTCCACAGACACGGACTCACACTGGGGTACATTTCCACAGATATTGACTCTCATTGGCGTACAGTTCCACAGACACTGACTCTCACTGGTCTACAGTTCCACAGACACTGGCTCTCACTGGGGTACAGTTCCACAGACAGCAACTCTCATTAGGGTACAGTTCCACAGACACTGACTCTCACTGGGGTATAGTTCCAGACACTGACTCTCACTGGGGTACAGTTCCACAGGCACTGACTCTCACTGGGGTACAGTTCCACAGGCACTGACTCTCACTGGGGTACAGTTCCACAGACACTGACTCTCACTGGGGTACAGTTCCACAGACAGTGACTCTCACTGGGGTACAGTTCCACAGACACTGACTCTCATTTGGGTACAGTTCCACAGACACTGACCCTCACTGGGTTACAGTTCCACAGACACTGACTCTCACTGGGGTACAGTTCTACAGACACTGACTCTCACTGGGGTACAGTTCCGCAGGCACTGACTCTCACTGTGGTAGAGTTCCACAGACACTGACTCTCACTGGGATACAGTTCCACAGACACTGACTCTCACTGGGGTACAGTTCCACAGACACTGACTCTCACTGGGGTACAGTTCCATAGACGCTTAATCTCACTGGGGTACATTTCCACAGACAATGACTCTCACTTGGGTACAGTTCCACAGACACTGACACTCACTGGGGTACAGCTCCACAGACACTGACTCTCACTTGGGAACAGTTCCACAGTCACTGACTCTCACTGGGATACAGTTACACAGGCACTGTCTCTCACTAGGGTAGTGTTTCACAGACACTCAGTCTGAGTGGGGTACAGTTGCACAGACACTGACTCTCAATGGGGTACAGTTCCACAGACACTGACTCTCACTGGTGTACAGTTCCACAGACACTGACTCTCACTGGGGTACAGTTTCACAGACACCGACTCTCACTGGGGCACAATTCCACAGACACCGACTCTCACTGGCGTACAGTTCCACAGACACCGACTCTCACGGGGGTATAGTTCCAGACACTGACTCTCACTGGTGTACAGTTCCACAGGCACTGACTCTCACTGGGGTACAGTTCCACAGACACTGACTCTCACTGGGGTACAATTCCACAGACACCGACTCTCACTGGCGTACAATTCCACAGACACCGACTCTCACTAGCGTACAGTTCCACAGACACTGACTCTCACTGGGGTACAGTTCCACAGACACTGGCTCCCACAGGGCTACAGTTCCACAGACACTGACTCTCACTGGGGTACAGTTCCGCAGACACTGACTCTCACTGGGGTACAGTTCCACAGACACTGACTCTCACTGGGGTACAGTTCCACAGACACTGACTCTCACTTGGGTACAGTTCCACAGACACTGACTCTCACTGGGGTACAGTTCCACAGACAATGACTCTCACTGGGGTACAGTTGCATAGACGCCGAATCTCACTGCGGTACATTTCCACAGACAATGACTCTCACTTGGGTACAGTTCCACAGACACTGACTTTCACTGGGGTACAGTTGCACAGACACTGACTCTCAATGGGGTACAGTTCCACAGACACTGACTCTCACTGTTGTTCAGTTCCACAGACACTGATTCTCACTGGGGTACAGTTCCACAGACACTGACTCTCACTGGGGTACAGGTCCACAGACAGCGACTCTCCCTGCGGTACATCTCCGCAGACAGTGGCTCTCACTGGGGTACAGTTCCACAGACACTGAATCTCACTGGGATACAGTAACACAGGCACCGAATCTCACTGGGGTACAGCTCCACAGACACTGACTCTCACTGGAGTACAGTTCCACAGGCACTGTCTTTCACTGGGGGACAGTTCTGCAGACACTGACTCTCACTGGGGTACAGTTCCACAGGCACTGACTCTCACTGGGGTACAGTTCCACACACACTGACTCTCACTGGGGTACAGTTCCACAGACACTGACTCTCACTGGGGTACAGTTCCACAGACACTGACTCTCACTGGTGTACAGTTCACAGACACTAACTCTCACTGGGGTACAGTTCCACAGGCACCGACTCTCACTGGGGTACAGTTCCACAGACACTGACTCTCACTGGTTACAGTTCCACAGACACTGACTCTCACTAGGGTAGTGTTTCACAGACACTTAGTCTCAGTGGGGTACAGTTCCACAGAAACTGACTCTCGCTGGGGTAGAGTTCGAAAGACGCTGACTCACCGGGGTACAGTTTCACCGACACTGACTCTCAATGGGGTACAGTTTCACAGACACTGACTCTCACTGGGGTACATTTCCACAGATATTGACTCTCATTGGCGTACAGTTCCACAGACACTGACTCTCACTGGTCTACAGTTCCACAGACACTGGCTCTCACTGGGGTACAGTTCCACAGACAGCAACTCTCATTAGGGTACAGTTCCACAGACACTGACTCTCACTGGGGTATAGTTCCAGACACTGACTCTCACTGGGGTACAGTTCCACAGGCACTGACTCTCACTGGGGTACAGTTCCACAGGCACTGACTCTCACTGGGGTACAGTTCCACAGGCACTGACTCTCACTGGGGTACAGTTCCGCAGACGCTGACTCTCACGGTGTTACAGTTCCACAGACAATGACTCTCACTTGGGTACAGTTCCACAGACACTGACACTCACTGGGGTACAGCTCCACAGACACTGACTTTCACTGGGGAACAGTTCCACAGACACTGACTCTCACTGGGATACAGTTCCACAGGCACTGTCTCTCACTAGGGTAGTGTTTCACAGACACTCAGTCTGAGTGGGGTACAGTTCCACAGAAACTGACTCTCACTGGGGTACAGTTCCAAAGACGCTGACTCACTGGGGTACAGTTCCACAGACACTGACTCTGACTGGGGTACAGTTCCACAGGCACTGACTCTCACTGGGGTACAGTTCAACAGACACCGACTCTCACTGGGGCACAATTCCACAGACACCGATTCTCACTGGGGTACAGTTCCACAGACACCGACTCTCACTGGTGTACAGTTCCAAAGGCACTGACTCTCACTGGGGTACAGTTCCACAGACACTGACTCTCACTGGGCTACAGTTCCACAGACACTGACTCTCACTGGGGTACAGTTCCACAGACACTGACTCTCACTGGGGCACAGTTCCACAGACACTGACACTCACTGGGGTACAGCTCCACAGACACTGACTCTCACTGGGGAACAGTTCCACAGAAACTGACTCTCACTGGGGTACAGTTCCACAGACACTGACTCTCACTGGGGTACATTTCCACAGACACTGACTCTCACTGGGCTACTGTTCCACAGACACTGACTCTCACTGGTGTACAATTCCACAGACGCTGACTCTGACTGGGGTACAGTTCCACAGATAGTGACTCTCACTGGTGTACAGTTCCACAGACACTGAATCTCACTGGGATACAGTAACACAGGCACCGACTCTCACTGGGGTACAGTTCCACAGACACTGACTCTCAATGGGGTACAGTTCCACAGACACTGACTCTCACTGGGGTACAGTTCCACAGACACTGACTCTCACTGGGGTACAGTTCCACAGACTCTGACGCTCACTGGGGTACAGTTCCACAGACACTGACTCTCACTGGGGTACAGTTCCACAGACTCTGACTCTCACTGGGCTACAGTTCCACAGACACTGACTCTCACTGGGGTACAGTTCCACAGACACTGATTCTCACTGGGGTACAGTTCCACAGACACTGACTCTCACTGGGGTACAGGTCCACCGGCACTGACTCTCACTGGGGTACAGTTCCGCAGACTGTGACTCTCACTAGGGTACAGTTCCACAGACAGCGACTCTCCCTGCGGTACATCTCCGCAGACAGTGGCTCTCACTGGGGTACAGTTCCACAGACACTGAATCTCACTGGAGTACAGTTCCACAGGCACTGTCTTTCACTGGGGTACAGTTCTGCAGACACTGACTCTCACTGTGGTACAGTTACACAGGCACTGACTCTCACTGGGGTACAGTTCCACACACACTGACTCTCACTGGGGAACAGTTCCACAGACACTGAGTCTCACTGTGGTACAGTTCCACAGCCACTGACTCTCACTGGGGTACAGTTCACAGACACTGACTCTCACTGGGGTACAGTTCCACAGGCACCGACTTTCACTGGGGTACAGTTCCACAGACAGTGATTTTCACTGGGGTACAGTTCCACAGACACTGACTCTCACAAGGGAAGTGTTTCACAGACACTCAGTCTCAGTGGGGTACAGTTCCACAGACACTGACTCTCACTGGGGTAAAGTTCCAAAGACGCTGACTCACCGGGGTAGAGTTCCACCGACACTGACTCTCAATGGGGTACAGTTCCACAGACACTGACTCTCACTGGGGTACAGTTCCACAGACACTGACTCTCAATGGGGTACAGTTCCACAGACACTGACTCTCACAGGGGTACAGTTCCACAGACACTGACTCTCACTGGGGTACCGTTCCACAGACACTGACTCTCACTGGGGTACAGTTCCACAGACACTGACTCTCACTGGGGTAGTGTTTCACAGACACTCAGTCTCAGTGGGGTACAGTTCCACAGAATCTGACTCTCTCTGGGGTACAGTTCCAAAGACGCTGACTCACTGGGGTACAGTTCCACAGACACTGACTCTCAATGGGGTACAGTTCCACAGACACTGACTCTCACTGGGGTACAGTTCCACAGACACTGACTCTTAATGGTGTACAGTTCAACAGACACTGACTCTCACTGGGGTACAGTTCCACAGGCACTGACTCTCACTGGGGTACAGTTCCACAGACACTGACTCTCACTGGGGTACAGTTCCACAGACACGGACTCTCACTGGGGTACAGTTCCACAGACACTGACTCTCACTGGGTTAAAGTTCCACAGACACCGACACTCACTGGGGTACAGTTCTACAGACTCTGACTCTCACTGGGGTACAGTTCCACAGACACGGACTCTCACTGTGGTACATTTCCACAGATATTGACTCTCATTGGCGTACAGTTCCACAGACACTGACTCTCACTGGTCTACAGTTCCACAGACACTGGCTCTCACTGGGGTACAGTTCCACAGACAGCAACTCTCATTCGGGTACAGTTCCACAGACACTGACTCTCACTGGGGTATAGTTCCAGACACTGACTCTCACTGGGGTACAGTTCCACAGGCACTGACTCTCACTGGGGTACAGTTCCACAGGCACTGACTCTCACTGGGGTACAGTTCCACAGACACTGACTCTCACTGGGGTACAGTTCCACAGACAGTGACTCTCACTGGGGTACAGTTCCACAGACACTGACTCTCATTTGGGTACAGTTCCACAGACACTGACCCTCACTGGGTTACAGTTCCACAGACACTGACTCTCACTGGGGTACAGTTCTACAGACACTGACTCTCACTGGGGTACAGTTCCGCAGGCACTGACTCTCACTGTGGTAGAGTTCCACAGACACTGACTCTCACTGGGGTACAGTTCCACAGACACTGACTCTCACTGGGGTACAGTTCCACAGACACTGACTCTCACTGGGGTACAGTTCCATAGACGCTTAATCTCACTGGGGTACATTTCCACAGACAATGACTCTCACTTGGGTACAGTTCCACAGACACTGACACTCACTGGGGTACAGCTCCACAGACACTGACTCTCACTGGGGAACAGTTCCACAGTCACTGACTCTCACTGGGATACAGTTACACAGGCACTGTCTCTCACTAGGGTAGTGTTTCACAGACACTCAGTCTGAGTGGGGTACAGTTCCACAGACACTGACTCTCAATGGGGTACAGTTCCACAGACACTGACTCTCACTGGTGTACAGTTCCACAGACACTGACTCTCACTGGGGTACAGTTTCACAGACACCGACTCTCACTGGGGCACAATTCCACAGACACCGACTCTCACTGGCGTACAGTTCCACAGACACCGACTCTCACGGGGGTATAGTTCCAGACACTGACTCTCACTGGTGTACAGTTCCACAGGCACTGACTCTCACTGGGGTACAGTTCCACAGACACTGACTCTCACTGGGGTACAATTCCACAGACACCAACTCTCACTGGCGTACAATTCCACAGACACCGACTCTCACTAGCGTACAGTTCCACAGACACTGACTCTCACTGGGGTACAGTTCCACAGACACTGGCTCCCACTGGGCTACAGTTCCACAGACACTGACTCTCACTGGGGTACAGTTCCGCAGACACTGACTCTCACTGGGGTACAGTTCCACAGACACTGACTCTCACTGGGGTACAGTTCCACAGACACTGACTCTCACTTGGGTACAGTTCCACAGACACTGACTCTCACTGGGGTACAGTTCCACAGACAATGACTCTCACTGGGGTACAGTTGCATAGACGCCGAATCTCACTGCGGTACATTTCCACAGACAATGACTCTCACTTGGGTACAGTTCCACAGACACTGACTTTCACTGGGGTACAGTTGCACAGACACTGACTCTCAATGGGGTACAGTTCCACAGACACTGACTCTCACTGTTGTTCAGTTCCACAGACACTGATTCTCACTGGGGTACAGTTCCACAGACACTGACTCTCACTGGGGTACAGGTCCACAGACAGCGACTCTCCCTGCGGTACATCTCCGCAGACAGTGGCTCTCACTGGGGTACAGTTCCACAGACACTGAATCTCACTGGGATACAGTAACACAGGCACCGAATCTCACTGGGGTACAGCTCCACAGACACTGACTCTCACTGGAGTACAGTTCCACAGGCACTGTCTTTCACTGGGGGACAGTTCTGCAGACACTGACTCTCACTGGGGTACAGTTCCACAGGCACTGACTCTCACTGGGGTACAGTTCCACAGACACTGACTCTCACTGGTGTACAGTTCACAGACACTAACTCTCACTGGGGTACAGTTCCACAGGCACCGACTCTCACTGGGGTACAGTTCCACAGACACTGACTCTCACTGGTTACAGTTCCACAGACACTGACTCTCACTAGGGTACAGTTCCACAGACACTGACTCTCACTGGGGTACAGTTCCACAGACACTTAGTCTCAGTGGGGTACAGTTCCACAGACACTGACTCTCACTGGGGTACAGTTCCACAGACACTGACTCTCACTGGGGTACAGTTCCACAGACACTGACTCTCACTGGGGTACAGTTTCACCGACACTGACTCTCAATGGGGTACAGTTCCACAGACACTGACTCTCACTGGGGTACAGTTCCACAGACACTGACTCTCAATGGGTACAGTTCCACAGACACTGACTCTCACTGGGGTACAGTTCCACAGGCACTGACTCTCACTGGGGTACAGTTCCACAGACACTGACCCTCACTGGGTTACAGTTCCACAGACACTGACTCTCACTGGGGTACAGTTCTACAGACACTGACTCTCACTGGGGTACAGTTCCGCAGGCACTGACTCTCACTGTGGTAGAGTTCCACAGACACTGACTCTCACTGGGGTACAGTTCCACAGACACTGACTCTCACTGGGGTACAGTTCCACAGACACTGACTCTCACTGGGGTACAGTTCCATAGACGCTTAATCTCACTGGGGTACATTTCCACAGACAATGACTCTCACTTGGGTACAGTTCCACAGACACTGACACTCACTGGGGTACAGCTCCACAGACACTGACTCTCACTGGGGAACAGTTCCACAGTCACTGACTCTCACTGGGGTACAGTTCCACAGGCACCGACTCTCACTGGGGTACAGTTCCACAGACACTGACTCTCACTGGTTACAGTTCCACAGACACTGACTCTCACTAGGGTAGTGTTTCACAGACACTTAGTCTCAGTGGGGTACAGTTCCACAGAAACTGACTCTCGCTGGGGTACAGTTCCACAGACACTGACTCTCAATGGGTACAGTTCCACAGACACTGACTCTCACTGGGGTACAGTTCCACAGACACTGACACTCACTGGGGTACAGCTCCACAGACACTGACTCTCACTGGGGTACAGTTCCACAGACAGTGACTCTCACTGGGGTACAGTTCCACAGACACTGACTCTCACTGGGGTACAGTTCCACAGACACTGACTCTCACTGGGGTACAGTTCCACAGACACTGACTCTCACTGGGGAACAGTTCCACAGACACTGACTCTCACTGGGGTACAGTTCCACCGGCACTGATTCTCACTGTGGTACAGTTCCACAGATGCTGACTCTTACTGGGATACAGTTCCACAGACACCGACTATCACTGAGGTACACTTCCGCAGACACTGACTCTCACTGTGGTGCAGTTTCACAGACACCCACTCTAAGTGGGGTACAGTTCCACAGACACGGAATCTCACAGGGGTTCAGTTTCATCGACACTGACTCTCACTGGGATACAGCTGCACAGACACTGACTCTCACTGGGGTACAGTTCCACAGACACCGACTCTCATTGGTGTACAGATCCACAGACAGTGACTCTCACTGGGGTACAGTTCCACAGACACTGACTCTCACTGGGGTACAGTTCCACAGACACTGACTCTCACTGGGGTACAGTTCCACAGACACTGACTCTCACTGGAGTACAGTTCCACAGACACTGACTCTCACTAGCGTACAGTTCCACAGTCACTGACTCTCACTGGGGTACAGTTCCACAGACACGGACTCTCACTGGGGTACAGTTCCACAGACACTGACTCTCACTGGTGTACAGTTCCACAGATACTGACTCTCACTGGGGTACAGTTCCACTTGCACTGACTCTCACTGGGCTACAGTTCCACAGACACTGACTCTCACAGGGGTTCAGTTTCATAGACACTGACTCTCATTGGGGTACAGCTCCACAGACACTGACTCTCACTGGGGTACAGTTCCAGACACTGACTCTCACTGGGGTACAGTTCCGCAGACACTGATTCTCACTGGGGTACAGTTCCACCGACAATGACTCTCACTGGGGTACTGTTCCACAGACACTGACTCTCACTGGGGTACCGTTCCACAGACACTGACTCTCACTGGGGTACAGTTCCACAGACACTGACTCTCACTGGGGTACAGTTCCACAGGCACTGACTCTCACTGGGGTACGGTTCCACAGACACTGACTCTCACTGGGGTACAGTTCCACAGACACTAACTCTCACTGGGGTACAGTTCCACTGGCACTGACTCTCACTGGGCTACAGTTCCACAGACACCCTCTCTCACTGGGGTACAGTTCCACAGACACTGACTCTCACTGGGGTACAGTTCCACAGACACTAACTCTCACTGGGGTACAGTTGCACTGGCACTGACTCTCACTGGGCTACAGTTCCACAGACACCCACTCTCACTGGGGTACAGTTCCACAGACACTGACTCTCACTGGGGTACACTTCCACAGACACTGACTCTCACTGGGGTACAGTTCCACAGACACTGACTCTCACTGGGTTACAGTTCCACAGGCACTGACTCTCACTGGGGTACAGTTCCACAGACACTGACTCTCACTGGGGTACAGTTCCACTGACACTGACTCTCACTGGGGTACAGTTCCACAGACACTGACTCTCACTGGGGTATAGTTCCACAGGCACTGACTCTCACTGGGGTTCAGTTCCACAGATACTGACTCTCACTGGGGTACAGTTCCACAGACACTGAATCTCACTGGGGTACAGTTCCACAGACGCTGACTATTGGTGGGGTTTGGGTGACTGGCACCTTCCTATTCTTCACCAGAGATTCAAGTTCTAACTTGTGAGTCTTGCCCATATCAGGCAGCTATTTGACTGGCAAGGGAAATTATCGCTGGCAGCTCTGCCAACTCTGTGGGGACGTGGGAAATCATCCTGGGTTGTGGTTTATGATCAGTAGCCATTAATCTTTTTTTCTCAATGCATGTGGGGACCAGAGAAGCACAGAATGCGATTCTATCCAGGGTCGAATATCCAGTTGGTACTCACACTTGCAGAATGGCTGCCTGGGTGAGCTTCCCGAGATGGCTCTTGGAAACAGAACCAGTGTATTCAGGAGAAGGGGAAACACTGACAGACTGAGCAATGGGGCCACACACACAGTGCACAGGAACCAGCAGCAACACTTGGGAATATTTTATCAGGCAACTCAAATCAAACAGCAGCTTTTTTCAATATTTTCGGGTCACCTTCAGATGAGAGAGAGACACAGAAGGTTCTGATTTTGATCACACTGAATCCCCACAACCCTGATGACACGCTTAGTAGTTCCACCACACAGGGAACTGCGTAAATCTCGACCACCAACCCATCACTGAGAATCTTTCTAAAAATTCATTCCCGGTATATGGGCGTCGCTGGCACGGAGGCACTCATTGCCTACCCTGAGTTAGAATTAGAGGCCTCGATATTAACCCCACCCCCCCGCCACCAAGATGCAAAGGGAAGAGGGTCAGGGGTGTGGGTTAAAAAGTAAAATGCGTGGAAGGTGGCCCCAACAGCATCCAAGTGTCCCACCGTGGAGAGGCAGGATGTTTAATTAACATATTTAAATCCAGCTCCCACATTTGGAAATAAAAGGCTGGTAACATTGGCCCAGAACTTCGGGTCTCCTCGGGTGAGTACGCACGGGGTACTCACCCGTAGGCCCAATGGAAGTGCCGGTTTCCTGCATGCACTGCGCATGCGCGGGAAACCGTCGCTTCCGTTCCTCTGAAAGGAGGGGTTCAGAGGTCGAACGCGTGCATGGGAGAGGTCGAACGCGTGCGCATCGAACTTACGTTTTTTTGTAGGTTTTCCCGGGAGGGTAAGTCTCCAGAAGTTAGACATTTAAAAAGCAGGCGCAAGTCCTGTTTTTTAACAAGGTAAGTGGTGAATTAATTAAAATTAAAACATTTTTCCCATTGGTTTATTACTTTTAAATACTTTAAAGAAAGCTAAGTTTATTTTTAGCCCCGTTAGAAAATAAAAAAAAATTTCAAAATTTAAATTATTTTTTAAAATAGTTATTTCATGTAATTTATAGTTTATTTAAAAATTGTGATGTTTATTTTAAATTTATTTGAAGATTTAGTGATGTTTTGGGGCCTACAGTATTTATAAGTTTGACAGCTCTTCCTGTCAAACTTATGAATGAAGCATTCCCTGCTCCGATTGGCTCCCCATGGCCCACGTGATCCCAGGGGACACTTTGTACTAACTGCGCCCCTGGGATACGCAAGCACTGCGCGCCGACAGTTGGAGGAGGCCCAGGATCGGAATCCCACGGGGGCCCACAGCTCAACGGCCGGCGCGCAAGGTAAGTGCAGGTCGGGGGCTTGCACCCGCGGGAAGCCCCCGACCTGAATTTCTGGGCCATTAAGTGAGCACAAAGCTGTCGGATTGTCTAAAAACCCAACTGGTTCACTGATGTCCTTCAGGGAAGGAAACCTGCCGTCCTCACCCTTTCTGGGCCTACATGTGACACCAGTCCCGCACCAACGTGGATGATTCTTAACTGGCCTCTGAAGTGGCTGAGCCAAGTCACTCAGTCGTATCAAACCACGACCAACCGTTCAAGAAGAAGGCCCACCACCACCTTCTGAGAGCAACTAAGGGATGAACAATAAATGCCGGCCTTGCCGCCGACGCCCGCACCCGAGAATTAATAAAAAGATAAACATTGACGATTTGCTTTTTGTTTTGAGGTATTTCAGAAACATATTCACTGTCTAGGTTCGCTCGTGAAGAGGGGGCAATTGGGTGAGTTACAGAGGGCAGCAGGAAGTGGGGTCCTGTATCCCAACAGCAGCCAGTGGATTCGGGGAGGGGGAGATCAAATTGGGAGGGTGTAATAAAATTAAAATATAATCATTTTCTGTCATTTCACTTTAAGAAATTGTCAGGACACTTGGAAGCATCTTTCTTGACTCCATCTTATGCAGGGACTTGGAATCTCCCCCATTACTCAGGACTCCTCACAGACACACCGTTCCGGAGTTTCATGGGGATGGATACCGTGCCCCTCACAGCCCCCCCACTCTCCAACACTTACACATAAACCACGGTGACACGGACACAAGGTACGAAAGGGCAACTCACCAGTTCATAGTTCACCGGAGGCACACACAAGGTCGTGACCTGCAAGAAAAGAAAGACGTGGGGTAAGATGGGTAATGAACAAAAGACTCAAACTCGCTCTGTGAATGTCTGAACCCAAACTCCTTTTTTTGATACAACCCTGGTCAGTTCTCCTCTCTTGTACCTCCTGAGCTCCAAATCACCGGTCCTACTAATCGCACCATCTCAACTAACATCACTAAAACAGATTATCTGTTCACACCTCATTTGCTGTTTGTGGGATCTTGCTGTGCGCAAATTGGCTGCCACGTTTCCTACATTACAACAGGGACTACACTTCAAAAAAAGTACTTCATCGGCTGTAAAACGCTTGGGGACGCCATGAGGCTGTGAAAGGCGATATATAAAAGTGAGTTCTTTCTTTTAAAAGTAAATAGAGAGAGAGAGATAGGCAAAGGATCTTCAACCCCAGTAATGGAAGGGACTGGCTGAAAGTTCAGAAGCGATCTGTTACTTTTTAAAAGTACCTTGTGGGGCCAGTACCTCCATGCCGAGCCCCCCCCGGCCGCAGGCTTCCTCCCCCGCCCCCCACCCTTCCCCATCGCAAACGTTGTCGACCCACCCCCATTCTTGACTTGCTTTGGCAGGCAGTATTTCCGTGGGTTTCAGGCAACAGTTTAACTCCTCTCTACCCATCAGCTTTGATATCATTTCCCGCCAGCTTCAAGAGGGAATCATTCTCAGAAATCGCTCACGAGGCGCTGCAGCTAAAACCGCCCGAGCTTCATTCGGCGAGGGGGGAGGTTTAGCCCGACAACTCAACCCCCCACCCTCTCCGATTCCTGCCCCGAGGTAAAATCAGAGAATCACAGAATTATAGAAATTTACAACACAGCCCATTCGGCCCATCGTGTCCATGCCGGCCGACAAAGAGCTCTCCAGCCTAACCCCACTTTCCAGCTCTTGGTCCGTAGCCCTGTAGGTTACGGCACTTCAAGAGCACATCCAAGTACAGGAAACTCTTTTTTATCCGGCATCGACGGGACTGGCGTGGTGCCGGTTGATCAAAAAGTCCGGATTACAGAGAGGTATACTTACCAAGGTAGGAGAGCCCCGTACACGGCACTTGTGCAGGAGCCCCGTACACGGCACTTGTGCAGAAGTCCCGGTTACACGGCACTTGTGCAGGAGCCCCGTACACGGCACTTGTGCAGGAGCCCCGTACACGGCATTTGTGCAGGAGCCCCGTACACGGCACTTGTGCAGGAGCCCCGTACACGGCACTTGTGCAGGAGTCCCGGTTATGCGGCACTTGTGCAGGAGTCCCGGTTACACGGCACTTGTGCAGGAGCCCCGTACACGGCACTTGTGCAGAAGTCCCGGTTACACGGCACTTGTGCAGGAGCCCCGTACACGGCACTTGTGCAGGAGCCCCGTACACGGCACTTGTGCAGGAGCCCCGTACATGGCACTTGTGCAGGAGTCCCGGTTATGCGGCACTTGTGCAGGAGTCCCGGTTACACGGCACTTGTGCAGGAGCCCCGTACACGGCACTTGTGCAGAAGTCCCGGTTACACGGCACTTGTGCAGGAGCCCCGTACACGGCATTTGTGCAGGAGCCCCGTACACGGCACTTGTGCAGGAGCCCCGTACACGGCACTTGTGCAGGAGTCCCGTACACGGCACTTGTGCAGGAGCCCCGTACACGGCACTTGTGCAGGAGCCCCGTACACGGCACTTGTGCAGGAGTCTCGGTTACACGGCCACTAATATACAGTAAAACTTACTTGAACCTACTCCTGAATTTTGCCGGTTAAGAGAGGTTTCCGGATATTTAGGTACCGGTTAAAAGAGAGTTTCCTGTACTTTTTAAATGTGATGAGGGTTTCTGCCTCGACCACCCTTTCAGGCAGTGAGTTCCAGACCCCCACCACCCTCTGGGTGAAAAAAGTTCTGCTCAACTCCCCTCTAATCCTTCCATCAATTACTTCAAAATTCTCATCCTTGTTTTCAAATCCCTCCATGACCGCGCCCCTTCCTATCTCTGTAACCTCCTCCAGCCCCACAACCCCCTGAGATATCTGCGCTCCTCCAATTCTGCCCTCTTGAGCATCCCTGACTATAATCGCTCCACCATTGGTGGCCGTGCCTTCTGTTGCCGAGGCCCTAAGCTCTGGAATCCCCTGTCTAAACCTCTCCGCCTCTCAATTCTTTTTTCTCCTTTGAGACGCTCCTTAAAACTGACCTCTTTGACCAAGCATTTGGTGACCTGCCCAAATTTCTCCTTATGTGGCTCGGTGTCAAATTTTTTGTCTTATAATACTCCTGTGAAGCACCTTGGGACGTTTTACTACGTTAAAGCCGTTACGTAAATACAAAAGTTGTTGTTGTTGTTGTAGTTGTTAAATCTGTGCCCCCCCCGTTATTGACCTCTCCAAGGGAAATAGGTCTTTCCTATCCACTCTATCTAGGCCCCTCAGAATTTTGTACACCTCAATTAAATCTCCCCTCAGCCTCCTCTGTTCCAAAGAAAACAACCCCAGCCTATCCAATCTTTCCTCATCGCTAAAATTCTCCAGTCCTGGCAACATCCTGGTAAATCTCCTCTGCACCCTCTCTAGTGCAATCACATCGTTCCTGTAATGTGGTGACCAGAACCGCACGCAGTACTCTAGCTGAGGCCTAACCTGTGATTTATACAGTTCAAGCACAACCTCCCTGCTCTTATATTCTATTCCTCGGCTGATACAGGCACGTATCCCGTATGCCTTTAGGGCTTAGTCAATGTCAGCTCTGGCTGATTGGACACAGGTACAAGTCGATTTCGTGCTGACAAGGCCGATGAATTTGAAGTTGATTGTGCTGGGATTCCGAGCCCTGCCCCAGCCTTTGAGGAGACCTTACACTTCCAGCCCCCTCTTTTCTCGACTGAGAAACAAGCATTATGGAGAACATACTGCCCCTTTGCCCCTTGTCAATCCCCTTCCCTGGTTGGGTGACCCAATGTATCTCTGGGTGTTTAACTGAATGGTCCCGGTTTCCCAGTCTCGGCGACACAGTTGTCCTCAGATGGGGTGCAGGAGAGCAGGTACATTTGCCCAATTGTCCCTGAGCTAGCGTTCCTGCTCCTGGGTCACTGTCCGTTGACCTTGTTGGAAAGTTACCGTCAGGGGAGAACGGTATCGGGCTGGACTGCCATCGCTCAGTGGGCAGCACTCTCGCCTCTGAGTCAGAAGATCGTGGGTTCAAGTCCCACTCCAGGAGACTTGAGCACAAAAATCTAGGCTGACATTTCAGTGCAGTGCTGAGGGAGTGCTGCACTGTCGGAGGTGCCATCTTTCGGATGAGACGTTAAACCGAGGCCCCGTCTACCCTCTCAGGTGGACGTAAAAGATCCCCTGGCACTATATCAAGGAAGAGCAGGGGAGTTTTTCCCCAGTATCCTGGCCAATATTTATCCCTCAATCAACATCACTAAAACAGATTATTTTGGCATTATTGTATTACTGTTTGTGGGATCTTGCTGTGTGCAAATTGGCTGCCCTGTTTCCGACATTGTAACAGTGACTACACTCCAAAAGTGCTTCATTACCGTTAAAGCGCTTTGGGATGTTCTGAGCTTGTGAAAGGCGCTGTAGAAATGTATGTATTTTTTTCTGAACAGTGATGCCCCCACAGTCAAATAGCCTACCAACACTCACTGCCCAGGCTCACACAATGGAAGAATGGTCATTTGGATGAAGTACCAGAGGGTGGGCGGGACCTATGAGATTAGCCTGTGCTTTTTGGGAACATTTTTGGCTGCACAACACATGCCTTGCAGTTCCCCTAACCGCTGTGCGTTTAAGGAGTGAGTAGCTGAACAATGACCGAATCATATGGTCAATTCAAATGTCAGTCAACTTCTGAGCTACAATCATAGAAACATAGAAGATAGGAGCAGGAGGAGGCCATTCGGCCCCTTGAGCCTGCTCCGCCATTCAATGCGATCATGGCTGATCATCCAAATTCAGTACCCGGTCCCTGCTTTCTCCCCATACCCCTTGATCCCTTTAGCCTTAAGAAATATATCCAACTCCTTCTTGAATATATTTGATGAACTGGCCTCTACTGCCTTCTGTGGTAGAGAATTCCACAGGTTCACCACTCTCTGGGTGAAGAAATTCCTCCTCATTTCTGTCCTAAATGGCCTACCCTTTATCCTTAGACTGTGTCCCCTGATTCTGGACTCCCCAACCATCGGGAACATCCTTCCTGCATCTAGTCTGTCCAGTCCTGTCAGAATTTTATAAGTTTCAATGAGATCACCTCTCATTCTTCTAAACTCCAGCGAGTACAAGTCCAATCGACCCAATCTCTCCTCATACGTCATTCCTGCCATCCCAGGTATCAGCCTGGTGAATCTTCGCTGAACTCCTTCCATGGCAAGAACATCCTTCCTCAGATAAGGTGACCAAAACTGCACACAATACTCAAGATGTGGTCTCACCAAGGCCCTGTACAACTGCAGCAAGACACCCTTGTTCCTGTACTCAAACCCTCGCGCTACGAAGGCCAACATTACACTTGCCTTATTAACCGCCTGCTGCACCTGCATGCTTACCTTCAGCGACTTGTGCACAAGGACACCCAGGTCTCGTTGCACTTCCCCTTCTCCCAATCTATTGCCATTTAGATAATAATCTGCCTTCCTGTTATTGCCACCAAAGTGGATAACCTCACATTTATCCACGTTATATTGCATCTGCCATGCATCTGCCCAATCACCCAACATGTCCAAATCATCCTGGAGTTTCTCGACATCTTCCTCACAGCACACACGCTGACCCAGCTTTGTGTCGTCTGCAAATTTGGAGATATTACATCTAGTTCCCTTGTCCAGATCATTTATATATATTGTGAATAGCTGGGGTCCAAGGACCGATCCCTGCAGTACCCCACTAGTCACTGCCCGCCATTCGGAAAAAGACCCATTTATTCCAACTCTTTGCTTTCTGTCTGCCAACCAGTTCTCTATCCAAGTCAATACCTTGCCCCCAAACCCATGTGCCTTAACTTTACACGCTAATCTCTTATGCGGGACCTTATCGAAGGCCTTCTGAAAGTCCTTAAGTACCCTGGGATGTAGACCATCAGGCCCTGGGGATTTATCGGTCGTCAGTCTAGGTTATTTGTGTCCTCCTTTGTGAAGACAGAACCAAAATATGTATTTAGTTGGTCTGCCATTTCTTTGTTCCCCATTATAAATTCCCCTGATTCTGACTGCAAGGGACCTATGCTTGACTTCACCAATCTTTTTCTCTTCACATATCTATAAAAGCTTTTACAGTCAGTTTTTATGTTCCCTGAAAGCTTACTCTCATATTCTATTTTCCCCTTAATTAATCCCTTTGTCCTCCTTTGTTGAATCCTAAACTGCTCCCAATCCTCAGGATTATTCTCTTATGTGGGACCTTATCGAAAGCCTTCTGAAAGTCCAAATACACCAAATCCACTGGTTCTCCTTTATCTATTTTACCAGTTACATCCTCAAAAAATTCCAGTAGATTAGTCAAGCATGATTTACCTTTTGTTAATCCATGTTGACTTTGTCCGATCCTGTCACTGCTTTCCAAGTGCTCTGCTATTACATCTTTTATAATAGTCAATTCAATTCAATTCAATTCAATTCAAATGCTTTATTGGCATGAAAGTTTACAGGGAACCATATTGCCAAAGCTTACATAACAAAAAGTACAGTTTTCCAACATTCTGTAGGTGTCAAACAATTCTGACCTTCGTTGGGTACATACAATATTACTTTAAACAATATTAATTTAAACAGTCTTTGTACATCAGTGGGTACATTCAGTATTAATTTTAAACAGTCCTCAGGTTGTGACATGTTGTTACATATTTGGCACCAAGGTATGGTCTGTCTCCTTCTCCCAGGACTAATCTTAATTTTGACAGGTCATCCAATTCCTTGAAATCTGGGGTTGTTTGGCTGAGCTTGTCAAATAATATGTTTCTTGATGTGTTGAATTTTTCGCATTTTAGGAGGAAATGCATCTCTGTCTCAACCTCGCCGGCCAGACATTGATCACATATTCTATTCTCTCTAGGCTGCCAGGATTTCTTGTATCTTCCTTTTTCAATTGCCAGTTGGTGGTCGCTTAGTCTGTACCTGGTGAGGGTCTGTCTCTGTTTTGTGTCTCTGATGGTCGAGAGATAGTCTGCCAGTTTATATTCTCTTTTTAGGGCCTGGTAACATTCTAATCTGCTTTGGCTTTTGGTTATTTTGTTCCAATGTTCCAGGTAGGTTTCTTTGCTTTGTTTAATGATTTGGTTCACTCGGATTGGTGTTTGGACGGCAGTGTTGGCCTGGGACTGGTCAGGGTCCGGCTGAGTAGGAGTACTTAGTTTCAGTAGCAGCTGACTCAGGGGACTCTTTTCTGGGTTTAGCTCTTGGGTCTGGAAGGCTTTAAAATGAAGGGTGTCTGGGGAGCTAGATTTGAGGTGATTTAGGAAGTTTAGTGCTCGTTTTTGGATGTTTATTATCAGTGGGTATCTGCCTAGTTCGGCTCTGCATGCATTTGTTGGTGTTTTCCTTTGGGTGCGAAGGATGCTTCGGCAAAATTCTGCATGTAGGGCTTCTATTGTGTGTTTTTCCCATTTAGTGTAGCTATGGTGATTGAGCGGGCCCCATACTTCACTACCGTACAGCGCAATCGGCAGGATTACGCTGTCAAATATTTTTAGCCAGATTTTGATTGGGATTTGGATGTTGTAGAATTTTCTTTTTATTGCATATAGGGCTCTTCGGGCTTTTTCTTTTAGTGCATTCACTGCTATGCTGAAGCATTTTCTCTAGTCTCTAGCATTTTCCCCACTACCGATGTCAGGCTTACCGGTCTATAATTCCCTGCTTTTTCTCTACCACCTTTTTTGAATAGTGGGGTAACATTAGCTACCCTCCAATCCATGGGTACTGTTCCAGAGTCTATCGAGTTCTGGAAGATGACCAGCAATGCATCTACTATCTCTAGGGCCACGTCCTTAAGTACCCTGGGATGTAGGCCATCAGGCCCTGGGGATTTATCGGTCTTCAGTCCCATCAATTTCCCTAACACCATTTCCCTACAAATACTGATTTCTTTCAGTTCCTCCCTTTCATCAGACCCTATGTTCCCCGGCATCTGTGGGAGGTTATTTGTGTCCTCCTTTGTGAAGACAGAACCAAAGTATGTATTTAGTTGGTCTGCCATTTCCTTGTTTCCCATTATAAATTCCCCTGATTCTGACTGTAAGGGACCTACGCTTGACTTCACCAATCTTTGTCTCTTCACATATCTGTAAAAGCTTTTACAGTCAGTTTTTATGTTCCCTGTTAGCTTACTTTCATATTCTATTTTCCCTTTCTTAATTAATCCCTTTGTCCTCCTTTGTTGACTCCTAAACTGCTCCCAATCCTCAGGATTATTGCTTTTTCTGGCCAATTTATATGTCCTCTCCTTGGACCTTATGCTATCCCTAATTTCCCTTGTTAGCCACGGTTGAGTCACCTTTTTTGTTTTATTTTTATGCAGCATTGGACAAGGGACAGTGACACAGAATACACACAGAAGGTGGCAGGACAGGTTAACAAAGCAATTAATAAAGCATATGGGATCCTAGGCTTTATAAATAGAGGCAAAAACCAGGCGGTTACGCTAAACCTATATAAAACACCGGTTCAGCTGGAGTATTACTAGAATGGTTCCAGGGATGAGGGATTATAGTCATATGGATAGACTAGAGAAGCTGGGGTTGTTCTCCTTAGAGCAGAGAAGGCTAAGAGGAGATTTGATAGAGGTGTTCAAAATCATGAAGGGTTTAGATAGAGTAAACAAAGAGAAACTGTTTCCAATGGCTGAAGGGTCAGTAACCAGAGGGCACAGATTTAAGGTGATTGGCAAAAGAACCAGAGGCGACATGAGGAAAATCTTTTAGGATTTAGTGGTTAGGACTTGGAATCACTGATGGGGCGGTGGATACAGATTCAATAGTAGCTTTCAAAAGAGAATTGGATAAATACGTGAAGGAGAAAAAATTGCAGGGATATGGGGAAAGAGCGGGGGGAGTGGGACTAACTGGATTGCTCTTCGAACAAGCCGGCACAGACTCGATGGGCCGAATGGCCTCGTTCTGTGCTGTACTATTCCATGAGTCTATGAATACATAAACAGTGGATTGGATTGAGCCCAAAGTGGCTGCAAAGCTGCCTCTGGATCCAATAACCATCTATTTGATTTGCCAGCGCTGTTCTGCTCGGATAAAACTCGAGGCTGATGTCTTGGCTGCTCGAAGGCGATGGGGAAGCGAGCTCTGGTTTCCAGCCAAGTCCCCAACTAAGTCAAGTGGCCTGGCGTTCAAACCAAAAGCTCCAGCCAAAGTCAAATGAAAAGTTAAAAAGTTGACGTGTCCCATTTTGTAAGAACTGCGCTGGGAGACTACAGTTTTCGGATACAGTCAGCTAAACATGACGAGTTCTATGCTATGATAGACAGGGGAGCTTCATTAAAAGGCATGACGGTGGACAGGCAATGGCTAACATTTAAGTAACAAATGCATGAATTGCAACAGTTATACATTCCTTTCTGGCGCAAAAACACAAAAGGAAAAGCGGCGCAATCATGGCTAACAAAATAAATTAAGATAGTATTAGATCCAAAGAGGAGTCATATAAAGCTGCCAGAAAAAGTAGCAAGCCTGAGGATTGGGAGCAGTTTAGAGTTCAGCAAGAAAGGACCAAGAGACTGATTAAGAGGGGAAAAATAGAGTATGAGAGTAAACTTGCAAGGAACATAAAAGCGGACTGTAAAAGCTTCTACAAGTATGTAAAAAGAAAAAGATTAGCGAAGACAAATGTAGGTCCCTTACAGTCAGAAACGAGAGAATTTATAATGGGGAACAAGGAAATGGCAGAGCAATTAAACAAATACTTTGGTTCTATCTTCACAGATATGCTAAAGAACCAAAAGGTCTAATGAGAAGGAGGAATTAAAGGAAATTAGTATTAGCAAAAAATAGTGCTGGAGAAATTAATGGGACTGAAAGCCGATAAATCCCCAGGGCCTGATAATCTGCATCCCAGAGTACTAAAAGAGGTAGCCATGGAAATAGTGGATGCATTGGTTGTCATCTTCCAAAATTCTATAGATTATGGAACAGTTCCTGCAGATTGGAGGGTGGCAAATGTAACCCCACTGTTTAAAAAAGGAGGGAGAGAGAAAACAGGGAACTACAGACCAGTTAGCCTAACATCAGTAGTAGGGAAAATGCTAGAGTCTATTATAAAGGATGTGATAACAGGACACTTAGAAAATATCAATGGGATTAGACAAAGTCAACATGGATTTATGAAAGGGAAATCGTGTTTGACAAACCTACTGGAGTTTTTTGAGGATGTAACTGGTAGAATAGATAAGGGAGAACCAGTGGATGTGGTGTATTTGGATTTCCAGAAGGCCTTTGATAAAGTCCCACATAAGATGTTAGTGTGCAAAATTAAAGCACATAGGATTGCGGGTAATATACTGGCATGGACTGAAAATTGGTTAACAGACAGGAAACAGAGAGTAGGAATAAATGGGTCTTTTTTGGGGTGGCAGGCGGTGACTAGTGGGGTACCGCAGGGATCGGTGCTTGGGCCCCAGCTATTCACAATATATATCAATGATTTGGGTGAGGGAACCAAATGTAATATAGAAACACAGAAACATAGAAGATAGGAGCAGGAGTAGGCCATTCGGCCCCTCGAGCCTGCTCCGCCATTCAATGCGATCATGGCTGATCATCCAAATTCAGTACCCTGTCCCTGCCTTCTCCCCATATCCCTTGATCCCTTTAGCCTTAAGAAATATATCTAACTCCTTCTTGAATATATTTAATGAACAGGCCTCAACTGCCTTCTGTGGTAGAGAATTCCACAGGTTCACCGCTCTCTGGGTGAAGAAATTCCTCCTAATTTCTGTTCTAAATGGCTTATCCCTTATCCTTAGACTGTGACCCCTGGTTCTGGACTCCCCGACCATCGGGAACATCCTTCCAGCATCTAGTCTGTCTAGTCCTGTCAGAATTTTATAAATTTCAATGAGATCCCCTCTCATTCTTCTAAACTCCAGCGAGTATAAGCCCAATCGACCCAATCTCTCCTCTTACGTCATTCCTGCCATCCCAGGTATCAGTCTGGTGAATCTTTGCTGCACTCCCTCCATGGCAAGAACATCCTTCCTCAGATAAGGTCCAGCAGCCAGAGTACTTTTAACAACCCTTTTTATTTCCTTAGCGTCCCAAGCTAAAGGACAACATTTCCCATTCTCGCCCAGAAGAAAGACGATGAAACCAGCTGCAGTGGAATAGCCATCAGGACGATCGGCCTGTGAAGCGTCACTAAAGATAACTCGCTTCATGGTCACTGGGTCGCCTAAGGATGGGAACTTAAGTGCGGATTTATCCAGATTTAATTTTGGTCATGTTTCATTTGCCGTTAAAACATTCTCTACTGTGGGGTGATCCATTGAAGTACTTAACTTAAGACATTAAAACTGGCCTCTGGTCCAGTCTGAGTGCACAACCAGTTCAACTGACCAATCAAGCTTCGCAATAGCTCTGCCTCTTTTTTAGATATAACATCACCTTTCTGTGATGACCTAATACCATTAACCGGGATGGGAGTAACACTCTCTAAATAGGACAGTTGATTTAAAGTTAGAGCAGACCCACTTTGCTTAATATCTAAACCAATATATTTAATATATTTCCAAGTTTACTGACAACACAAAACTAGGTGGGGTTGTGAGTTGTGAGGAGGATGCAAAGAGGCTTCAAGGCGATTTAGACAAGTGAGTGGGCAAATACATGGCAGATGCAGTATAACGTGGATAAATGTGAAGTTATCCACTTCGGTAGGAAAAACAGAAAGGCAGAGTATTATTTAAATGGTGATAGATTGGGAAATGTTGATGTGCAAAGGGACCTGGGTGTCCTTGTACACCAGTCACTGAAAGCAAACATGCAGGTGCAGCAAGCAGTTAGGAAGGCAAATGGTACGTTGGCCTTCATTGCAAGAGGATTTGAGTACAGGAGCAAGGATGTCTTACTACAGTTATACAGGGCCTTGGTGAGACCACACCTGGAGTACTGTGTGCAGTTTTGGTCTCCTTACCTAAGAAAGGTTATACTTACCATGGAGGGAGTGCAGCGAAGGTTCACCAGACTGATTCCTGGGATGGCAGGACTGTCGTATGAGGAGAGATTGGGTCGACTAGGACTGTATTCACTAGAGTTTAGAAGAATGAGAGGGGATCTCATTGAAACGTATAAGATTCTGACAGGGCTAGACAGACTGGATGTTCCCCTGGCTGGGAGCTCTAGAACGAGAGGTCACAGTCTCAGGATATGGGGTAGGACATTTAGGACAGAGATGAGGAGAAATTTCTTCACTCAGAGGGTGGTGAACCTGTGGAATTCTCTACCACAGAAGGATGTGGAGGCCAAGTCACTGAATATATTTAAGAAGGAGATAGATAGATTTCTAGACGCAAAAGGCGTCAAGGGGTATGGGGAGAGAGCGGGAATATAATATTGAGATAGAGGATCAGCCATGATCATATTGAATGGCAGAGCAGGCTCGAAGGGCCGAATGGCCTACTCCTGCTCCTATTTTTCTATGTTCTATGTTCATTTATGTTACGTATCGGTACAAATCCTACCATTAATCGGAGGTCCATGTGTCAGCCCTCACTCAGTGAGTAGCACATTCACCTGTGAGTCATAAGGTTGTGGGTTCAAGTCCCACTCCCACATCCAGCTCTTCAAAACCCAACTCATCTAAACATTAACAAGGCAGCTCTGTGTTATCAGACCCATGAGAAAAGAATGTCCATGGCCTGCTGTTGCTTGAACTACACATTGGAGAAAGAGCACATTTTTTTTATTCGCTTATGGGTTGTGGGCGCCGCTGGCAAAGCCAGCATTTATTGCCCATCCCTAGTTGCCCTCGAGAAGGTGGTGATGAGCCGCCTTCTTGAACCGCTGCAGTCCGTGTGGTGAAGGTGCTCCCACAGTGCTGTTAGGGAGGGAGTTCCAGGATCTTGACCCAGTGACGATGAAGGATCGGCGATATACTTCTAAGTCAGGATGGTGTGTGACTTGGAGGAGAACTTGGAGATGGTGTTGTTCCCATGCGCCTGCTGCCCTTGTCCTTCTAGGTGGAAGAGGTCGCAGGTTTGGGAGGTGCTGCCGAAGAAGCCTTGGCGAGTTGCTGCAGTGCATCTTGTAGATGGTACACACTGCAGCCACAGTACGCCGGTGGTGGAGGGAGTGAATGTTTAAGGTGGTCGATGGGGTGCCAAAATAACAGGCTGCTTTGTCCTGGATGGTGTCGAGCTTCTTGAGTGTTGTTGCAGCTGCACTCATCCAGGCAAGTGGAGAGTATTCCATCACACTCCTGACTTGTGCCTTGTAGATGGTGGAAAGGCTTTGGGGAGTCAGGAGATGAGACACTCGCCGCAGAATACCCAGCCTCTGACCTGCTCATGTTGCCACAGTATTTATGTGGCTCGTCCAGTTCAGTTTCTGGTTTCAGGTGACCCCCAGGATGTTGTTGGTGGGGGATTCGGTGATGGTAATGCTGTTGAATGTCAAGGGAAGGTGGTTAGACTCCCGCTTGTTGGAGATAGTCATTGCCTGGCACTTCGGTGGCGCAAATATTACCTGCCACTTATCAGCCCAAGCCTGAACGTCATCCAGGTCTTGTTGCATGCGGGCATGGACTGCTTCATTATCTGAGGATTTGTGAATTGCGCTGAATACTGTGCAGTTATCATCAAACATGCCCATTTCTGACCTTATGTTGGAGGGAAGGTCATTGATGAAGCAGCTGAAGATGGTTGGGCCTAGGACACTGCCCTGAGGAACTCCTGCAGCGATGTCCTGGGGCTGTGATGATTGCCTTCAACAACCACAACCTGTACAACACAACATAAGCTCACCCAGAGGAGAGGGTATAATACACAGCGATGCTTCATGATCACTGCCCTCCTGAATGTATTAGATTTCTTTGCCAGTTAATCCCCAGCACGCCTGTAAGCACTGGCTCTCGCAGGTGTACGACACGATGAGCCAGAGTACAGGTGTACAGTTCGATGGGCCGAGGACAGGTGTACAGATCGATGGGCCGAGGACAGGTGTACAGATCGATGGGCCGAGGACAGGTGTACAGATCGATGGGCCGAGGACAGGTGTACAGATCGATGGGCCGAGGACAGGTGTACAGATCGATGGGCCGAGGACAGGTGTGCAGATCGATGGGCCGAGGACAGGTGTGCAGATCGATGGGCCGAGGACAGGTGTAGAGATCGATGGGCCGAGGACAGGTGTACAGATCGATGGGCCGAGGACAGGTGTACAGATCGACGGGCCCGAGCACAGGTGTACAGATCGATGGGTTGAGGACAGGTGTACAGATCGATGGGCCGAGGACAGGTGTACAGATCGATGGGCCGAGGACAGGTGTACAGATCGATGGGCCGAGGACAGGTGTGCAGATCGATGGGCCGAGGACAGGTGTACAGATCGATGGGCCGAGGACAGGTGTAGAGATCGATGGGCCGAGGACAGGTGTACAGATCGATGGGCCGAGGACAGGTGTACAGATCGACGGGCCCGAGCACAGGTGTACAGATCGATGGGTTGAGGACAGGTGTACAGGTCGATGAGCCGAGGACAGGTGTACAGATCGACGGGCCCGAGCACAGGTGTACAGATTGACGGGCCCGAGCACAGGTGTACAGATCGATGGGTTGAGGACAGGTGTACAGATCGATGGGCCGAGGGCAGGTGTACAGATCGATGGGCCGAGGACAAGTGTACAGATCGATGGGCCGAGGGCAGGTGTACAGATCGATGGGCCAAGGACAGGTGTACAGATCGACGGGCCCGAGCACAGGTGTACAGATCGATGGGCCGAGGACAGGTGTACAGATCGATGGGCCGAGGACAGGTGTACAGTTCGATGGGCCGAGGGCAGGTGTACAGATCGATGGGCCGAGGACAGGTGTACAGATCGATGGGCTGAGGGGAGGTGTACAGGTCGATGGGCCGAGGACAGGTGTACAGATCGATGGGCCGAGGACAGATGTACAGATCGATGGGCCGAGGACAGATGTACAGATCGATGGGCCGAGGACAGGTGTACAGATCGATGGGCCGAGGACAGATGTACAGATCGATGGGCCGAGGACAGGTGTACAGATCGATGGTCCGAGGACAGGTGTACAGTTCGATGGGCCGAGGACAGGTGTACAGATCGATGGGCCGAGGACAGGTGTACAGATCGATGGGCCGAGGACAGGTGTACAGATCGATGGGCCGAGGACAGGTGTACAGATCGATGGGCCGAGGACAGGTGTACAGATCGATGGGCCAAGGACAGGTGTACAGATCGATGGGTTGAGGACAGGTGTACAGATCGATGAGCCGAGGACAGGTGTACAGATCGACGGGCCCGAGCACAGGTGTACAGATCGACGGGCCCGAACACAGGTGTACAGGTCGATGGGCCGAGGACAGGTGTACAGATCGATGGGCCGAGGACAGGTGTACAGATCGATGGGCCGAGGACAGGTGTACAGATCGAGGGGCCGAGGACAGGTGTACAGATCGATGGGCCGAGGACAGGTGTACAGATCGCTAGGCCGAGGACAGGTGTACAGATCGATGGGCCGAGGACAGGTGTACAGATCGATGGGCCGAGGACAGGTGTACAGATCGCTGGGCCGAGGACAGGTGTACAGATCGATGGGCCGAGGACAGGTGTACAGATCGATGGGCCGAGGGGAGGTGTACAGTTCGATGGGCCGAGGACAGGTGTACAGATCGATGGGCCGAGGACAGGTGTACAGATCGATGGGCTGAGGACAGGTGTACAGATCGATGGGCCGAGGACAGGTGTACAGATCGATGGGCATCAGCCATCCTCAGTACCTCACCCAAACAAACATTCACTGTGGCACTATTTCGAAGAAGAGCAGGGGAGTTATCCCCGCTGTTCTGGCTAATATTTATCCCTCAACCAACATCACTAAATCAGATTTTCTGGTCATTATCACATTGCTGTTTATGGGATCTTGCTGTATGCGAATTGGCTGTCGCGTTTCCTACATGAGTACATTGGGCCGATACTCTCTGGAGTTTAGAAGAATGA
Source organism: Somniosus microcephalus (assembly GCF_052327205.1). Taxonomy (NCBI): domain Eukaryota; kingdom Metazoa; phylum Chordata; class Chondrichthyes; order Squaliformes; family Somniosidae; genus Somniosus; species Somniosus microcephalus. The sequence continues at coordinate 340,891,300 of NC_140990.1, read as the reverse complement.
GAGGTGATCTCATTGAAACATACAAGATTCTGAGGGGGATTGACAGGGTAGATGCTGAGAGGTTGTTTCCCCTGGCTGGAGAGTCTAGAACCAGGGGTCACAGTCTCAGGATAAGGGGTCGGCCATTTAAGACTGAGATGAGGAGGAATTTCTTCACTCAGAGGGTGGTGAATCTTTGGAATTCTCTACCCCAGAGGGCTGCAGAGGCTCAGTCGTTGTGTATATTCAAGGCTGAGATCGATAGATTATTGGACTCTCGGGGAATCGAGGGATATGGGGATCGGGCGGGAAATTGGAGTTGACGTCGATGATCAGCCATAATCTCATTGAATGGCGGAGCGGGCTCGAGGGGCCGTGAGGCCGACTCCTGCTCCTATTTCTTAACTTCTTATGACAACAGTGACAGCACTTTTAAAGTACTTTATTGGCTGTAAAGTGCTTTGGGACGTCCTGAGGACATGAAAGGCGCTGCAGAAATGAAAGTTCTTTTGTCTTGTGTGAGGGAACGGTAGCACAGTGGCTATGTTATTGGACTAGTGATCCAGAGGGCTGGACTAATGATCCGGAAGCATGAGCTCCAATCCCACCACGGCAGTTGGGGAATTTAAATTCAGGAATAAAAAGCTCGTGTCAGTAATTGTGACCAAGAAGCTATCGGATTCTCATAAAAATCCATCTGGTTCACTCGTGCCCTTTAGGGAAGGAAATCTGCCGTCCTTACCCGGTCTGGCCTATATGTGATTCCAGACCCACAGCAATGTGGTTGAATCTGAAATGGCCCAGCGAGACACTCAGTTGTAACAAACGTGCTACAAAAATTAGAGTAAAACTGGACAGACCTCCCGGCATCAATCTTGGCACCGGCTTTGGACACAAGAACGGCACACCCAGCCCAGTCACTAACATCTGGAGACTTGTCCTACAGACTAGTCAAGCAACAGCCTGACATAGTCATACTCACAGAATCATACCTGTCAGCCAATGTCCCAAACTCCTCCATCACCATCCCTGAGTATGTCCTGTCCCACCGGCGGGACAGACCCACCAGAGATGACGATACAGTCGGGAGGGAGTGGCCCTGGGACTGAGCATCCATGAGGTGCTGTGGACCATCAGCAGCAGCGGAATTGTATTCCACCACAATCTGTAATCTCATGGCTCAGCATTGCCTCCGAACCCTATGAAGTTTCATGGCTTCAGGTCAAGCATGGGCAACGAAACGAGCTGCTGATTACCACCTACCGCCCTCCCTCAGCTGATGAATCAGTGCTCCTCCGTGTTGAAGGCCACTTGGAAGAAGCACTGAGGGGAGCAAGAGCACAGAATGTACTCTGGGTGGGGGACTTCAAATCCCGAACTTGGTCAGTTCAGTAGCACCACTACTGACTGAGCTGTCCTGAAGAACATAGTTGCTAGACTGGGCCTGTGGCAGGTGGTGAGAACATAAGAACATAAGAACATAAGAAATAGGAGCAGGAGTAGGCCAATCGGCCCCTCGAGCCTGCTCCGCCATTCAATAAGATCATGGCTGATCTGATCCTAACCGCCAATCCACTATCACAGAACCATCTCCTGAATCTAACAGAATTAGACACACGAAATAGGAGCAGGATCAGGCTACATGGCCCCTGGGCCCGCTCCGCTACCCACAGGGCCATGACCGATCCGAACCTAGACTCATGTCCAAATTCCTGCCCGCTCCCCGTAACCCTTAATTCCCTTTACTTCTAGGAAACTGTCTATTTCTGTTTTAAATTTATGTAATGATGTAGCTTCTACAGCTTTTTGGGGCAGCATATTCCATGGACCTACCACCCTCTGAGTGAAGTAGTTCCTCCTCATCTTAGTTTTGAAAGAGCAGCCCCTTATTCTAAGACTATGCCCCCTAGTTCTAGTTTCACCCATCATCGGGAACATCCTCCCCGCATCCACCCGATCCAACCCCTTCACAATCTTATATGTTTCAATAAGATCGCCTCTCATTCTTCTGAACTCCAATGAGTAGAGTCCCAATCTACTCAACCTCTCCTCATATGTCCATCCCCTCATCCCCGGGATTAACCGAGTGAACCTTCTTTGTACTGACTCGAGAGCAACTATGTCTTTTCTTAAGTATGGACACCAAAACTGTATGCAGTATTCCAGGTGCGGTCTCACCCGAGAGAGCCAACATGAGGGAACCTACATGACCTCATCGTCACCAATCTACCATGATAGTATTGGTAGGAGTGACCACCACATAGTCCCGTCTCGACACTGAGGACACCCTCCATCGTGTTGTGTGGCACTACCACCGTGCTAAATGGGATAGATTCAGAACAGATCTAGCAGCTCAAAACTGGGTATCCATGAGGCGCTGTGGGCTATCAGCAGCAGCAGAATTGTATTTCACCACAATCTATAACCTCATGGTCCGGCATATCCTTCACTCTACCACTACCATCAAGCCAGGGGACCAACCCTGGTTCAATGAGGAGTGTAGAAGAGCATGCCAGGAGCAGCACCAGGCGTACCTAAAGATGGGGTGCCAACCTGGGGAAGCTGCACTACATGCATGCTAAACATCGGAAGAAGCATGCTAGAGACAGAGCTAAGTGATCCCACAACCAACGGATCAGATCAAAGCTTTGCAGTCCTGCCACACCCAGTCGTGAATAGTGGTGGACCATTAAACAACTGATGGGAGGAGGAGGCTCCATGAACATCCTCATCCTCAATGATGCCAGAGCCCAGCACGTGGGTGCAAAAGACAAGGCTGAAGCATTTGCAACCATCGTCAGCCAGTAGTGCCGAATGGATGATCCATCTCGGCCTCCTCCTGAGGTCCCCACCATCACAAAAGCCAGTCTTCAACCAATTCGATTCACTCCATGTGACATCGAATCACGGAATGGTTACAGCGCAGTAGGAGGTTATTCGGCCCATCGAGCCCATACCGGCTCGCTGCAGGATCAATTCAGCTAGTCCCACTCCCCCCCCTTTCCCCATAGCCCTGCATTTTTTTTTCCTTTAGGTACTTATCCAACTCCCTTTTGAAAGCCACGATTGAATCTGCCTCCACCACCCTCTCAGGCCGTGCATTCCAGATCATAACTACTCACTGCGGAAAAAAGCTTTTCCTCCTGTCGCCTTTGGATCTTCTGCCAATCCCCTTAAATCTGTGTCCTCTGATTCTTGGCCCTTCTGCCAATGGGAACAGTTTATCTCTACTCTGTCCAGACCCCTCATGATTTTGAACAACTCTATCAAATCTCTCCTCTCAATCTTCTCTGCTCTAAGGAGAACAATCCCCGCTTCTCCAGCCTATCCACGTAACTGAAGTCCCTCATCCCTGGAACCATTCTTGTAAATCTTTTCTGCACCCTCTCCAAAGCCTTTATATTCTTCCTAAAGTGCGGTGCCCAGAATTGGACACAATACTCCAGTTGAGGCTGAACCAGTGTTTTATAAAGGTTCATCATAACTTCCTTGCTTCTGTACTCTATGCCTCTATTCATGAAGCCCAGGACCCCGTAAGCTTTTTAACTGCTTCCTCAACCTGCCCTGCCACCTTCAACGATTTGTGGACACATACCCCCAGGTCTCTTTAGGATTGTACCCTTTAGTTTATATCGCCTCTCCTCGTTCTTCCTACCAAAATGTATCACTTCACACTTTTCTGCTTTAAATTTCATCTGCCACGTGTCCGCCCATTTCACCAGCCTGTCTATGTCCTCTTGAAGTCTATCACTCTCCTCCTCACTGTTCACTATACTTCCAATCATCTGCAAATTTTGACATTGTGCCCTGTACACCCAAGTCCAAGTCATTAATATATATCAAGAAAAGCAGTGGTCCCAGTACCGACCCCTGGGGAACACCACTGTATACCTTCCTCCAGTCCGAAAAACAACCGTTCACCTCTACTCTCTGTTTCCAGTCACTTAGCCAATTCCGTATCCATGCTGCCACTGTCCCTTTTATTCCACAGATTTCAACTTTGCTGGTAAGCCTATTATGTGGCACTTTTTCGAATGCCTTTGGAAATCCATGTACGCCACGTCAACCACACTACCCTCATCAACCCTCTCTGTTACCTCATCAAAAAACTCAATCAAGTCAGTTAAACAGAATTTGCCTTTAACAAATCCATGCTGGCTTCCCTTAATTAATCCACACTTGTCCAAGTGACTGTTAATTTTGTCCCGGATTATCATTTGTCCCGGATATCAAGAAACAGCTGAGCGCAATGGATACAGCAAAGTCTATGAGCCCCAACAACATCCCGGCTGTAGTGCTGAAGACTTGTGTTCCAGAACTAGCCACGACTCTAGCCAAACTGTTCCAATACAGCTACAACACTGGCATCTACCCGATCAGATCAAAGCTCTGCAGTCCTGCCACATCCAGTCGTGAATGGTGGTGGACCATTAAACAACTAACGGGAGGAGGAGGCTCCATGAATATCCCCATCCTCAATGATGGTGGAGCCCAGCACGTGAGTGCTTAATACAAGGATGATCCATATCGGCCTACTCCCGAGGACCCCACCATCACAGAAGCCAGTCTTCAGCCAATTCGATTCACTCCACGTGATATCAAGAAACTGCTGAGCACACTGGATACAGCAAAGGCTATGGGCCCCGACAACATCCCGGCTATCGTGCTGAAGACTTGTGCTCCAGAACTAGCCGCGCCTCTAGCCAAGCTGTTCCAGTACAGCTACAACACTGGCATCTATCCGACAATGTGGAAAACTGCCCAGGTATGTCCTGTCCACAAAAAGCAGGACAGATTCAACCCGGCCAATTACCGCCCCATCAGTCTACTCTCAATCATCAGCAAAATGATAGAAGGTGTCATCGAGTGTGCTATCAAGTGGCACTTACTCACCAATAACCTGCTCACAGATGCCCAGTTTGGGTTCCGGCAAAACCACTAGGCTCCCGACCTCATTACAGCCTTGGCCCAAACATGGACAAAGGAGCTGAATTCCAGAGGTGAGGTGAGAGTGACTGCCCTTGACATCAAGGCAGCATTTGACTGAGTGTCGCATCAAGGAGCCCTAGTAAAACTGAAGTCAATGGGAATCAGGAGGAAAACTCTCCACTGGCTGGAGTCATACTGAGCACAAAGGAAGGTGGTTGTGGTGGTTGAAGGTCAAGCATCACAGCCCCAGGACATCGCTGCAGGAGTTCCTCAGGGCAGTGTCCTAGGCCCAACCATCTTCAGCTGCTTCATCAATGACCATCCCTCCAACATAAGGTCAGAAATGGGGATGTTCGTTGATGACTGCACAGTGTTCAGTGCCATTCACAACTCCTCAGATAATGAGATAATGCAACATTAAATAAATTTAAAATGGAGATAGACATTTTCCTAGCAGATAAGGGAATTAGGGATTACGGGGAGAGGGCAGGGAAGTGGACGTGAGTCTAGATTCAGATCAGCCATGATCCTATTGAATGGCGGAGCAAGCCCGAGGGGCCGTATGGCCTACTCCTGCTCCTATTTCTTATGTTCTTATGTTCTTATGTTCAGCCCGTGCCCGCATGCAACAAGACCTGGGCGATGTTCCGGTTTGGGCTGATAAGTGGCAGGCAACATTCGCGCCACTAAAGTGCCAGGCAATGACTATCTCCAACAAGTGAGAGTCTAACCACCTCCCCTTGACATTCAATGGCATGACCATTGCCGAATCACCCACCATCACCATCCTGGGGGTCACCATTAACCAGAAACTTAACTGGACCAGCCACATAAATACTGTAGTTACAAGAGCGGGTCAGAGGCTGGGTATTCTGTGGCGAGTGTCTCACTTCCCGACTCCCCAAAGCCTTTCCACCATCTACAAGGCACAAGTAAGGAGTGTGATGGAATACTCTCCACTTGCCTGGATGAGTGCAGCTCCAACAACACTCAAGAAGCTTGGCATCATCCCAAATCTGCAACCTCTTCCACCTAGAAGGACAAGGGCAGCAGGCGCATGGGGACACCACCACCTCCAAGTTCCCCTCCAAGTCACACACCGTCCTGACTTTGAAGTACATCACTGTTCCTTCATCGTCGCTGGGTCAAAATCCTGGAACTCCCTTCCTAACAGCACTGTGGGAGCACCTTCACCACATGGGACTGCAGCAGTTCAAGAAGGTGGCGGCTCACCACCACCTTCTCAAGGGCAACTAGGGATGGGCAATAAATGCCGGCCTTGCCAGCGACGCCCACATCCCACGAATGAATTAAAAAAAAGCCCAGACAGCGAATGTCAGGAGCCTAACCCATCGAAGCAGAGTCCAAACATGTCGTCATCCAATGTTTGCACATCTGGGCTACGGTCAGCAGCAACCCTGGCTAACCCACACTCCCTCTCTGCCCTGCCGCATCACTGAGGCCAATCATGGTGCTCCAACTTCTGCATCGGTTGAGCCCAGTTAATTCAGCAAAAAAAAGGCAACGAAAGCTCTGGGTCCTTCATGTTAGTACGGCTCTGTAACTCTCCAAGCCATGCGTCTGTACACATAGACTGTGACAAGTTCGAGCGCACTTGGTATGGGAGCATTCTGATAGGACAGCCAAAATACTGTTTAATTAACAAACAAAAGTAACCTTTTTCTTTCTGAGTCACCCACCCCACTAACTAGTGGCCAAAGACTACCATAAAAGGCCAGACATGCAAGAAAATCGTTTCTGAAGGTACTGGGAGAGCAGCCCATGTGTTATGTAAATGTTTGGAACATATTTGTGAGCTCACTCTTTTGATTTAGTGAAGACAGCGAGCTTGGCAGTGTGGTACTGTGGAGGAAAGATAAATCCTTGACTCTGCAGGGTGCCCTGGACAATATTAAAACTCCCTGTAGCTCCGTGCAACTTGTATTTCGTAAACCTTTCCCCTTGGGCCTGGCGTTTGTGGATCGCAGGCAAGGTGTTTATGGGTTACGTCCGCTGAGCTCTGATTGCTGATACAAGTGCTGAGAAATGCACGGCTGCTTTTTATTTACATTCCTCACTCATTGCCCACCAGCCTCTCGCATATCTTCCTCTGCGAAAGCCTCCGTCGATTGAGAAGGCAAGGGAGCAATTCTCGACTCTGAAGGGGTTTGCCCCTTTTGTAACCGTTAACTTCCTCTCTCAACTTTGACCCTCACTTCTCTCCTGAAGCCTGTGATTCTTGACTGATATAAGTCACTGTGTTACATCCCTCCAAGCCTTGGCAACGAGGGTCGGTTCGCTATTCGAACAGAAGCGTCACATAGAGTTAGACTGAATTTACAGCCCAGAAACAGGCCATTCAGCCCAACTGGTCCGTGCCGGTGTTTCTGCTCCACACGAGCCTCCACCCACCCCTCTTCATCTCACCCTATCAGCATGTCCTTCTATTCCGTCCTCCCTCATGTACCTTTCTAGCCTCCCCTTAAATGCATCGATGTTATTCGCCTCAACCATTCCTTGTGGCAGCGAGTTCCACATTTTCGCCACTCTGAGTCCAGCTTGATTCTGTTCTGTTCTGCCTCACTCACAGGGCTTGCCGGAGAGCAGTCGGCAGCAGGGAACATCCCTGAGGCCCACTGTAACCCTCAGCCTCCACCGCTACCCTAGCTGACGCAGCACGGAGCCGGTATCAAATCTCGGCTTCACCGAGGCCGCGCGGCTCAAATACGCTCAGACACCTGGAGAAACGTCACAACTTTAATCTCTCTATCTCTCACTCCCTGTTATTGATCCTTCTCTGGTCAGTTCTCCTCTCTTGTCCCTCCTAAGCTCCAAATCCCCCGTCCTACTCACCCCTCCTCCCCCCATTGGCTTCAAAACGCTCTGGGCCGACACTCATTGGAGTTTCGAAGAATGAGAGGGGATCTTATTGAAACATATAAGATTCTGAGGGGGATTGACAGGGTAGATGCTGAGAGGATGTTTCCCCTCGTGGGGGTATCTAGAACTGGGGGGCATCGTTTCAGAATAAGGGGGGCACCCATTTAAATCGGAAATGAGGAGGAATTTCTTCTCTCAGAGGGCGGTGAATCTGTGGAATTCTCTTCTCCAGAGAGCTGTGGAGGCGGAGTCAGTGAATATATTCAAGGTGGAGATAGACAGATTTTTGAATGAAAAGGGAGTGAAGGGTTATGGGGAGCGGGCAGGGAAGTGGAGTTGAGGCCAAGATCAGATCAGCCATGATCTTATTGAATGGCGGAGCAGGCTCGAGGGGCCGAATGGCCGACTCCTGCTCCTATCTTCTATGTTTCATGGCCGATGCTCCTCTTGCCGCCAGGTTGGCCCGGTGGAGGATCCACGACAGTCTCCCCGCGCAGGCCTCTGGTGAAAAATGCAGCCGAGCCCTGATAACGTTATCAAGCTGCATATTTAAAGAAAGACTCCGCTGCCTCCCGGCTGGAGTGCCCCTCACTCGTTCAGTTAAAATCACAAACCCGCAGGAGGGGAGCGAATTGGAGGCAGTGTGTAGCTGCGGACATTAAAACCACCCGCTTCCGCTGGGCGGGCAGGGTTAATATCAGCCCGAAAGTTTCATGTTTTAGGTGTGAAAATGATGACGCTGCCTTGCGTATTGGTTGTGGAATGTGACTACTTTATAAAGATGTGATTTGGCCGGCTGCTCCAGGAACCGATAACTCTAAGGCAAAGCCAGAAAACAACTTGGAACGCTGCACTCAAACAATCGTGCGTACGCTGAAATGCAAGAAGTGCTACTATATAGATAGATTTCACTCAAAAATATACACCGTAATCAACAGCACAGGCTCAAGCTTAAACTAAAACAGGACCAAACATATGCATCTGGTCTTCAAAGTGTCAGCTGTGGCTCAGTGGGCAGCTCACTCGCCTGAGTCAGAAAGTTGTGGGTTCAAGTCCCACTCCAGAGACTTGAGCACAAAAATCTAGGCTGACACTCCAGTGCAGTACTGAGGGGGTGCTGCACTGTCGGAGGGTCCGTACTGAGGGAGCGCTGCACTGTCGGAGGGGCAGTACTGAGGGAGCGCTGCACTGTCGGAGGGTCAGTACTGAGGGAGCGCTGCACTGTCGGAGGGGCAGTACTGAGGGAGCGCTGCACTGTCGGAGGGGCAGTACTGAGGGAGTGCTGCACTGTCGGAGGGTCAGTACTGAGGGAGTGCTGCACTGTCGGAGGGGCAGTACTGAGGGGGCGCTGCACTGTCGGAGGGTCAGTACTGAGGGAGCGCTGCACTGTCGGAGGGGCAGTACTGAGGGAGCGCTGCACTGTCGGAGGGGCAGTACTGAGGGAGCGCTGCACTGTCGGAGGGGCAGTACTGAGGGGGTGCTGCACTGTCGGAGGGGCAGTACTGAGGGAGCGCTGCACTGTCGGAGGGGCAGTACTGAGGGAGCGCTGCATTGTCAGAGAGGCAGTACTGAGGGAGTGCTGCACTGTCGGAGGGGCAGTACTGAAGAAGTGCTGCACTGTCGGAGGGGCAGTACTGAGGGGGTGCTGCACTGTCGGAGGGGCAGCACTGAGGGAGCGCTGCACTGTCGGAGGGGCAGTACTGAGGGAGCGCTGCACTGTCGGAGGGGCAGTACTGAGGGGGCGCTGCACTGTCGGAGGGTCAGTACTGAGGGAGCGCTGCACTGTCGGAGGGGCAGTACTGAGGGAGCGCTGCACTGTCGGAGGGGCAGTACTGAGGGGGTGCTGCACTGTCGGAGGGGCAGTACTGAGGGAGCGCTGCACTGTCGGAGGGGCAGTACTGAGGGAGCGCTGCATTGTCAGAGAGGCAGTACTGAGGGAGTGCTGCACTGTCGGAGGGGCAGTACTGAAGAAGTGCTGCACTGTCGGAGGGGCAGTACTGAGGGAGTGCTGCACTGTCGGAGGGGCAGTACTGAGGGGGTGCTGCACTGTCGGAGGGGCAGCACTGAGGGACCGCTGCATTGTCAGAGAGCCAGTACTGAGGGAGCGCTGCACTGTCAGAGGACCTGTACTGAGGGAGCGCTGCACTGTCGGAGGGGCAGTACAGAGGGAGCACTGCACTGTCGAAGCGGCAGTACTGAGGGAGTGCTGCACTGTCGGAGGGGCAGTACTGAGGGAGAGCTGCACTGTCGGAGGGGCAGTACTGAGGGAGTGCTGCACTGTCGGAGGGGCAGTACTGAGGGGGTGCTGCACTGTCGGAGGGGCAGTACTGAGGGAGCGCCGCACTGTCGGAGGGGCAGTACTGAGGGAGTGCTGCACTGTCGGAGGGGCAGTACTGAGGGAGCGCCACACTGTCGGAGGGGCAGTACTGAGGGAGTGCTGCACTGTCGGTGGGGCAGTACTGAGGGAGGGCTGCACTGTCGGAGGGGCAGTACTGCGGCAGTGCTGCACTGTCGGAGGGGCAGTACTGAGGGAGCGCTGCACTGTCGGAGGGGCAGTACTGAGGGAGCGCTGCACTGTCGGAGGGGCAGTACTGAGGGAGCGCTGCACTGTCGGAGGGGCAGTATTGAGGGAGCGCTGCACTGTCGGAGGGGCAGTACTGAGGGGGTGCTGCACTGTCGGAGGGGCAGTACTGAGGGGGTGCTGCACTGTCGGAGGGGCAGTACTGAGGGAGCGCCGCACTGTCAGAGGGGCAGTACTGAGGGAGTGCTGCACTGTTGGAGTGTCAGTACTGAGGGAGCGCTGCACTGTCAGAGGGCCTGTATTGAGGGAGCGCTGCACTGTCGGAGGGGCAGTACTGAGGGAGCGCTGCACTGTCGGAGGGGCAGTACTGAGGGAGTGCTGCACTGTCGGAGTGTCAGTACTGAGGGGGTGCTGCACTGTCGGAGGGGCAGTACTGAGGGGGTGCCGCACTGTCGAAGGGGCAGTACTGAGGGAGCGCCGCACTGTCGGAGGGGCAGTACTGAGGGAGTGCCGCACTGTCGGAGGGGCAGTACTGAGGGAGTGCTGCCCTGTCGGAGGGGCAGTACTGAGGGAGCGCCGCACTGTCAGAGGGGCAGTACTGAGGGAGTGCTGCACTGTTGGAGTGTCAGTACTGAGGGAGCGCTGCACTGTCAGAGGGCCTGTATTGAGGGAGCGCTGCACTGTCGGAGGGGCAGTACTGAGGGAGCGCTGCACTGTCGGAGGGGCAGTACTGAGGGAGTGCTGCACTGTCGGAGTGTCAGTACTGAGGGAGCGCTGCACTGTCAGAGGGCCTGTACTGAGGGAGCGCTGCACTGTTGGAGGGGCAGTACTGAGGGGGTGCTGCACTGTCAGAGGGGCAGTACTGAGGGGGTGCTGCACTGTCGAAGGGGCAGTACTGAGGGAGCGCCGCACTGTCGGAGGGGCAGTACTGAGGGAGTGCTGCACTGTCGGAGGGGCAGTACTGAGGGAGTGCTGCCCTGTCGGAGGGGCAGTACTGAGGGAGCGCTGCACTGTCAGAGGGCCTGTACTGAGGGAGCGCTGCACTGTCGGAGGGGCAGTACTGAGGGAGTGCTGCACTGTCGGAGGGGCAGTACTGAGGGAGTGCTGCACTGTCGGAGTGTCAGTACTGAGGGAGCGCTGCACTGTCAGAGGGCCTGTACTGAGGGAGCGCTGCACTGTCGGAGGGGCAGTACTGAGGGAGCACTGCACTGTCGGAGGGGCAGTACTGAGGGAGTGCTGCACTGTCGGAGGGGCAGTACTGAGGGAGAGCTGCACTGTCGGAGGGGCAGTACTGAGGGAGTGCTGCACTGTCGGAGGGGCAGTACTGAGGGAGCGCTGCACTGTCGGAGGGGCAGTACTGAGGGAGCCCTGCACTGTCGGAGGGGCAGTACTGAGGGAGTGCTGCACTGTTGGAGGGGCAGTCCTGAGGGGGTGCTGCACTGTCGGAGGGGCAGTACTGAGGGGGTGCTGCACTGTCGGAGGGGCAGTACTGAGGGGGTGCTGCACTGTCGGAGGGGCAGTACTGAGGGAGCGCCGCACTGTCGGAGGGGCAGTACTGAGGGAGTGCTGCACTGTCGGAGGGGCAGTACTGAGGGAGCGCCACACTGTCGGAGGGGCAGTACTGAGGGAGAGCTGCACTGTCGGTGGGGCAGTACTGAGGGAGGGCTGCACTGTCGGAGGGGCAGTACTGAGGCAGTGCTGCACTGTCGGAGGGGCAGTACTGAGGGAGCGCTGCACTGTCGGCGGGGCAGTACTGAGGGAGCGCTGCACTGTCGGAGGGGCAGTACTGAGGGAGCGCTGCACTGTCGGAGGGGCAGTATTGAGGGAGCGCTGCACTGTCGGAGGGGCAGTACTGAGGGGGTGCTGCACTGTCGGAGGGGCAGTACTGAGGGGCTGCTGCACTGTCGAAGGGGCAGTACTGAGGGAGCGCCGCACTGTCGGAGGGGCAGTACTGAGGGAGTGCTGCACTGTCGGAGGGGCAGTACTGAGGGAGTGCTGCCCTGTCGGAGGGGCAGTACTGAGGGAGCGCCGCACTGTCAGAGGGGCAGTACTGAGGGAGTGCTGCACTGTTGGAGTGACAGTACTGAGGGAGCGCTGCACTGTCAGAGGGCCTGTATTGAGGGAGCGCTGCACTGTCGGAGGGGCAGTACTGAGGGAGCGCTGCACTGTCGGAGGGGCAGTACTGAGGGAGTGCTGCACTGTCGGAGTGTCAGTACTGAGGGAGTGCTGCACTGTCGGAGTGTCAGTACTGAGGGAGCGCTGCACTGTCAGAGGGCCTGTACTGAGGGAGCGCCGCACTGTCAGAGGGGCAGTACTGAGGGAGTGCTGCACTGTCGGAGGGGCAGTACTGAGGGAGCGCTGCACTGTCGGAGGGGCAGTACTGAGGGAGTGCTGCACTGTCGGAGGGGCAGTACTGAGGGAGTGCTGCACTGTCGGAGGTGCCATCTTTCGGATGAGACATTAAACCGAAATCCCGTCTGTTCTTTCAGGTGGATGTAAAAGATCCCACGGCCGCTATTTATCGAAGAAGAGCAGGGGAGGTGTCCTGGGGCCAATATTTATCCCTCAACCAACATAACAAAATGGTCATTATCACATTGCTGTTTGTGGGAGCTTGCTGTGTGCAAATTGGCTGCCATGTTTCCTACATTACAACAGAGGCTACACTTCAAACAGCATTTCATTGGCTGTAAAGCGCTTTGAGGTGTCCAGTGGTCGTGAAAGGTGCTATACAAATGCAAATCTTTCTTTTTTTCAATTAGCAAAAAACAGAGAAATCCATCAGTAAACATCATGTTCCTTTCTGTGTCAGAGGAAACAGATGTGAGCAAAGCCTGGTAAGAAAATAATACATTCAATAGTTCTGTTTTATTTTTCCCTATCTATTGAATATTGCTGGCGATAGGAACAGGAGGAGGCCATTCGGCCCATGGAGCCTGTTCCATCATTCAATCAGATCATTGCCAATCTGTAGCTCAACTCCATTTACCCGCCTCTGCTCCATATTCCTCGACACCCAACAAAACTCTATCGATCTCAGGGTTGAAAGGTCCAATTGACCCCCCAGTATATACTGCCTTTTTTGTGGGGTGTGGGGGGGTGGGGGGGAGTTCCAGATTTCCACTATAAGAACATAAGAAATAGGAGCAGGAGTAGGCCAATCGGCCCCTCGAGCCTGCTCCACCATTCAATAAGATCATGGCTGATCTGATCCTAACCTCAAATCTTCTATCACTCTCCATCCACCCGAACCCATGTGATCTCCCGGGAGAGGCGAAAAACCAGATAAAAGACCCAATGGCCAATTTGGGAGAAAAAAATCTGGGAAATTCCTCTCCGACCCATCTAGGCGATCGAAATTCTTCCAGGAGATCACTCTGTCCCTATATTTTCCACAGTACTTACCTTCTGTAAAGGCGATCTCCACCCCAGCCAGGAACAGGAATAAAACCATCTCCTGAAATCTAACACAGAATTAGAACACAGTAGGAGCAGAACCAGGCTACACGGCCCCTGGGCCCACTCCACTACCCACAGGGCCATGACCATTCCGAACCTAGACTCATGTCCAATTTCCTGCCCGCTCCCCGTAACCCTTAATTCCCTTTACTTCTAGGAAACTATCTATTTCTGTTTTAAATTTATTTAATGATGTAGCTTCCACAGCTTTCTGGGGCAGCAAATTCCACAAACCTACCACCCTCTGAGTGAAGAAGTTTCTCCTCATCTCAGTTTTGAAAGAGCAGCCCCTTATTCTAAGATTATGCCCCCTAGTTCTAGTTTCACCCATCATTGGGAACATCCTCACCGCATCCACCCGATCAAGCCCCTTCACAATCTTATATGTTTCAATAAGATCGCCTCTCATTCTTCTGAACTCCAATGAGTAGAGTCCCAATCTACTCAACCTCTCCTCATATGACCACCCCCTCATCCCCGGGATTAACCGAGTGAACCTTCTTTGTACTGACTCGAGAGCAACTATGTCTTTTCTTAAGTATGGACACCAAAAGTGTATGCAGTATTCCAAGTGCGGTCTCACCAATACCTTGTACAACTGCAGCAATACCTCCCTGTTTTTATATTCCATCCCTCTAGCAATAAAAGCCAACATTCCATTGGCCTTCTTGATCACTTGCTGCACCTGCATATTAACTTTTTGAGTTTCGTGCACCAGGACCCCCAGATCCCTTTGTACTACAGTACTTTCCAGTTTCTTGCCATTAAGATAATAACTTGCTCTATGATTTTTCCTGCCAAAGTGCATAACCTCACACTTTCCAGTATTGTATTCCATCTGCCAAATCTCTGCCCACTTACTTAGCCTGTCTATGTCCCTTTGCAGGTTTTTTATGTCCTCCTCACTCACTACTTTCCATCCCATCTTTGTATCATCTGCAAACTTTGATATGTGACACTCGATCCCCTCCTCCAAATCGTTAATATAGATTGTAAAGAGTTGGGGACCCAGCACTGACCCCTGCGGAACACCACTAGTTACTGGTTGCCAAACTGAGAACGAACCATTTATCCCAACTCTCTGCTTTCTGTTAGAGAGCCAATCCTCCACCCACGCCAGAATATTACCCCCAATCCCGTGATTTTTTATCTTGAGCAATAATCTTTTGTGTGGCACCTTGTCAAATGCCTTTTGGAAGTCTAAATACACTACGTCCTCTGGTTCCCCTTTATCCACCCTGTATGTTACTTCCTCAAAAAACTCAAGAAAATTTGTCAAACATGACTTCCCCTTCATGAAACCATGCTGAGTTTGTCCTATTAAATTATGTTTATCCAAATGTCCCGTTACTGTCTCCTTAATAATGGACTCTAACATTTTGCCAACCACAGATGTTAGGCTAACAGGTCTATAGTTTCCAGCCTTCTGCCTACTACCCTTTTTAAATAAGGGTGTTACATTAGCAGTTTTCCAATCTGCCGGGACCTTTGCTGAGTCCAGGGAGTTTTGGAAAATTATTACCAATGCATCCACAATCCCTACCGCCACTTCCCCCAAGACCCTAGGATGCAAGCCATCAGGTCCAGGGGATTTATCCGCCTTGAGTCCCATTATTTTACCAAGTACCACTTCCTTAGTGATTTTAATCGTATTTAGTTCCTCCCCCCCTAGAGCCCCCTGTTTGTCCAGTGTTGGGATATTCTTAGTGTCCTCTACTGTAAAGACTGATACAAAATAATTGTTCAGCGTTTTTGCCATCTCCATGTTTCCCACCATTAATTTCCCGGTCTCATCCTCTAAGGGACCAACATTTACTTTAGCCACCCTTTTTCTTTTTATATAACTATAGAAACTTTTGCTGTCTGTTTTTATATTTTTTGCTAATTTACTTTCACAATCTATCTTCCCTTTCTTAATCAATCTTTTTGTTATTTTTTGCTGTCTTTTAAAGACTTCCCAATCTTCCATCCTCCCACTAGATTTGGCTACCTTATATGTCCTTGTTTTTAGTCGGATACTATCCTTAATTACTTTACTTAGCCACGGATGGCTATCTTTTCTTTTACACCCTTTTTTCCTCAGTGGAATATATATTTTTTGGAAGTTGTAAAATAACTCCTGAAATGTACACCACTGATCATGTACCGTCTTACCCTTTAATCTATTTTCCCAGTCCACTCTAATCAATTCCGCTCTCATACCTTCATAGTCTCCTTTATTCAAGCTCAGCACACTTGTTTGAGATCCAACCTTCTCACCCTCTAATTGAATATGGAATTCAACCATGTTATGGTCACTCATTCCAAGGGGATCCTTTACTAGGACATTTTTAATTAATCCTGTCTCATTACACAGGACCAAATCTAAGGTTGCTTGCCCCCTGGTCGGTTCAGTTACATACTGCTCAAGAAACCCATCCCTAATACACTCAATGAACTCATCCTCAAGGCTGTTCTGCCCAATTTGATTTGTCCAGTTAATATGATAATTAAAATCCCCCATAATTATAGCTGTTCCCTTATTACAAGCGTCAACTATTTCCTGATTAATACTCCGTCCAACAAAGCTGCAACTTTTCGGAGGCCTATAGCCTACACCCACTCGTGTTTTTTTCCCCTTATTATTCCTTATCTCCACCCAAACTGTTTCACTATCCTGCTCCTTTGACCCAATATCATTTCTCTGTATTATAGTGTGTGTGAAGAATTGCTTCCTGATTTCACTCGTGAACAGCCTAGCTCCAATTCCCATTCATCGGGTTAATATAGACTTCATTCCTTTTGCATTATTGATCTGGGTTGGAGAGGGGTGGATGGGAATGGGTGAGGAGCTTTGCGGAGAAAGTGGGAGAATCACGACGAAAAGTCGATTAAACTTTAAACTAATTCCCAATCACAGGCCACCTGGCTGTCAAGGCCTGGAGGTTCACTGCATAAAGCGACTGAATAAAATCAAGAGGTCCAGTCAGTCCAAGAAAGCTGAACAACTTACATTGTTTTGTTCTTCGAAGGGAGGGATGTTCAAGCACCCAGTGTTAGCATCAAGCACCCCCAGGGCAGGTACAGCACGGGTTAGATACAGAGTAAAGCTCCCTCTACACTGTCCCATCAAACACTTCCAGGGCAGGTACAGCACGGGTTAGATACAGAGTAAAGCTCCCTCTACACTGTCCCAACAAACACTCCCAGGGCAGGTGCAGCACGGGTTAGATACAGAGTAAAGCTCCCTCTACACTGTCCCAACAAACACTCCCAGGGCAGGTACAGCACGGGTTAGATACAGAGTAAAGCTCCCTCGACACTGTCCCATCAAACACTCCCAGGGCAGGTACAGCACGGGTTAGATACAGAGTAAAGCTCCCTCTACACTGTCCCATCAAACACTCCCAGGGCAGGTACAGCACGGGTTAGATACAGAGTAAAGCTCCCTCTACACTGTCCCATCAAACACTCCCAGGGCAGGTACAGCACGGGTTAGATACAGAGTAAAGCTCCCTCTACACTGTCCCATCAAACACTCCCAGGGCAGGTACAGCATGGGTTAGATACAGAGTAAAGCTCCCTCTACACTGTCCCATCAAACACTCCCAGGGCAGGTACAGCATGGGTTAGATACAGAGTAAAGCTCCCTCTACACTGTCCCATCAAACACTCCCAGGGCAGGTACAGCACGGGTTAGATACAGAGTAAAGCTCCCTCTACACTGTCCCATCAAACACTCCCAGGGCAGGTACAGCACAGGTTAGATACAGAGTAAAGCTCCCTCTACACTGTCCCATCAACTCTCCCAGGGCAGGTACAGAACGGGTTGGATACAGTGTAAAGCTCCCTCTACACTGTCCCATCAAACACTCCCGGGGCAGGTACAGTACGGGTTAGATACAGAGTAAAGCTCCCTTTACTCTGTCCCATCAAACACTCCCAGGGCAGGTACAGCACGGGTTAAATACAGAGTAAAGCTCCCTCTACACTGTCCCATTAAACACTCCCAGGGCAGGTACAGCACGGGTTAGATACAGAGTAAAGCTCCCTCTGCACTGTCCCATCAAACACTCCCAGGGCAGGTACAGCATGGGGTTAGAGGTATTAGTGACAGAATCGGGGAATAAACTAAAAAATAGTTTATTTCTGTGAGCATGATTCCTAAAACATCATAAATCAGGGAGTTGGGAGATTATTTTCTGTGGTGCCGTGATATTACAGGATGTAAATATCGAAGTGATATCGTTAGTACTGAGGCCAGTTCAAAGCACAGAGTCGTGTCAGCCAACCCTCTGAACTTGTTTCCAGTGAAGAATTGGATCAAAAACCAAACAGACACTCAAAGGATCCTTGCAGTCAAAACAGACAGCAGGTTAAAGGTGAGGCAGCAGAATGAGTTCAGCGTGTGGCTTGACCTTTGATGGATTTCTGCTTCAGGCTACCTTCTGGTGTGTTCTTGCTTTAATTGTTGCACTGTGTTCCGTTACATCTTCCAACAGTCCAAACAAGGATGAAATTTCAGGCCTATCAAATGCCCAGGAGAAACAAGAGTTGTCCCCTTCAGCCCCAAATTCCCCCCCCCGCCCCGCACTACTCTTTGGAAGCTGCTGTTTTTTGCTGTCGTTCAACAGGCCTTTCAGAATTACAACGTTTTTACAGCAGAGAAACAGGCCATTCGACCCAACAGCTCCGTGCTGGTGTTTATGCTCCACCCGAGCCTTCGCCCACCCCTCTCCATCTCACCCCATCAACATATCCTTCTATTCCTTTCTCCTTCAAGTGTTTTATTGAGCTTCCCCTTAAATGCATCTCTACTATTCGCCTGAACCACTCCCTGTGGTAGCGAGTTCCACATTCTCACCACTCCCTGGGTAAAGAAGTTT
Source organism: Somniosus microcephalus (assembly GCF_052327205.1). NCBI lineage: Eukaryota > Metazoa > Chordata > Chondrichthyes > Squaliformes > Somniosidae > Somniosus > Somniosus microcephalus. Next base: position 340,872,667 of record NC_140990.1, on the reverse strand, counting down.
CTCCTGAATTCCCGATTGGATTTATCAGTGACTATCTTATATTGATGGCCCCTAGTTCTGGTCTCCCCACAAGTGGAAACATCTTCCCTACGTTCACCCTAGCGAACCCTTTCATAATCTCGAAGACCTCGATCAGGTCACCCCTCAGTCTTCTCTTTTCTAGAGAAAGGAGCGCCAGCCTCTTCAGTCTTTCCTGATAAGTATAACCTCTCAGTTCTGGTATCATTCTAGTAAATCTATTTTGCACCTTCTCCAGGGCCTCTATATCCTTTTTATAATATGGAGACCAGAACTGTGCACAGTATTCCAAGTATGGTTTAACCAAGGTTCGATACAAGTTGAACATAACTTCTCTGCTTTTCAATTCTATCCCTCTAGAAATGAACCCCAGTACTTTGCTTGCTTTTTTATGGCCTTATTAACCTGCGTCGCTACTTTTTAGTGATATGTGTATCTGTGCCCCAGATCCCTCTGTTCCTCTACCCCATTTGGACACTTTGGCCTAGAAATTCAGTATCGCCACGTTTGGGGTGCTGCAGCCAGGCATTTGCTAAATTTAGCGACCGGCGCAACTTTGCGCCACCTTCGCCGAAATGGAGTTGCATCACCCCAAGGGGTTGCTGCTGCGCTAAAGCAGGCGGTACACGACTATCATAAGGCACTAAGCCGGCGAGCCGAGGCGCTAACACCGAGGGCGGGCGCAGCGCAGGTGCGGCGAGTTGCTGATTGAAGGCAGACACGCTGGCGCCGGTCAGCTCTTAAAGGGGGAGGGTCGATTTGGTTTGCTACCACGCCCTGCACACTGCAGCCCCGAAGCAAGGCCTGACCATAGCTGCTTCAACAGTTCAACGCCCAGGACAATGGAGAAGGCTAGGGTGCGAGCGCTGAGTCAAAGCAGAAAGCTCTCTCCCTTTGTCTCTCTCCAAATATCCGTCTCTCACAAAGGATTGGCACAAAATGGCTGCCATTTATAATGCAGGAGGAGTCCCCTTTAAATAGCGCCCCCCGCGCCCCGCAGCGACTGGGAACCGTTCCCCTCTACCAGTCGCTGGGGGCGCCAGGCGCACAGAAGGGGGGCGCCACTGAAGTTCTGGTTCGGGGCGCACCAAGGGCGTTGCACCATGAAATTACGTCAGGATCTGCGTGCGCAGCTGAGCGGGCGCTGCAGTTTTGCGCCGCCGCTAAATCTTGAGTGGAGTTCACGAGAGGCGCAGATCGCGCCGCGCCTGGGCGCTAGCCGCTTAGCGCCCCACTTCTCCTCCTCCTAAGGCGCTAGCGGCTGGCGCTAACAACTGAATTTCTAGGCCTTATTTTCCAAGGAGTATGTGGCCTCATTATTCTTCCTTCCAAAATGTACCACCTCACACTTATCTATATTTGTACCTCAACCAACGGCCAGTGTTACTGAGTGGGCTTCAGTAGACAGGCCTAGATTTTATGACCGATTAGTGCTCGTTAACAGCTCGTTAACCCAGTCATTCTAAATGGGTTAGTACTGACATTGAATTAGCGCCAAAGAAGAGGCTTCAGTGTCAAAAGGCTATTCAGCTACAGGGAGGCATCACACCCAGGCCTGATCCTCACTGGATGTCCACACACTTGCACTGGGTCGTGATCAGGGCTAAAGCTCAGCTTGCCATGGGGCCACTGAGGCCAATGGACAGACAGAGATAGGGAAAGGGATGGATAGAAAGAATATACCGGTAATTCGGATTCTGCCTCCCAAAATGGAGCCGCACTCGTAAAAAAACACAGGTCAGAGAGAGGGCTAGAACACGACATTGCCGATTCTCTGGCCTGCGCTCCCCTCAAATGTGGCTCCCTATGACAAGTGTAAAATTGGCGGATTTACCCTACGAAGGGTGAGCAAGAAGCAGAGGTCGGGACAGAAGGAGGGTGAGAGGGAGATGAAGAAAAGGGAACACAAAGGCGAAGAGAAACAGAGAGAGAGAGAGAGATGGGGGACCAGATACAAAGGTGAGTCAGTGCAGAGCAACTCCTCGCTGTCAGCTCAAACCCATCATTAAGGACGTTGTGGGGCAGGTCAGCAGGTCATCCACTGACCAGCAAGCAGCGGGCCTAATGCAATGGAGGGGCGAGAGGAGAGAAAGTTACGTTTTGTAACTATTAAAAAGATTGAGGTACGGTGTAAACTCACCAGAGGCGGGCATGGTCCCCAGACACATTGGACGGCCCTCGGCAAGAGACTGCCGCTCGCTGATTTCGGGACTGCGATTTGCTACCAGACACAGAGGTGTGAGTTGGGCAGTGCCCTCGCACTGTGTCTTCACGTCCCGCTCTCACACCAGCGGAACTTCACTCCGAGGGTCCTCGCAGGAAATCTGACTGCACTGAGATGTAAACACTGGGTCAGGCACTGCAGTCTCTCTCTCCCTTATCTTAACGACATGCCCCTGCGGGCTCGGTTGGGCATACTTTACATTCCTTCTCTCATGTTTGCTGAAACGTGCCCAAGATATTTCTGCTTACATCTGTACTAAGTACATTCTTATTTACTTTAATAAATGATAATAAATAGTTGAACATAACTGCACGTCCACCAAATTTATAGAACTCCAATGGGTCAAATATATTCCCATTCACTCCCACTGTACAGAATCCCAATGGACCAAACCCCTTCCCATTCACTCCCACTGTACAGAATCCCAATGGACCAAACCCCTTCCCATTCACTCCCACTGTGCAGAATCCCAATGGACCAAACCCCTTCCCATTCACTCCCACTGTACAGAATCCCAATGGACCAAACCCCTTCCCATTCACTCCCACTGTACAGAATCCCAATGGACCAAACCCCTTCCCATTCACTCCCGCTGTACAGAATCCCAATGGACCAAACCCCTTCCCATTCATTCCCACTGTACAGAATCCCAATGGACCAAACCCCTTCCCATTCACTCCCACTGTACAGAATCCCAATGGACCAAACCCCTTCCCATTCATTCCCACTGTACAGAATCCCAATGGACCAAACCCCTTCCCATTCACTCCCACTGTGCAGAATCCCAATGGACCAAACCCCTTCCCATTCACTCCCACTGTACAGAATCCCAATGGACCAAACCCCTTCCCATTCACTCCCACTGTACAGAATCCCAATGGACCAAACCCCTTCCCATTCATTCCCACTGTACAGAATCCCAATGGACCAAACCCCTTCCCATTCACTCCCACTGTACAGAATCCCAATGGACCAAACCCCTTCCCATTCATTCCCACTGTACAGAATCCCAATGGACCAAACCCCTTCCCATTCACTCCCACTGTACAGAATCCCAATGGACCAAACCCCTTCCCATTCACTCCCACTGTACAGAATCCCAATGGACCAAACCCCTTCCCATTCACTCCCACTGTACAGAATCCCAATGGACCAAACCCCTTCCCATTCACTCCCACTGTACAGAATCCCAATGGACCCATCCCCTTCCCATTCACTCCCACTGTACAGAATCCCAATGGACCAAACCCCTTCCCATTCACTCCCACTGTACAGAATCCCAATGGACCAAACCCCTTCCCATTCACTCCCACTGTACAGAATCCCAATGGACCAAACCCCTTCCCATTCACTCCCACTGTGCAGAATCCCAATGGACCAAACCCCTTCCCATTCATTCCCACTGTACAGAATCCCAATGGACCAAACCCCTTCCCATTCACTCCCACTGTACAGAATCCCAATGGACCAAACCCCTTCCCATTCATTCCCACTGTACAGAATCCCAATGGACCAAACCCCTTCCCATTCACTCCCACTGTACAGAATCCCAATGGACCAAACCCCTTCCCATTCACTCCCACTGTACAGAATCCCAATGGACCAAACCCCTTCCCATTCACTCCCACTGTACAGAATCCCAATGGACCAAACCCCTTCCCATTCACTCCCACTGTACAGAATCCCAATGGACCCATCCCCTTCCCATTCACTCCCACTGTACAGAATCCCAATGGACCAAACCCCTTCCCATTCACTCCCACTGTACAGAATCCCAATGGACCAAACCCCTTCCCATTCACTCCCACTGTACAGAATCCCAATGGACCAAACCCCTTCCCATTCACTCCCACTGTGCAGAATCCCAATGGACCAAACCCCTTCCCATTCACTCCCACTGTACAGAATCCCAATGGACCAAACCCCTTCCCATTCACTCCCACTGTACAGAATCCCAATGGACCAAACCCCTTCCCATTCACTCCCACTGTACAGAATCCCAATGGACCAAACCCCTTCCCATTCACTCCCACTGTACAGAATCCCAATGGACCAAACCCCTTCCCATTCACTCCCACTGTACAGAATCCCAATGGACCAAACCCCTTCCCATTCACTCCCACTGTACAGAATCCCAATGGACCAAACCCTTCCCATTCAGTCCCACTGTACAGAATCCCAATGGACCAAACCCCTTCCCATTCACTCCCACTGTACAGAGTCCCAATGGACCAAACCCCTTCCCATTCACTCCCACTGTACAGAATCCCAATGGACCAAACCCCTTCCCATTCACTCCCACTGTACAGAATCCCAATGGACCAAACCCCTTCCCATTCACTCCCACTGTACAGAATCCCAATGGACCAAACCCCTTCCCATTCACTCCCACTGTACAGAATCCCAATGGACCAAATCCCTTCCCATTCACTCCCACTGTACAGAATCCCAATGGACCAAACCCCTTCCCATTCACTTCCATTGTACAGAATCCCAATGGACCAAACCCCTTCCCATTCACTCCCACTGTACAGAATCCCAATGGACCAAATCCCTTCCCATTCACTCCCACTGTACAGAATCCCAATGGACCAAACCCCTTCCCATTCACTCCCATTGTACAGAATCCCAATGGACCAAACCCCTTCCCATTCACTCCCACTGTACAGAATCCCAATGGACCAAACCCCTTCCCATTCACTCCCACTGTACAGAATCCCAATGGACCAAATCCCTTCCCATTCACTCCCACTGTACAGAATCCCAATGGACCAAACCCCTTCCCATTCACTCCCACTGTACAGAATCCCAATGGACCAAACCCCTTCCCATTCACTCCCACTGTACAGAATCCCAATGGACCAAACCCTTCCCATTCACTCCCACTGTACAGAATCCCAATGGACCCAAACCCTTTCCCATTCACTCCCACTGTACAGAATCCCAATGGACCAAACCCCTTCCCATTCACTCCCACTGTACAGAATCCCAATGGACCAAACCCCTTCCCATTCCCTCCCATTGTACAGAATCCCAATGGACCAAACCCCTTCCCATTCACTCCCATTGTACAGAATCCCAATGGACCCAAACCCCTTCCCATTCACTCCCACTGTACAGAATCCCAATGGACCCAAACCCCTTCCCATTCACTCCCACTGTACACAATCCCAATGGACCAAACCCCTTCCCATTCACTCCCATTGTACAGAATCCCAATGGACCCAAACCCCTTCCCATTCACTCCCACTGTACAGAATCCCAATGGACCAAACCCCTTCCCATTCACTCCCACTGTACAGAATCCCAATGGACCAAACCCCTTCCCATTCCCTCCCATTGTACAGAATCCCAATGGACCAAACCCCTTCCCATTCACTCCCACTGTACAGAATCCCAATGGACCCAAACCCCTTCCCATTCACTCCCACTGTACAGAATCCCAATGGACCAAACCCCTTCCCATTCACTCCCACTGTACAGAATCCCAATGGACCAAACCCCTTCCCATTCACTCCCACTGTACAGAATCCCAATGGACCAAACCCCTCCCATTCACTCCCACTGTACAGAGTCCCAATGGACCAAACCCCTTCCCATTCACTCCCACTGTACAGAATCCCAATGGACCAAACCCCTTCCCATTCACTCCCACTGTACAGAATCCCAGTGGACCAAACCCCTTCCCATTCACACCTATTGTGCAGAATCCCAATGGACCAAACCGCTTCCCATTCCCTCCCATTGTACAGAATCCCAATGGACCAAACCCCTTCCCATTCACTCCCATTGTATAGAATCCCAATGGACCCAAACCCCTTCCCATTCACTCCCACTGTACATAATCCCAATGGACCAAACCCCTTCCCATTCACTCCCATTGTACAGAATCCCAATGGACCAAACCCCTTCCCATTCACTCCCACTGTACAGAATCCCAATGGACCAAACCCCTTCCCATTCACTCCCACTGTACAGAATCCCAATGGACCAAACCTCTTCCCATTCACTGCCACTGTACAGAATCCCAATGGACCAAATCCCTTCCCATTCACTCCCACTGTACAGAATCCCAATGGACCAAACCCCTTCCCATTCACTCCCACTGTACAGAATCCCAATGGACCAAACCCCTTCCCATTCACACCTATTGTGCAGAATCCCAATGGACCAAACCGCTTCCCATTCACTCCCACTGTACAGAATCCCAATGGACCAAACCCCTTCCCATTCACTCGCACTGTACAGAATCCCATTGGCCAACCCCCTTCCCATTCACTCCCGCTGTACAGAATCCCCAGTTCCTGGTATAGTCAATCCCCAGTCACTCAGGATTCAAAAGCTGACTTGGATACTAGGTCTGTTGAATTCACAGCCTGGGGTCTCACATCGGTCGGCAATCTAATCAGTTTGCTGCACAATCTGTGCTGAGTGTTTCCTGTTTGTGTTTATACTGAGTCGCTGGGTGAATGATTGAGGGACTGATGGGGCCTGACATCACTAACTAGCCAGGTTTTTGCTCCAGCGTTCTTCCCTCCTCCCTTCCTGAACTCACACTGCAGGGCCCCACAGCCTCAATGTAGACAATGAGGCTAATTGACAGTAGGAGGCTTCACAGCTAAAGGGTTCTCATGCCCTGTCCTCCCTCTTAGCATATATACTCTGCAGCAGGTTTCACTGGACAGTAATCAGAATCAGCTACTCTGGCTGGTTTTGCCAGCCTATAACCCAAAGCCAGGACAAAGCATCCTGCTTGATCGCCTCCCCATCCACTGGCTTAAACACCCACGTCCTCCATCACCGGCGTACTGTGGCTGCAGTGTGCGCTGCAGCAACTCGCCAAGGCTTCTTCGGCAGCACTTCCCAAACCCACGACCTCTACCACCTACAAGGACGAGGGCAACCGACTGCAATCCAGTACCTCATCACGAGTGACCATTGTTCAATTGTAAGCCGAGGCTGTCAGCACCTGGAAAGATATTCAACCATGGGGCCATTAAAGCCATGCCCGACATCTGAATGCAGACACCTATCAGCATTGGTCGCTGGATAGGGATCAGGAGCAGAAACCTTGGCTGTAAACAAGGGGCGCTGAGGCCAATGCTGGCCTGACTGAGGCAAGCCAACTGAGTGTATACCTCTGACCTCTGACCTCGGCCTCCTACACTGTTCCAATGAAGCTCAACATAAGCTCGAGGAACAGCGCCTCATCTTTCAATCAGGCACTTTACAGCCTTTCGGACTCAACACTGAGTTCAACAGTTTCAGACCAGAACCTCAGCCCCTATATTTTCGGATGGCAGCTGTTGATAATTCTGTTATTCCCATTTTCACCTCTTCTAGACCCACCTCTTGTTTTTTAACTTGTCCCATTACCAATTCAATTCAATTCAATTCAAATCGCTTTATTGGCAATGACAAGGTACATCTTATGTTGCCAAAGCACCGTAAAACATGTATGGTTGAACACATAAACGCAGATCTAGCCATACAGTGTATAAACAAATCCTTCTGCCTCGCGCCATCATCCCTTTTGTCATTTAATCTCTCCTACCTTCCCTTTTGTTCTTTCCTCCCCCCTTTCCCTGCCCCTACACTTGCTTAAAACCTGTCACATCTCTAACTTTTTCCAGTTCTGACGAAGGGTCATCGACCTGAAACATTAACTCTGTTTCTCGCTCCACGGATGCTGCCTGACCTGCTGAGTATTTCCAGCATTTTCTGTTTTAATTTCAGACTTCCAGCATCCGCAGTATTTTTATTTTGTAGACCAGTGGGGCCTTCTGCTGAAAGTGATTCAGCTACTCACTGGATAAACAAACCGAGCAATGAAAGAAGGGAGGGGTGGAGGCGACCAAAACTGCACACAATACTCAAGGTGCGGTCTCACCAAGGCCCTGTACAACTGCAGCAAGACATCCTTGCTCCTGTACTCAAACCCTCTCGCTACGAAGGCCAACATACCATTTGCCTTATTAACCTCCTGCTGCACCTGCATGCTTACCTTCAGCGACTGGTGCACAAGGACACCCAGGTCTCGTTGCACTTCCCCTTCTCCCAATCTATTGCCATTCAGATAATAATCTGCCTTCCTGTTTTTGCCACCAAAGTGGATAACCTTGTATTTATCCACGTCATATTGCATCTGCCATGCTTCTGCCCAATCACCCAACCTGTCCAAATCATCCTGGAGTTTCTCGACATCCTCCTCACAGCACACACTCCCACCCAGCTTTGTGTCGTCTGCAAGCTTGGAGATATTGAAAGGCTAGCGTCTGACCCAATTGCTTGAGCTCGTTGCTTTATATCTGGGTCGTACACCATTTGCAGCCTGTGTGCAGCCGGGTAGATTCCTGAGCCTCCCGATCACCCCCTCCCGCATGGTCAGTGGAATTGGAAAACCGGCCACGATTAGCTGAGAGGGGAGGCCATCCCCTTTTGCCCCTTAACTGCAACTGACCCTCTGAGTGGGTGATGGGCGGATGGGGATGTTGGGAGCAGGTGCCTGGGCTCGTCCCTGTAGCCCCACAAGACAGCGGAACGGATTGTGTCACTGGTGAGCCCGCGATCCAGTTCAAAGCCAGTGCCCGTTACCCCAGGGGCGCGGGGACTATCTCCCGCCCTCGACACCTGAGGAGAGGCGTTGTTATGAACTGAACGATGGTGGGGGAGGGATGCACTCTGTCCAGTGACAGCTTGCTATTAATGAAGCCGCCTCTGAACTTCGACAGCCCAATCCGAGACTGGGACAGTGACACCAAGGACCAAAGTCTCGGCGTGCACAGCGTAACGGAACATATCGGCTGCAGAGCGACTGCCCAGACACCTCTCTGAGACGCCTGTCCTGCATCAACTGATCTTTTAATTTCATCTATCTTCTGATTAACAGATCTTGTACCAGACACGGCATACATTCAAAACAGGAGCTGCAACTCTCCTACCTTAGTCCCAGTCAGCAGGTAAAGAGAGTTCTCCGACTGTACATTGTGAGCTAGCCTCCCTCCTGAACTGCCTCCGCTACGATGCAGACTCTCACACCAGGATTACTGTAAGTGAGCTGCATACTGGCACCCAGAGAGAGATTTAACAACAAAATACTATATAAGGGTATGAGTAAAGCAAGGATGAGAGGGCAAGGGAGAGGCAGAGAGATAGTGTCGGGAGAGAAATGCAATGTGAGACAGAGAGAGAAATAGAGACAGTGTCAGGGAGAAACAAAATGAGGGAGACAACAACAACAACAAATTGCATTTATATAGCGCCTTTAACAGTAAATCGTCCCAAGGCGCTTCACAGGAGTATTAGAAGGCTAGATTTGACACCGAGCCACATAAGGAGAAATTAGGGCAGATGATGAAAAGCTTGGTCAAAGAGTTGGTTTTAATGAGCGTCTTAAAGAAGAGAGAGGTAGAGAGACGGAGAGGTTTAGGCAGGGAATTGCAGAGCTTAGGGCCCCGGCAGCTGGAGGACGCCTGCCGATGGGGGAGTGATTGAAATCGGGGAAGAGCAAAAGGCCAGAATTAGAGGAGCGCAGAGATCTCCGAGGGTTGTAGGGCTGCAGAAGGTTACAGAGATAGGGAGGGCGAGGCCATGGAGGGACGTGAACACAACGATGAGAATCTTAAAACAGAGGCGTTGTTTAACCAGCCAGAAACAGAGATGAAATTAGAGGGAGTCAGAAGCAAAATCAGAACAAAGATGAAAATGGAGAGTGTGAGAAACAGCGAGAAAATTGTACCGAGCAAGATTCAGAGTAAGAAAGAGGCAGAGAGAGCAGACAAACAGGGACATAAGGGAATGAGAAACAAAGACAGAGATGCCATACCCCAGTGAGAGTCAGTGTCTGTGGAACTGTACCCCAGTGAGAGTCAGTGTCTGTGGAACTGTACCCCAGTGAGAGTCAGTGTCTGTGGAACTGTACCCCAGTGAGAGTCAGTGTCTGTGGAACTGTACCCCAGTGAGAGTCAGTGTCTGTGGAACTGTACCCCAGTGAGAGTCAGTGTCTGTGGAACTGTACCCCAGTGAGAGTCAGTGTCCGTGGAACTGTACCCCAGTGAGAGTCAGTGTCTGTGGAACTGTTACCCAGTGAGAGTCAGTGTCTGTGGAACTGTACCCCAGTGAGAGTCAGTGTCTGTGGAACTGTACCCCAGTGAGAGTCAGTGTCTGTGGAACTGTACCCCAGTGAGAGTCAGTGTCTGTGGAACTGTACCCCAGTGAGAGTCAGTGTCTGTGGAACTGTACCCCAGTGAGAGTCAGTGTCTGTGGAACTGTTACCCAGTGAGAGTCAGTGTCTGTGGAACTGTACCCCAGTGAGAGTCAGTGTCTGTGGAACTGTACCCCAGTGAGAGTCAGTGTCTGTGGAACTGTACCCCAGTGAGAGTCAGTGTCTGTGGAACTCTACCCCAGTGAGAGTCAGTGTCTGTGGAACTCTACCCCAGTGAGAGTCAGTGTCTGTGGAACTATACCCCAGTGAGAGTCAGTGTCTGTGGAACTGTACCCCAGTGAGAGTCAGTGTCTGTGGAACTGTACCCCAGTGAGAGTCAGTGTCTGTGGAACTGTACCCCAGTGAGAGTCAGTGTCTGTGGAACTGTACCACAGTGAGAGTCAGTGTCTGTGGAACTGTACCCCAGTGAGAGTCAGTGTCTGTGGAACTGCACCCCAGTGAGAGTCAGTGTCTGTGGAACTGTACCCCACTGAGAGTCAGTGTCTGTGGAACTGTACCCCAGTGAGAGTCAGTGTCTGTGGAACTGTACCCCAGTGAGTCAGTGTCTGTGGAACTGTACCTCAGTGAGAGTCAATGTCTGTGGAACTGTACCCCAGTGAGAGTCAGTGTCTGTGGAACTGTACCCCAGTGAGAGTCAGTGGCTGTGGAACTGTACCTCAGTGAGTCAGTGACTGTGGAACTGTACCCCAGTGAGAGTCAGTGTCTGTGGAACTGTACCCCAGTGAGAGTCAGTGTTTGCAGAACTGTACCCCAGTGAGAGTCAGTGTCTGTGGAACTGTACCCCAGTGAGAGTCAGTGTCTGTGGAACTCTACCCCAGTGAGAGTCAGGGCCTGTGGATCTGTACCCCAGTGAGAGTCAGTATCTCCGGAACTGTACTCCCGTGAGAGTCAGTGTCTGTGGAACTGTACCCCAGTGAGAGTTATTGTCTGTGGAACTGTACCCCAGTGAGAGTCAGTGTCTGTGGAACTGTACCCCAGTGAGAGTCAGTGGCCTAGAAATTCAGTAGGCTTAGCGCCCCATTTGGGGCGCTGGAGGGCCTAGCGCCGGAGCTATGGCCAGTTGGCAAATTCAGTGGGGCCCTTCCGTCGGCGTTACACCGGTTGCGCTGCGCCGGCACCGATGACGTCATCGGTGTGCGCAGCGTCCCGGTTGCCGCAGCGCCGAAATTGTGTTGCGGCCGCCTCGCCCGTGGCAGCCGCAACTAAGACTTTGGCAACCGAGTCTTGCAGGAGTTAGCGCCGGCGCATTAAGGTCGAGCGGCGGCCGGCCGCTTTCCCGCCGGCCGCCTGCCCGCACCTCCCTCCCCGGACTCCTCCACCACCCCCCCCGCGGAACAGATGCGTCTCGCCTGCAAGCCCGGCACTTGTCCGAGGTGCCGGGCTCATTTTTCTGAACATTTGAACGGCCAGCGGGTGGGTGCAGGCAGCTCCTCCTGAACTGAAGGAGGAGGCCTGCACTTCCCCAGCCTGCCGCACCGCATCGGGTGCCGCAGCGCCGGATTTGCGCCACAATGCGGCAGTCAGCGCCCATTTCGAGGCGCTGACACCCTCTAGTAGCGCCGGCAGCCGTTTGGGCGTGGCGCTACTGAATTTTTGGCGCGCGCAGGGGGACTTAGCGCCGGCGCTAAATTTCCGGCGCTAAAGCCCTGGCGAACCCACAACCGAATTTCTAGGCCAGTGTCTGTGGAACTGTACCCCAGTGAGAGTCAGTGTCTGTGGAACTGTACCCCAGTGAGAGTCAGTGTCTGTGGAACTGTACCCCAGTGAGAGTCAGTGTCTGTGGAACTGTACCCCAGTGAGAGTCAGTGTCTGTGGAACTGTACCCCAGTGAGAGTCAGTGTCTGTGGAACTGTACCCCAGTGAGAGTCAGTGTCTGTGGAACTGTACCCCAGTGAGTCAGTGTCTGTGGAACGGTACCCCAGTGAGAGTCAATGTCTGTGGAACTGTACCCCAGTGAGAGTCAGTGTCTGTGGAACTGTACCCCAGTGAGTCAGTGTCTGTGGAACTGTACCTCAGTGAGAGTCAATGTCTGTGGAACTGTACCCCAGTGAGAGTCGGTGTCTGTGGAACTGTAACCCAGTGAGAGTCAGTGTCTGTGGAACTGTACCCCAGTGAGAGTCAGTGTCTGTGGAACTGTACCTCAGTGAGAGTCAGTGACTGTGGAACTGTACCCCAGTGAGAGTCAGTGTCTGTGGAACTGTACCCCAGTGAGAGTCAGTGTTTGCGGAACTGTACCCCAGTGAGAGTCAGTGTCTGTGGAACTGTAACTCAGTGAGAGTCAGTGTCTGTGGAACTGTACCCCAGTGAGAGTCAGGGCCTGTGGAACTGTACCCCAGTGAGAGTCAGTGTCTGTGGAACTGTGTCCCAGTGAGAGTCAGTGTCTGTGGAACTGTACCCTAGTGAGAGTCAGTTTCTGTGGAACTGTATCCCAGTGAGAGTCAGTGTCTGTGGACCTGTACCCCAGTGAGAGTCAGTGTCTGTGGAACTGTACCCCAGTGAGAGTCAGTGTTTGTGGAACTGTACCCCAGTGAGAGTCAGTGTCTGTGGAACTGTACCCCAGTGAGAGTCAGTGTCTGTGGAACTGTACCCCAGTGATAGTCAGTGTCTGTGGAACTGTACCCCAGTGAGAGTCAGTGTCTGTGGAACTGTACCCCAGTGAGAGTCAGTGCCTGTGGAACTGTACCCCAGTGAGAGTCAGTGTCTGTGGAACTGTACCCCAGTGAGAGTCAGTGTCTGTGGAACTGTACCCCAGTGAGAGTCAGTGTCTGTGGAACTGTACCCCAGTGAGAGTCAGTGTCTGTGGAACTGTACCCCAGTGAGAGTCAGTGTGTGTGGAACTGTACCCCAGTGAGAGTCAGTGTCTGTGGAACTGTACCCCAGTGAGAGTCAATGTCTGTGGAACTGTACCCCAGTGAGAGTCAGTGTCTGTGGAACTGTACCCCAGTGAGAGTCAGTGTCTGTGGAACTGTACCCCAGTGAGAGTCAGTGTTTGTGGAACTGTACCCCAGTGAGAGTCAGTGTCTGTGGAATTGTACCCCAGTGAGAGTCAGTGTCTGTGGAACTGTACCCCAGTGAGAGCCAGTGTCTGTGGAACTGTACCCCAGTGAGAGTCAGTGTCTGTGGAACTGTACCCCAGTGAGTGTCAGTGTCTGTGGAACTGTACCCCAGTGAGAGTCAGTGTCTGTGGAACTGTACCCCAGTGAGAGTCAGTGTCTGTGGAACTGTATCCCAGTGAGAGTCAGTGTCTGTGGAACTGTACCCCAGTGAGAGTCAGTGTCTGTGGAACTGTACCCCAGTGAGAGTGAGTGTCTGTGGAACTGTACCCCAGTGAGAGTCAGTGTCTGTGGAACTGTACCCCAGTGAGAGTCAGTGTCTGTGGTACTGTACCCCAGTGAGAGTCAGTGTCTGTGGAACTGTACCCCAGTGAGAGTCAGTGTCTGTGGAACTGTACCCCAGTGAGAGTCAGTGTCTGTGGAACTGTAGCCCAGTGAGAGTCACTGTCTGTGGAACTGTACCCCAGTGAGAGTCAGTGTCTGTGGAACTGTAGCCCAGTGAGAGTCAGTGTCTGTGGAACTGTACTCCAGTGAGAGTCAGTGTCTGTGGAACTGTACCCCAGTGAGAGTCAGTGTCTGTGGAACTGTACCCCAGTGAGAGTCAGTGAATGTGGAACTGTACCCCAGTGAGAGTCAGTGTCTGTGGAACTGTACCCCAGTGAGAGTCAGTGTCTGTGGTACTGTACCCCAGTGAGAATCAGTGTCTGTGGAACTGTACCCCAGTGAGAGTCAGTGTCTGTGGAACTGTACCCCAGTGAGAGTCAGTGTCTGTGGAACTGTACCCCAGTGAGAGTCAGTGTCTGTGGAACTCTACCCCAGTGAGAGTCAGTGTCTATGGAACTCTACCCCAGTGAGAGTCAGTGTCTGTGGAACTCTACCCCAGTGAGAGTCAGTGTCTGTGGAACTGTACCCCAGTGAGAGTCAGTGTCTGTGGAACTGCACCCCAGTGAGAGTCAGTGTCTGTGGAACTGTACCCCAGAGAGAGTCAGGGAGGATGTTTCACCTCATGGAGGAATCAAGAACTAGGGGGCACATTTTCAGGATACAGGGTCGACCATTTTAATCGGAGATGAGGAGGAATTTCTTCTCAGAGGGCCGTGAATCTTTGGAATTCTCTACCCCAGAGAGCTGTGGAGCCGGAGTCATTGAATATATTCAAGGCGGAGATAGGCATATATTTGAGCTGCAGGGGAGTCGAGGGTTATGGGGAGCAGGTGGGAAAGTGGAGTTGAGGCCAAGATCAGATCATCCATGATCTTATGGAATGGCCGGGCAGGCTCGAGGGGCCGAATGGCCTGCTCCTGCTCCTATTTCTTCTGTTTTCATTTACTTATGAAACACCATTCATCACGTGCGCACCTGATTCTCACAGGCTGCGTGACAACACATTACCCGGGCATGACTCAGCACCCTCTGGGCTCTCCTGCTCCCACCCCCATTATTTCCCCACCTCAGATACAGAACAGAAACACGTGGGATTAAAAATAACCGCACCCAAATGCAGTACACAGCACACAACCACCCAACGCCTCAATCGCACACGAGTCACGGGTTCCGCTGCTGCTGACCCTCAACTCGCACTTGCTCCAAGTGGCCATTCTCCATCTGTGAGCCTAGAGAGTGAGGGCATTCTACCATGGAAGGCATCACAGCCAAGCCTGAACCCAACATCTGTACACATTCATATTTTCCGGCGAGAGTCACTGGCTAGCGATCAGCAGCAGAAGCCCTTGTTTAGCCCAGGTGCTGGCACTGAGGCGTACTTACTGCTGGTAGAGGTGAGATCAGGTATCTCAGCACAGACCGTGGATGGAACCGTGGACATGCTATGAAAGCTCTTAACAAGTCAGTGACAAGTCGTGTCAACTTATCTCCAAGTGACAGCAGGACAGTCCTATTTAATATTTGTTTTCTTACCGGATCCCCATCAACACCTTGGCGCGATATTAACCCCCCACCATAATGGGCGGGAGACACTCGGGGAGAGGGTTAAACCGTGAAAACCCACCACACACGCGCCAGTTCCCATTGTTACGGCGGCTTCTTGCATTCCGTCCGAGTGTCTTGCCGTGGGGAGGCGGAACAATTCAGTAAGTTATTTAAATCGGGTTCCCACAGTGCAATTGATTTAAAATTAACTGCTGCTGCGTGGGTTTCCCAGGGTTCGGGAAACCCGGCAGTGAGCGGGAAGCGAGAGCCTTTTCCAGCACTCTTTGTGGGCCAGGAGGAGCAGGAGTGCTCCCCCAGCCCCTCCAGGAAGCCTTTGGGTTCTCTCCAGCCCCGATCGCAGCCTCTCTCACCTCCCTCCCGATCGCGGCCACCCACCCCCCGCACCCAGCTTCAATCATCTCTCTCTCCCTTCCAGTCCCCGATATTGGCCACAATACACCAGCTGAGGCCTAATCAGTGTTTTATAAAGGTTTAGCAGAACTTCCTTGCTTTTGCCTTTGTTGGGTTGACATCCAGTGGGACCTTCGTGTCCAGTGGGCAGCGCCACCCCCTCCCATCCAATGGGCTGTGGGGGCTCTATGAATCCCGCCAGCCCTACAGGACTGACTCATCCATCGGTTGGTATAAAGATGGTTACTGCCATGGAAGGAGCGTTCATGTCACGGCCTGTCAGACTGTAAATCCTGGGATGAGAGGGCTGTCCTGTGATGAGAGATTGTGTAGAATGGGCCGATACTCTCTGGAGTTTAGAAACATAGAAGCATAGAAGATAGGAGCAGGAGCAGGCCATTCGGCCCCTCGAGCCTGCTCCGTCATTCAATGAGATCATGGCTGATCATCCAAATTCAGTACCCTGTCCCTGCCTTCTCCCCATATCCCTTGATCCCTTTAGCCTTAAGAAATATATCCAACTCTTTCTTGAATATATTTAATGAACTGGCCTCCACCGCCCTCTGTGGCAGATAATCCCACAGGTTCACCACTCTCTGGGTGAAGAAATTCCTCCTCATCTCTGTCCTAAATGGCTTACCCCTTATCCTTAGACTATGACCCCTGGTTCTGGACTCCCCGGCCATCAGAAACATCCTTCCTGCATCTAGTCTGTCCAGGCCTGACAGAATTTTATAGGTTTCGATGAGATCCCCTCTCAATCTTCTAAACTCCAGTGAGTATGAGCCCAATCGACACAATCTCTCCTCATACGTCATTCCTGCCATCCCAGGTATCAGCCTGGTGAATCTTCGCTGCACTTCCTCCATGGCAAGAACGTCCTTCCTCAGGTAAGGCAACCAAAACTGCACACAATACTCAAGGTGTGGTCTCACCAAGGCCCTGTACAACTGTAGCAAGACATCCTTGTTCCTGTACTCGAACCCTCTTGCTACGAAGGCCAACATACCATTTGCCTTCTTAACCGCCTGCTGCACCTGCATGCTTACCTTCACGACTGGTGCACAAGGACACCCAGGTCTCTTTGCACTTCCCCTTCTCCCAATCTATTGTCTTCAAATAATAATTTGCCTTCCTGTTTTTGCCACCAAAGTGGATAACCTCACATTTATCCACATTATAGTGCATTTGCCATGTTTCTGCCCAATCACCCAACCTGTCCAAATCGTACTGGAGTTTCACGACATCCTCCTCACAGCTTACCCTCCCACCCAGCTTTGTGTCGTCTGCAAATTTGGAGATATTACATCCAATTCCCTCGTCCAGATCATTAATATACATTGTGAACAGCTGGGGTCCTAGGACCGATCCTTGCGGTACCCCACTAGTCACTGCCTGCCACTCGGAAAATGACCCGTTTATTCCAACTCTTTGCTTTCTGTCCGCCAACCAGTTCTCTATCCAAGTCAATACCTTGCCCCCAATCCCATGTGCCTTAATTTTGCACGCTAATCTCTTATGTGGGACCTTATCGAAAGCCTTCTGAAAGTCCAAATACACCACATCCACTGGTTCTCCCTTATCTATTTTACCAGTTACATCCTCAAAAAATTCCAGTAGATTAGTCAAGCATGATTTACCTTTTGTAAATCCATGTTGACTTTGTCCAATCCTGTCACTGCTTTCCAAGTGCTCTGCTATTACATCTTTTATAATAGACTCTAGCATTTTCCCCACTACCGATGTCAGGCTTACCGGTCTATAATTCCCTGCTTTTTCTCTACCACCTTTTTTGAATAATGGGGTAACATTAGCTACCCTCCAATCCATGGGTACTGTTCCAGAGTCTATCGAGTTCTGGAAGATGACCAGCAATGCATCTACTATTTCTAGGGCCACTTCCTTAAGTACCCTGGGATGTAGATTATCAGGCCCTGGGGATTTATCGGCCTTCAGTCCCATCAATTTTTCTAACACCATTTCCCTACAAATACTGATTTCTTTCAGTTCCACCCTTTCATCAGACCCTACGTTCCCCGGCATCTCTGGGAGGTTATTTGTGTCCTCCTTTGTGAAGACGTAACCAAAGTATGAATTTAGTTGGTCTGCCATTTCTTTGTTTCCCATTATAAATTCCCCTAATTCTGACTGCAAGGGGCCTACGCTTGACTTCACCAATCTTTTTCGCTTCACATATCTATAAAAGCTTTTACAGTCAGTTTTTATGTTCCCTGAAATCTTACTCTCATATTCTATTTTCCCTTTCTTAATTAATCCCTTTGTCCTCCTTTGTTGAATCCTAAACTGCTCCCAATCCTCAGGATTATTGCTTTTTCTGGCCAATTTATATGTCCTCTCCTTGGATCTTATGCTATCCCTAATTTCCCTTGTTAGCCACGGTTGAGTCACCTTTTTTGTTTTATTTTTATGCCAAACTGGGATGAACAAATTCTGTAGCTCATCCATTCGGTCTTTGAATGTTTGCCATTGCCTATCCACCGTCAACCCTTTGAGTGCCATTCCCCAATCAATCCTACCCAACTCGCTCCTCAGACCATCGTAGTTTCCTTTATTTAAATTGAGGACCCTAGTCTCTGAGTCAACTACTTCATTCTCCATCTTAATGAAGAATTCGATCACATTATGATCGCTCCAACCCAAGGGGCCTCGTACAACAAGATTGCTAATTAATCCTTTCTCATTACATAATACCCAGTCTAAGATGGCCTGATCTCTGGTTGGTTCCTCGACATATTGGTCCAGGAAGCCATCCTGTAAACACTCCAGGAATTCCTCCTCCACAGTATTGGTACTAATTTGGTTGGCCCAATCTATATGTAGATTAAAGTCACCCATGATGACTGCTTTGCCCTTATTGCACGCTTCTTTAATTTCCCTTTTAATGCCATCCCCAACCTCCGCCTTACTGTTGGGAGGTCTATATACCACTCCCACTAATGTTTTTTTCCCCTTAGTATTTCTCAATTCTACCCATACAGATTCCACATCATCAGAGCTAATATCCTTAATTACAATTGTATTAATCCTGGGCAGCACGGTGGCATAGTGGTTAGCACTGTTGCCTCACAGCGCCAGGGACCCGGGTTCGAATCCGGCCTCGGGTGACTGTCTGTGTGGAGTTTGCACATTCTCCCCGTGTTTGCGTGGGTTTCCTCCGGGTGCTCCGGTTTCCTCCCACAGTCCAAAGATGTGCGGGTTAGGTTGATTGGCTAAGATAAATTGACCCCTAGTGTTAGTGGGGTTACGGGGATAGGGTGGGATATGTGTTGATGTAGGGGTTACGGGGATCGGGTGGGATATGTGTCGGTGCAGGCTCGAAGGGCCGAAATGGCCTCTATCTGCACTGTGGGGTTTCTGTGATTCTGTGAATCCCTTCTTTAACCAGTAATGCTACCCCACCTCCCTTTCCTTTTTGCCTATCTTTCCTGAATATCGAATACCCCTGGATGTTGAGTTCCCAGTCTTGGCCATCCTTGAGCCACGTTTCCGTAATCCCAACCAAATCGTATTTGTTTACCTCTGGTGATCTTGAAACATGCAAGATTCTGAGGGGCATTGACAGGGTAGATGCTGAGATGTTGTTTCCCCTGGCTGGAGGGTCTAGAACTAGGGGGCATAGTCTCAGGATAATAGGTCGGCCATTTAAGACTGAGATGAGGAGGAATTTCTTCACTCAGAGGGTTGTGAATCTTTGGAATTCTCTGCCCCAGAGGGCTGTGGATGCTGAGTCGTTGAGTATATTCAAGGCTGAGATCGATAGATTTTTGGACTCTAGAGGAATCAAGGGATATGGGGATCGGGGCGGGAAAGTGGAGTTGAGGTAGATGATCAGCCATGATCTTATTGAATGGCGGAGCAGGCTCGAGGGGCCGTATGGCCAACTCCTGTTCCTATTTCTTACGTTCTTATGTTTTAATCAGCCTGCCAATCTTTCCACTACTTGACACTGTTCTCCGAGGGACGACGGTCACACAGAGATAAACCAAAGTTCTTCCCAATAGCGAGGGGTGGGGCATAAGTACCGGAGCTTCACGTAAGTTCAGTAGTGCAGGTTCAGATCCCAGCCCTCACTAGCTTTATTTACATTCTTTCACTTTAATTAAATCCTAATCGTATCATTTTCCTGCGACTAGAATTCCTCACATTCCTTGGGCCACCATCATCTTGAAACAGGATTACTCGAGTTTCCCCTGCACCCCAGCACCCTGCTCCATCATCTGACTGTTTAAAAAAACTGCCCACAGCTCAGCAATCAACGCTCTTACACAATCGCTGTGCACAAGGAGGGGCAGCGGGGGTACTGGGGGCAAAAATCCAGCACTGAGGGGGGTCTTGTGCAAGTTGCATTCAGAACAGACCAGTTTCGGTAAGGGGAACCTTAAATAGGTTGCTTATTTGCAGATGCACGGAATGGGTGCGCGCATGCACCTCGTCATAATGAACGGTTGGCACCCGTTATCGCCGTCAATTCATTTCTAGGCCATGGTTCCCAAAGCTCTCCCCCACTGGGGGTTTTCCTCGCCTCGTGTCTGGGTCTGTTGTAGACTCACTGATCGAGACTGATCGTTGTGATTGGTCAACAACCCCATTATCGCTGTATCATGAGACTACCAGGGTGGGAGAAGAACTCGATGGACCTTGGTCATTTTTCCAACAGCCCTTCATATGTTCCTAAGTGTGTTGATCAGGTTCAAGTTTGATGTCCTCCTCATGGCGAGCAGCCGCCAGTCACTGTCTCAGATAATCCAAGCTGACACTCCCACTGCCAGTACTGAGGGAGCACTGCATTGTCGGAGGGGCAGTACTGAGGGAGCGCTGCACTGTCAGAGGGGCAGTACTGAGGGAGCGCTGCACTGTCGGAGGGGCAGTACTGAGGAAGCAGTGCACTGTCGGAGTGGCAGTACTGAGGGAGCGCTGCACTGTCGGAGGTTCAGTACTGAGGGAGTGCCGCACTGTCGGAGGGTCAGTACTGAGGGAGTGCTGCACTGTCGGAGGGGCAGTACTGAGGGAGTGCTGCACTGTCGGAGGGGCAGTACTGAGGGAGCGCTGCACTGTCGGAGGGGCAGTACTGAGGAAGCACTGCACTGTCGGAGTGGCAGTACTGAGGGAGCGCTGCACTGTCGGAGGGGCAGTACTGAGGGAGCGCTGCACTGTCGGAGGGGCAGTACTGAGGGAGCGCTGCACTGTCGGAGGGTCAGGGCTGAGGGAGTGCTGCACTGTCGGAGGGGTAGTACTGAGGGAGTGCTGCACTGTCGGAGGGTCAGTACTGAGGGAGTGCTGCACTGTCGGAGGGGCAGTACTGAGGGAGTGCTGCACTGTCGGAGGGGCAGTACTGAGGGAGCGCTGCACTGTCGGAGGGGCAGTACTGAGGAAGCACTGCACTGTCGGAGTGGCAGTACTGAGGGAGCGCTGCACTGTCGGAGGGGCAGTACTGAGGGAGCGCTGCACTGTCGGAGGGGCAGTACTGAGGGAGCGCTGCACTGTCGGAGGGTCAGGAGTGAGGGAGCGCTGCACTGTTGGAGGGGCAGTACTGAGGGAGCGCTGCATTGTCGGAGGGTCAGTACTGAGGGAGCGCTGCACTGTCGGAGGGGCAGTACTGAGGGAGCGCTCCACTGTCGGAAGGGCAGTACTGAGGGAGCGCTGCACTGTCAGAGGTGCCGTCTTTCAGATGAGATGTTAAACTGAGGCACCATCTGCCCTCTCAGGTGAACGTAAAAGATCCCACAGCTACTATTCGAAGAAGAGCAGGGGAGTTCTCCCCAGTGTCTTAGCCAATATTTATCCCTCAACCCCCATCACTGAAGCAGATTATCCAGTCATTTATCTCATTGCTGCTTGTAGGAGCTTGCTGTGCGCAAATTGGCTGCCGCATTTCCTACATTACATCACTTTACTTCAAATATTAATTGGCTGTAAAGCGCTTTGGAACGTCCGGAGGGCATGAAAGGCGCTGTAGAAATTTAAGTTCTTCCTGATTCTTTCTTTCTGTGAAGGAGAGGAGAAAGAAGGAGGGAGGGGAACTAACACAAACTGCCTCAAAACGCATCGCAGGTCCTAGATCCAATGGCGTAACATCAACGCTGGGAATGAGGTGCGGAACTTCCATGCTTCCACTGTGATCTTACCATAAATCCTGGGCTCGGTGTCATTGCCATATGGCGGACAGGTGCTCACATAGTTGTCGTTTTTGTCTCTTCACACTCTGCCCTTGGAGCAGGAAAGGCCCAGGCTCCATCCCCGGCCTGTGTTGAGTGCACTGATCTCACCCCGAGTGGTGCTGAGCCCCACACACAGAGCAGGAAAAGCCCAGGTTCATATATAAAACTATGAGGGGCCTAGATAGAGTGGATAGGAAGGACTTATTTCCCTTAGCAGAGAGGTCAATAACCAGGGGGCAGAGATTTAAAGTAATTGGTGGAAGGATTAGAGGGGAGTTGAGGAGAACTTTTTTCACCCAGAGGGTGGTGGGGGTCTGGAACTCACTGCCTGAAAGGGTGGTCGAGGCAGAAACCCTCATCACATTTAAAAAGTACTTGGATGTGCACTTGAAGTGCCGTAACCTGCAGGGCTACGGACCAAGAGCTGGACAGTGGGATTAGGCTGGAGAGCTCTTTGTCGGCCGGCACGGACACGATGGGCCGAATGGCCTCCTCCTGTGCTGGATATTTCCATGATTCTATTAACCTGAGACAATAGGGCGGGAAAAAGAGGGATAGGGCTATAGTGATAGGGGATTCAATTGTAAGGGGGATAGATAGGAGTTTCTGTGGCCGAGACCGAGACTCCAAGATGGTATGTTGCCTCCCTGGTGCAAGGGTCAAGGATGTCTCGGAGCGGGTGCAGAGCATTCTGAAGGGGGAGGGGGATCAGCCAGTTGTCGTGGTACATGTAGGTACCAACGATGTAGGTAAAAAGAGGGAGGAGGTCCTACAAGCTGAATTTAGGGAGTTAGGAGCTAAATTGAAAAGTAGGACCTCAAAGGTAGTAATCTCTGGATTGCTACCAGTGCCACGAGCTAATAAGTTTAGAGAGAGTAAGATAGATAAACTAAATACGTGGCTTGAGCAGTGGTGCAAGGGAGAGGGATTTAAATTCTTGAGGCATTGGAACCAGTTCTTGGGGAGGAGTGACCTGTACCAAGGGGACGGTCTACACCTGAACTGTGAGGGAGCCGATGTCCTCGGGGTAATATTTTCTAGGGCGGTTCGGGAGGATTTAAACTAATTTGGCAGGGGGATGGGAACCTAGGTAGTGGAAAAGAGGGAAGTCATATGAAGTCAGAAATAGATGGTAGAAAGGTGAGAAGCAATAAGCAAAGGAGAGAAACACAAAGGGCCAAACTAATTCATAATGAGAGTGTGAAAAAAGCAAGCCTGAAGGCTTTGTATCTTAATGCTAGAAGCATTAGGAACAAGGTGGATGAATTAGTTGTGGAAATAGAGGTAAACAAGTATGATTTGATTGGGATTACAGAAACGTGGCTGCAGGGTGGGCAAGGCTGGGAACTTAACATCCAGGGATATACAATATTTAGGAAGGATCGGCAAAAAGGTAGGGGAGGTGGGGTAGCATTGCTGGTAAAGGAGGGGATTAATGCAATGGAAAGGAAGGATATTAACTCGGATGAAACGGAATCTGTATGGGTAGAAATGAGAAATAGCAAGGGGAGGAAAACGTTAGTGGGTGTGATATATAGGCCTCCAAATAGTAATATGGAGGTGAGGGAAGGCATAATAAGGGAAATTAGAGAAGCGTGCAATAAGAGCACAGCTGTCATCATGGGTGACTTTAATTTACATATTGATTGGACTACCCAAATTAGTAAAAATTCTGAGGAGGAGGAATTCCTGGAATGTTTTCGGGACGGTTATCTGGACCAATATGTCGAGGAGCCGACTCGAGATCAGGCCATTTTAGACTGGGTATTGTGCAATGAGAAGGGACTTATCAACAATCTTCTTGTACGAGGCCCCTTGGGTCAGAGCGATCATAATATGATCGAGCTCTCAGTCGAGATGGAGAGTGAGGAAATTGAATCAGAGACTAAGGTCCAGAACTTAAATAAAGGGAATTACGAGGGTATGAGACGGGAATTGGGTAAGATTGATTGGGTGGTGTTTCTGGGGGGATTGACAGTGGATAGACAATGGCAAGCATTCAAAGATAGAATGGAAGAATTCCAGAACATGTTTATACCGGTTTGGCATAAAAATAAACCTAAAAAGGTGGCTCAACCGTGGATAACGAGGGAAATTAGGGACAGCATAAAATCAAAAAAAAGGGCATATCAACTGGCAAAAAAAAGCACCAGACCGGAAGATTGGGGGCAGTACAGGATACAGCAAAAGAGGACAAAGGGATTAATCAGGAAGGGGAAAATAGAATACGAAAGTAAACTTGCAGCAAACATAAAGACAGACTGCAAAAGCTTTTATCGGTATATCAGGAGGAAAAGACTGGTAAAATCCCAAGTCGGTCCCTTGCAGTCCGATTCGGGAGAATATATAATGGAGAATAAGGAAATGGCAGACCAATTAAACTCATACTTTGGTTCTGTATTCACAAAGGAGGACACAAATAACCTCCCAGGAATATCGGCAAACATAGGGACTAATGAGAGGGAGGAGCTGACAGAAATTAGTATCTCTAGGGATATGGTGTTGGGTAAGTTGAGGGGACTGAAGGCCGACAAATCCCCGGGGCCTGATAAACTACATCCTAGGGTACTTAAGGAGGTGGCCCTGGAGATAGCAGATGCTCTAAGGATCATCTTCCGGAACTCCATTGACTCGGGAACAGTACCCGTGGATTGGAGGGTAGCTAATGTTACCCCAATATTTAAAAAGGGGGGTAGAGAGAAAGCAGGGAATTATAGACCAGTAAGCCTTACATCGGTTGTGGGCAAAATGCTAGAGTCCATTATTAAGGATAAAATAGCAGAGCACTTGACAAATGGGGAAAGGATCGGACAGAGTCAACATGGATTTACAAAGGGTAAATCGTGTTTGACTAATCTGCTGGAATTTTTTGAGGAAGTAACTGGTAAAATAGATGGGGGAGAGCCAGTGGATGTGGTGTACCTTGACTTCCAGAAAGCCTTCGATAAGGTTCCACACAAAAGATTATCATGCAAAATTAAGGCTCATGGGATTGGGGGCAAAGTATTAACGTGGATAGAGAACTGGCTGGCGGATAGAAAACAGAGAGTTGGAATAAACGGCTCGTTTTCGGAGTGGCAGGCAGTGACCAGCGGGGTGCCGCAAGGATCTGTCCTGGGACCCCAGCTGTTCACAATATATATAAATGATCTGGATCAGGGAATTGGATGCAATATTTCCAAATTCGCTGACGACACTAAACTAGGAGGAGGGGTGGGCTCTGATGAGGATGTCAGGAGGCTACAGTGCGATTTGGACAGGTTGGGGGAATGGGCGGATACGTGGCAGATGCACTATAATGTGGATAAATGCGAGGTTATCCACTTTGGGGGTAAAAACAGGAGGGTAGATTATTATCTAAATGGCAATAGATTGGGAGATGGGGAAGTGCAGAGGGACCTGGGTGTTCTTGTGCACCAGTCACTGAAGGAGAGCATGCAGGTGCAACAGGCGATTAAGAAGGCAAATGGTATGTTGGCCTTCATATCAAGGGGGTTCGAGTATAGGAATAGGGATACCTTACTACAGCTGTACAAGGTGCTGGTGAGACCGCATCTGGAGTATTGTGTACAGTTTTGGTCGCCCCATCTGCGGAAGGATGTTCTTGCCATGGAAAGAGTGCAGCGGCGATTCACCAGGCTGATACCTGGAATGGCGGGAATGACCTACGAGGAGAGATTGAATAGTTTGGGCTTGTACTCACTGGAGTTTAGAAGATTGAGAGGGGATCTCATCGAAACATATAAAATTATGGCAGGCCTGGACAGGCTGAATTCAGAGAGAATGTTTCCAATGGCAGGGGAGCACAGAACCAGGGGCCACAGTCTAAAAATAGCGGGCAAATCATTTAAAACAGAGATGAGGAAGAATTTCTTCACTCAAAGAGTGGTGAGCCTGTGGAATTCCCTGCCACAGAGGGCTGTGAAGGCTAATTCAATAAATATTTTCAAGAGAGAATTGGATATATTTCTGAAGGCTAAGGGGATTAAGGGTTACGGAGAAAAGGCGGGGACGGGGTACTGAACTGGTAAGATCAGCTAAGATCTCAGACGAAGATCAGCCATGATCTCATTGAATGGCGGAGCAGGCTCGAAGGGCCGAATGGCCTACTCCTGTTCCTATCTCTATGTTTCTATGTTTCTATGACACTATAGTCGGGCACAGCGCTGCTCCACAACACCTTTAGGGGTTTCCTACTGATTCAAATTGCCAACCTGAGACAGCTGATTTCAGCTGAGGCAGTTGAGGGTGCATCAACTGCACTCATTCCCCTCTCGCTCCACAAGGCTAGAGGGGAAAAATATTACCCCGGGTTCCTGTTACTGATAGCTAACCAGTGATTACAGCTAGAAGGAGTTGTCCTCAAATGTGAGGCTTTCAAGGTCGAACAACTGTCAACTTTCACAATCTGTGCTCACACATGAAAATGAACACTTGGGATTAGTTAATTCAGCGCCCCTGCACTATTCCAACACTCTCCTGGCTGGCCTACCATCTTCCAGCCTCCATAAACGTTAGCACATTCAAAACCCGGCTGCCCGTGCCCTAACTCGCTCTAAGTCCCGTTCACCCATCACCCCTGTGCTCGCTGAGCGACACTGGCTCCCGGTTAAGCAACCATCACCAAGTCCACCTACTTCCACCTCCATAACATCGCCCATCTCTGCCTCTGCCTCAGCCTAGCTGCTGCTGAAGTACTCATTGTTATAAATCTCATCATTCATCAAGAAAATACTTATGAAATAACGCAGGACGGCCAGCTGGTGGCGCCGTCCAAGGAGTATAAATACTCGGGCGTGGGCCCAGCTTGCCTGGGACATTTTGTAAGACAAGGAGCTAGTGAAATACAACTAGACCTCCATGTTCTGAAACAAGTTGATTAAAGCCTTGCTTTATACTCAAACCAAGTGTGCAGTGAGTTTTATTACGTCACTCATCTGTGCCTTTGCCACCTCCAGGAACAACTATTCCAACGCTTCTCATGGCTGGCCGCCCGTCTTCCATCTCCATAAACTTAAGCTCGTCCAAAACTCGTTGCACTTGTCTTAACTCGCACCAATGACTTCAATGGAAATAAGAATTGGGAGAGCTGTAAAACCCATTTTACACTATCGCACAAGGTGCTCACTGAGTTGCATTAGCTCCAATGCCTCAATTTTAAAAGTCTCATCTTTGTTTTCAAGTCCCTCCATGGCCTCATCGCTCCCTATCTCTGTAACCTCCTCCAGCTCTACAACTCTCCGAGATCTCTGCGCTCCTCCAACTTTCTTGTCCATCCCCATATGTGAAAGCATCCCAAGACACTCCCAGATGCGTAATTGGACAAAAATTGACATTGAACCAAATAAGGAGACATTAGGAGGGGTGACTAAAAGCTTGGTTAAAGAGCTGGATTTTAAGGAGGGTCTTAAAGGAGGAAAGAGAGGCAGAGAGGTTTAGGGAGGGAATTCCAGAGCTTAGGACCATGGCCGCTGAAGGCACGGCCACCAATGGTGGGGCGAAGGGAGGGGGGGTGCACGAGACCAGAGTTGGAGGGACGCAGAGTTCCGGGAGGGTTGTAGGGCTAGAAAAGTTTACAGAAATAGATAGGCAGAGGCCATGAAGGGAATTAAATACAAGAATGAGATTTTTTAAGTCAAGGCGTTGGTAGACCGGGAGCCAGTGTAGGTCAACGAGTACAGGGGTGATAGTTGAGTGGAATTAGGTGCCAGTTAGGATACGGGCAGCAGAGTTCTGGATGAGCTGAAGGAAAGACACAAGCTGGGCATTTGTGAGCGGACCTGAGTTGACTTGCAGCTTTCCCCTGCACCCTGGCCAGCCTCTTGCCCCAGTGAGAGCTCTAAGCCAAGGAGCTACATGTTCCATATTAAACTGCTGCTGAAAGAATCACTATCCTGGTCTGCCACCCCACACATTGTTATTCCAGAACGAGCCTGCTGCATGAATTCATGCACGGGTACAGCTTCAGTTGGGTTTGATTAATGCTTGCAGGATGCAGCTGATGCTGCGCTGCCGTCTCAGCACAGGCCCTTATAAGTCCCAGCAGCACTGCCTGCTCACTCACAGCTTCACAACCTTGTATGGAAACCTGGCAGCCATGATTATCTATCATGGGCAGCGACTCGAGAAACAGCGACTCTGTACAGTTACACAGTGAATGACCCTTACCCTGAATAAACAGTGACTCTGTACAGTTACACAGTGAGTGACCCTCACCCTGAATAAACAGTGACTCTGTACAGTTACACAGTGAGTGACCCTTACCCTGAATAAACAGTGACTCTGTACAGTTACAGTGAGTGACCCTCACCCTGAATAAACATTGACTCTGTACAGTTACACAGTGAGTGACCCTTACCCTGAATAAACAGTGACTCTGTACAGTTACACAGTGAGTGAACCTTACCCTGAATAAACAGTGACTCTGTACAGTTACACAGTGAGTGACCCTTACCCTGAATAAACAGTGAATCTGTACAGTTACAGTGAGTGACCCTTACCCTGAACAAACAGTGACTCTGTACAGTTACACAGTGAGTGACCCTTACCCTGAATAAACAGTGAATCTGTACAGTTACAGTGAGTGACCCTTACCCTGAACAAACAGTGACTCTGTACAGTTACACAGCGAGTGACCCTTACCCTGAATAAACAGTGACTCTGTACAGTTACAGTGAGTGACCCTTACCCTGAATAAACAGTGACTCTGTACAGTTACAGTGAGTGACCCTTACCCTGAATAAACAGTGACTCTGTACAGTTACAGTGAGTGACCTTACCCTGAATAAACAGTGACTCTGTACAGTTACAGTGAGTGACCCTTACCCTGAATAAACAGTGACTCTGTACAGTTACAGTGAGTGACCCTTACCCTGAATAAACAGTGACTCTGTACAGTTACAGTGAGTGACCCTTACTCTGAATAAACAGTGACTCTGTACAGTTACAGTGAGTGACCCTTACCCTGAATATACAGTGACTCTGTACAGTTACAGTGAGTGACCCTTACCCTGAATAAACAGTGACTCTGTACAGTTACACAGTGAGTGACCCTTACCCTGAATAAACAGTGACTCTGTACAGTTACAGTGAGTGACCCTTACCCTGAATAAACAGTGACTCTGTACAGTTACACAGTGAGTGACCCTTACCCTGAATAAACAGTGACTCTGTACAGTTACACAGTGAGCGACCCTTACCCTGAATAAACAGTGACTCTGTACAGTTACACAGTGAATGACCCTTACTCTGAATAAACAGTGACTCTGTACAGTTACACAGTGAGTGACCCTTACCCTGAATAAACAGTGACTCTGTACAGTTACAGTGAGTGACCCTTACTCTGAATAAACAGTGACTCTGTACAGTTACACAGTGAGTGACCCTTACCCTGAATAAACTGTGACTCTGTACAGTTACAGTGAGTGACCCTTACCCTGAATAAACAGTGACTCTGTACAGTTACAGTGAGTGACCCTTACCCTGAATAAACAGTGACTCTGTACAGTTACAGTGAGTGACCCTTACCCTGAATAAACAGTGACTCTGTACAGTTACAGTGAGTGACCCTTGCCCTGAATAAACAGTGACTCTGTACAGTTACAGTGAGTGACCCTTACCCTGAATAAACAGTGACTCTGTACAGTTACACAGTGAGTGACCCTTACCCTGAATAAACAGTGACTCTGTACAGTTACAGTGAGTGAAACTTACCCTGAATAAACAGTGACTCTGTACAGTTACAGTGAGTGACCCTTACCCTGAATAAACAGCGACTCTGTACAGTTACACAGTGATTGACCCTTACCCTGAATAAACAGTGACTCTGTACAGTTACACAGTGAGTGACCCTTACCCTGAATAAACAGTGACTCTGTACAGTTACAGTGAGTGACCCTTACCCTGAATAAACCGTGACTGTACAGTTACACAGTGAGTGACCCTTACCCTGAATAAACAGCGACTCTGTACAGTTACACAGTGAGTGACCCTTACCCTGAATAAACAGTGACTCTGTACAGTTACAGTGAGTGACCCTTACCCTGAATAAACCGTGACTGTACAGTTACACAGTGAGTGACCCTTACCCTGAATAAACAGTGACTCTGTACAGTTACACAGTGAGTGACCCTCACCCTGAATAAACAGTGACTCTGTACAGTTACACAGTGAGTGACCCTTACCCTGAATAAACAGTGACTCTGTACAGTTACAGTGAGTGACCCTTACCCTGAATAAACAGTGACTCTGTACAGTTACAGTGAGTGACCCTTACCCTGAATAAACAGTGACTCTGTAGTTACACAGTGAGTGACCCTTACCCTGAATAAACAGTGACTCTGTACAGTTACACAGTGAGTGACCCTTACCCTGAATAAACAGTGACTCTGTACAGTTACACAGTGAGTGACCCTTACCCTGAATAAACAGTGACTCTGTACAGTTACACAGTGAGTGACCCTTACCCTGAATAAACAGTGACTCTGTACAGTTACACAGTGAGTGACCCTCACCCTGAATAAACAGTGACTCTGTACAGTTACAGTGAGTGACCCTTACCCTGAATAAACAGTGACTCTGTACAGTTACACAGTGAGTGACCCTTACCCTGAATAAACAGTGACTCTGTACAGTTACACAGTGAGTGACCCTCACCGTTGAATAGGAAGTTCATTAGTGGCTGATGATGGTACAATTAAGGAATGTGGATAACTACTAACTGAGTTAACAACAACAACTTGCATTTAGATAGCGCTTTTATCGTAGTAAAACATCCCAAGGCGCTTCACAGGAACGTTATCAGACAAGAATTGATATCGAGCTAGAGGAGATATTGGGACAGGTGACCAAAACCTTGGTCGAAGAGGTAGGTTTTAAGGAGCGTCTTAAAGGAAGAGAGAGAGAGGTGAAAAGGCAAAGAGGTTTAGGGAGGGAATTGCGGAGCTGAGGGCCTAAATAGTTGCTGGTACGGCCGCCAATTCTGGGGTGAAGTAAGTGGGGGATGCACAAGAGGCCAGAATTGGAGTGGAGCAAAGATCTCGGAGGGTTGTAGGGCTGGAGGAGGTTACAGAGAAAGGGAGGGCCGAGGCCATGGAGGGATTTGAACACGAGGATGAGAATTTTTTTAATTGGAGCGTTGGAGCCAATGCAACTCAGTGAGCACCTTGTACGATCCTGTAAAATAGGCAACAGTGAATCGGCAGCCTGTTTTACATCTCTCCAATTCTTATTTCCATTGAAGTCATTGGTGCTAGTTTTTAAAAATTTGTTTATGGGATGTGGGTGTCGCTGGCAAGGCCGGCATTTATTGCCCATCCCTAGTTGCCTTCGAGAAGGTGGTGGTGAGCCGCCTTCTTGAACCGCTGCAGTCTGTTTCAAGTTAAGATAAGGGCAACGAGTTTTGGACGAGCTTAAGTTTATGCAGGATGGAAGATGAGAGGCCGGCCAGGAGAGCGTTGGAATAGTGGATTCTGGAGGTGGCAAAGGCCCAGGTGACCATTTCAGCAGCAGATGGGCTGAGGCAGTGGCCGAGATGGGCGATGTTATGGAGGTGGAAGCAGGCGGACTTGGTGACGGAAAGGATACGTGGTCAGAAGCTCAACTAGGACAGTGAGGTTGCGAACGGTCTGGTTCAGCCTCAGACGGTGGCCAGGGAGAGGCATAGAATCAGTGATTAGGGAACGGAGTTTGTGGTGGGGGGCAAAGTCAATGGCTTCAGTCTTCCCGATATTTAGTTGGAGGAAATTATGGCTCTACCAGTACTGGATGTTCGACATGCAACGTGCCAAATCAGACACAGTGGAGGGGTCGACAGAGGTGGTGGTGAGGTAGAGCTGGGTGTCATCAGCGGACATGTTAAACCTGACGTTGTATTTTCAGATGATGTCACCAAGGGGCAGCATGTAGATGAGAAATAGGAGGGGCCAAGGATAGATCCTTGGGCGACCCAGAGGTAATGCTGCAGAAGTGGGAAGAGAAGCCATTGCAGGTGATTCTCTGACTACGATTAGATAGATAAGAATGGAACCAGGCGAGTGCAGTCCCACCCAGCTAGACGACGGTGGAGAGGCGTTGGAGAAGGATGGAGTGGTCAACCGTGTCAAAGGCTGTAGGCAGGTCAAGAAGGATGAGGAGGAATAGTTTGCCATAGCCATAGTCAGAAAGGATGTCTTTTGTGACTTTGATTAGAGCTGTTTCAGTAATGTGGCTGGGTCGTAAACCGGATTAGAGAGATTCAAACATGGAGGGATGGGCACAGGTTTGGGAATCGGCAGCACGTTCAAGGACTCTGGAGAGGAAAAGGAGGTCGGGGATGGGCCGGGAGTTTCCGAGGACTTGACCGCGGCCATTGCCCTCCTTTCTCCGCGGTTTCTGCCAAAGTAACAGTGGAAGATTGGGGACCACTTGCGGAAATTCGTCTTTCGGATGAAACATTAAACCGAGGCCCCGTCTGCCCTCTCAGGTAGATGTAAAAGATCTGACGGCATTATCGGAAGAAGAGCAGGGGAGCTCTCCCTGGGGTCCTGGGGCCAATATTTATCCCTCAACTAACATCACTAAAACAGATGATCTGGTCATTATCACATAGCTGTTTGTGGGATCTTGCTGTGCGTGAATTGGCCACCGAGTTTCCCACCCTACAACAGTGACAGCACTTCAAACGTCAGTCCTTTCTTCTTCTTTCATTCTAATAACCTTCCAAGCCATCAATAGTCAGCACTTGTAGTGTCTCACATAACCTGCGTCTCTCAACAAGGGTTTGTTAAAATACATTCACTTCAATTCTAAAGTCTCAAACACAGGGTTTTGGAAACTCCTATAACATTCCCAGCTCTTGTTTGGGAGATCCCTCAGACCTGAGGTTGTCTCTTAGGGTCCAGACCTGTGTACACAGCAGATTAACAATACAATCCTGTCCGGTACTGTACGGCCCGTGTGTGTCTCAGTGTCAGCTCCTGTACATGTACAGCACAGGCCAAGATCCCCAGCATCGAAGCTTTGACCACGTTCAATCAGCTACAATGGACGGGTCACATTGTCCGCATGCCCGATACGAGACTCCCAAAACAAGTGCTCTACTCGGAGCTCCGGCACGGCAAGAGAGCCCCAGGGGGGCAGAGGAAACGCTTCAAGGACACCCTCAAAGCCTCCTTGAAAAAGTGTAACATCCCCATCGACACCTGGGAATCCCTGGCCCAAGACCGCACAAAGTGAAGGAGAAGCATCCGGGAAGGCACCGAACACCTCGAGTCTCTTCGCCGGGAGCAAGCGGAAGCCAAGCGCAAACAGCGGAAGGAGCGCACGTCAACCCAAGCACCCCACCCACCCGCCCCTTCAACCACCGTCTGCCCCACCTGTGATAGAGACTGTAGGTCCCACATTGGACTCATCAGTCACCTGAGAACTCATTCTTAATGTGGAAGCAAGTCATCCTCAATTCCGAGGGACTGCCGAAGAAGAAGACAGCACACAGCGGGTAAAAGGGAACGATTCACTCTCGTCTGGTACTGGATGGCCCGTGTGTGTCTCAGTGTCAGCTCCTGTACATGTACAGTAAACAGCGGGTAAAAGGGAAAGATTCGAGGTTCGAGGCTCTTGCTCCCTGTGAGGATGGGAACAGGGACTGCGGGGAGGATGAGCAACCTGGCCACAGCACCGTGGAGCGGGGGGCCATTCAAGTGGGGGGAGTTAAAAGAAATGTTGTAGTGGTAGGGGATAGTATCGTTAGGAGGATAGATAGAGTTCTTTGCAGCCGAGAGCGAGAGTCCCGAAGGCTGTGTTGCCTGCCCGGTGCCAGGGTTAAGGACATCTCCTCTGGACTGGAGAGAAACTTGGAGTGGGAGGGGGAGGATCCAGTTGTCGTGGTCCATGTTGGTACCAACGACATAGATAGGACAAGGAAGGAGGTTCTGCTGAGGGAGTTTGAGCAGCTAGGGGCCAAATTAAAAAGCAGAACCACAAGGGTAATAATCTCTGGATTATTACCTGAGCCACGAGCGAATTTGGCTAGGACAAATAAAATTAGAGAGTTAAATGCGTGGCTCAAAGACTGGTGTGGGAGAAATGGGTTTTGCTTCCTGGGACACTGGCGCCAGTACTGGGGCAGGAGGGAGCTGTTCCATTGGGACGGGCTTCACTTGGCCAGTGCTGGGACTAGAGTCCTGGCGGATCATATAACTAGGGCTGTAGAGAGGGCTTTAAACTAACTAGTGGGGGGGAGGTTCCGAGAGAGCACATAATAAAAATGACAACAGAGAAGGTCATAGACTTAGGTAGCAGTGGGGAAATTAAAAACCAGAGCGTGTCAGGAAGGGGCAGAAGGTATGGAGTAAAAGGTAAAGTAATAAAAAGGGCAAAAGCAGGAACTAAGTGTCACAAAACATCTTTGAAAGTTCTCTATCTGAATGCACGTAGCATTCGTAACAAAATAGACGAGTTAATGGCACAAATAACTACATATGGGTATGATCTTGTGGCCATTACAGAAACATGGCTGCAGGGTGACAATGCCTGGGAATTAAACATACCAGGTTATTTAACGATCAGGAAGGACAGGCAGGAAGGAAGGGGAGGTGGGGTGGCTATGTTAATAAAGGAAGGGATCACTGTAATACAGAGAAATGATATTGGGTCAAAAGATCAGGATAATGAAACAGTTTGGGTGGAGGTAAGGAATAATAAGGGGAAAAAAACACTAGTGGGCGTAGTCTATAGGCCTCCGAACAGTGGCAACTCTGTTGGACGGAGTATCAATCAGGAAATAGTTGAGGCTTGTAATAAGGGAACAGCTATAATTATGGGGGATTTTAACTATCATATTAATTGGACAAATCAAATTGGGCAGGGCTGCCTTGAGGATGAGTTCATTCAGTGTATTAGGGATGGTTTTCTTGAGCAGTATGTAACTGAACCGACCAGGGGGCAAGCAACCTTAGATCTGGTCCAATGTAACGAGACAGGATTAATTAAAAATGTCCTAGTAAAGGATCCCCTTGGAATGAGTGACCATAACATGGTTGAATTCCATATTCAATTAGAGGGTGAGAAGGTTGGATCTCAAACAAGCGTGCTAAGCTTGAATAAAGGAGACTATGAAGGTATGAGAGCGGAATTGAGTAGAGTGGATTGGGAAAATAGATTAAAGGGTAAGACGATACATGATCAGTGGTGTACATTTAAGGAGTTATTTTACAACTTCCAAAAAATATATATTCCACTGAGAAGAAAAGGGTGTAAAAGAAAAGACAGCCATCCGTGGCTAAGTAAAGAAATTAAGGATAGTATTCGACTAAAAACAAGGGCATATAAGGTAGCCAAATCTAGTGGGAGGATAGAGGATTGGGAAAACTTTAAAAGACAGCAAAAAATAACAAAAAGATTGATTAAGAAAGGGAAGATAGATTATGAAAGTAAATTAGCAAAAAATATAAAAACAGATAGTAAGAGTTTTTATAGTTATATAAAAAGAAAAAGGGTGGCTAAAGTAAATGTTGGTCCCTTAGAGGATGAGACCAGGAAATTAATGGTGGGAAATATGGAGATGGCAAAAACACTGAATGAATATTTTACATCAGTCTTTACAGTAGAAGACACTAAGAATATCCCAACACTGGACAAACAGGGGGCTAAAGGGGGGGAGGAGCTAAACACGATCAAAATCACTAAGGAAGTGGTACTCGGTAAAATAATGGGACTCAAGGTGGATAAATCACCTGGACCTGATGGCATACATCCTAGGGTCTTGAGGGAAGTGGCGGTAGGGATTGTGGATGCATTGGTAATAATTTTCCAAAACTCCCTGGACTCGGCAAAGGTCCCGGCAGACTGGAAAACTGCTAATGTAACACCCTTATTTAAAAAGGGCAGTAGACAGAAGGCTGGAAACTATAGACCGGTTAGCCTAACATCTGTGGTAGGTAAAAATTTTGGAGTCCATTATTAAGGAGACAGTAACAGGACATTTGGATAATCATAATTTAATAGGACAAAGTCAGCATGGTTTTATGAAGGGGAAGTCATGTTTGACAAATTTGCTGGAGTTCTTTGAGGAAGTAACATATAGGGTGGATAAAGGGGAACCAGTGGACGTAGTGTATTTAGACTTCCAAAAGGCATTTGACAAGGTGCCACACAAAAGATTATTGCTTAAGATAAAAAAAATCACGGGATTGGGGGTAATATTCTGGCATGGATAGAGGATTGGCTATCTAACAGAAGGCAGAGAGTTGGGATAAATGGTTCATTCTCAGACTGGCAATCAGTAACTCGTGGTGTTCCGCAGGGGTCAGTGCTGGGTCCCCAACTCTTTACAATCTATATTAACGATTTGGAGGAGGGGACCGAGTGTAACACATCAAAGTTTGCAGATGATACTAAGATGGGAGGGAAAGTAGTGAGTGAGGAGGACATAAAAAACCTGCAAGGGGGCATAGACATGCTAAGGAAGTGGGCAGAGATTTGGCAGATGGAATACAATACTGGAAAGTGTGAGGTTATGCACTTTGGCAGGAAAAATCATAGAGCAAGTTATTATCTTAATGGCAAGAAACTGGAAAGTACTGAAGTACAAAGGGATCTGGGGGTCCTGGTGCACGAAACTCAAAAGGTTAGTATGCAGGTGCAGCAAGTGATTAAGAAGGCCAATGGAATGTTGGCTTTCATTGCTAGGGGGATAGAATATAAAAATAGGGAGGTATTGCTTCAGTTGTACAAGGTATTGGTGAGACCGCACCTGGAATACTGCGTACAGTTTTGGTGTCCATACTTAAGAAAGGGCATACTTGCTCTCGAGTCAGTACAAAGAAGGTTCACTCGGTTAATCCCGGGGATGAGGGGATGGACATATGAGGAGAGGTTGAGTAGATTGGGACTCTACTCATTGGAGTTCAGAAGAATGAGAGGCGATCTTATTGAAACATATAAGATTGTGAAGGGGTTGGATCGGGTGGATGCGGGGAGGATGTTCCCGATGATGAGTGAAACTAGAATTAGGGGGCATAGTCTTAGAATAAGGGGCTGCTCTTTCAAAACTGAGATGAGGAGGAACTACTTCACTCAGAGGGTGGTAGGTCCATGGAATATGCTGCCCCAAAAAGCTGTAGAAGCTACTTCATTACATAAATTTAAAACAGAAATAGACAGTTTCCTAGATTCCCGTGTGTGTCTCAGTGTCAGCTCCTGTACATGTATAGTACACAGCGGGTAAAAGGGAACGATTCACTCCCGTCTGGGACTGTACGGCCCGTGTGTGTCTCAGTGTCAGCTCCTGTACATGTACAGTACACAGCGGGTAAAAGGGAACGATTCACTTCCGTCTGGTACTGTACGGCCCGTGTGTGTCTCAGTGTCAGCTCCTGTTCATGTACAGCACACAGCGGGTAAAAGGGAATGATTCACTCCCATCTGGTACTGTACGGCCCGTGTGTGTCTCAGTGTCAGCTCCTGTACATGTACAGTACACATCGGTTAAAAGGGAACGATTCACTCCCGTCTGGTACTGTACGGCCCGTGTGTGTCTCAGTGTCAGCTCCTGTACATGTACAGTACATAGCGGGTAAAAGGGAACGATTCACTCCCGTCTGGGACTGTACAGCCCGTGTGTGTCTCAGTGTCAGCTCCTGTACATGTACAGTACACAGCGGGTAAAAGGGAACGATTCACTTCCGTCTGGAACTGTACGGCCCGTGTGTGTCTCAGTGTCAGCTCCTGTACATGTACAGTACACAGCGGGTAAAAGTGAACGATTCACTCCCATCTGGCACTGTACGGACCGTGTGTGTCTCAGTGTCAGCTCCTGTACATGTACAGTACACAGCGGGTAAAAGGGAACGATTCACTCCTGTCTGGTACTGTACGGCCCGTGTGTGTCTCAGTGTCAGCTCCTGTACATGTACAGTACACAGCGGGTAAAAGGGAACGATTCACTCCTGTCTGGTACTGTACGGCCCGTGTGTGTCTCAGTGTCAGCTCCTGTACATGTACAGTACACAGCGGGTAAATGGGAACGATTCACTTCCGTCTGGTACTGTACGGCCCGTGTGTGTCTCAGTGTCAGCTCCTGTACATGTACAGTACACAGCGGGTAAAAGGGAACGATTCACTCCCGTCTGGGACTGTACGGCCCGTGTGTGTCTCAGTGTCAGCTCCTGTACATGTACAGTACACAGCGGGTAAAAGGGAACGATTCACTTCCGTCTGGTACTGTACGGCCCGTGTGTGTCTCAGTGTCAGCTCCTGTTCATGTACAGCACACAGCGGGTAAAAGGGAATGATTCACTCCCATCTGGTACTGTACGGCCCGTGTGTGTCTCAGTGTCAGCTCCTGTACATGTACAGTACACATCGGTTAAAAGGGAACGATTCACTCCCGTCTGGTACTGTACGGCCCGTGTGTGTCTCAGTGTCAGCTCCTGTACATGTACAGTACACAGCGGGTAAAAGGGAACGATTCACTCCCGTCTGCTACTGTACGGCCCGTGTGTGTCTCAGTGTCAGCTCCTGTACATGTACAGTACACAGCGGGTAAAAGGGAATGATTCACTTCCGTCTGGTACTGTACGGCCCGTGTGTGTCTCAGTGTCAGCTCCTGTACATGTACAGCACACAGCGGGTAAAGGGGAATGATTCACTCCCATCTGGTACTGTACGGCCCGTGTGTGTCTCAGTGTCAGCTCCTGTACATGTACAGTACACAGCGGGTAAAAGGGAACGATTCACTTCCGTCTGGTACTGTACGGCCCGTGTGTGTCTCAGTGTCAGCTCCTGTACATGTACAGTACACAGCGGGTAAAAGGGAACGATTCACTTCCGTCTGGTACTGTACAGCCCGTGTGTGTCTCAGTGTCAGCTCCTGGACATGTACAGTACACAGCGGGTAAAAGGGAACGATTCACTTCCGTCTGGTACTGTACGGCCCGTGTGTGTCTCAGTGTCAGCTCCTGTACATGTACAGTACACAGCGGGTAAAAGGGAACGATTCACTCCCGTCTGGTACTGTACGTCCCGTGTGTATCTCAGTGTCAGCTCCTGTACATGTAAAAGGAACCTGATATCTGATAACTATGAAATCGCATTGAGTTTTTGTTTGATGTTCATCTAGTTTTAATGCTGATCTAAGCACTGCACCCAAACCTGAGGCAGCTCTTCATACTCACACAGCCTGTGAACAAACGTAGTTTGTTCACAGCCCCAGAGCCCTCACACAGTTAACATCGTTCACTGCTTCACTGTTTTCTTTGGGAATGTTTCCAGGGGTCAGTGTGCATATAATGCAACTGCTTTCACATTTCCCTTTACATGGAGCTATAGGTTTACACAGTCCCACTCCCACTGTGAGAGTAGCACTCAGAAACAGCCCAGTGATGTTAGTAGGGAGAAAGAAAAATACAGGGAGAGACAGAGAGACAGAGAGAGAGGGAGAGAGAGACAGAGAGAGACAGAGAGAGAGACAGAGACAGAGACAGAGAGAGACAGAGTGAGAGAGACAGAGAGAGCGAGACAGAGAGAGAGAGACAGAGAGAGAGAGAGAGACAGAGAGAGAGAGACAGAGATAGAGAGAGACAGAGCGAGAGAGAGAGACAGAGAGAGACAGAGAGAGAGAGAGAGACAGAGAGAGAGAGAGACAGAGAGAGAGACAGAGAGAGAGCCAGAGAGAGACAGAAACAGAGAGAGAGAGAGAGAGACAGAGAGAAAGACAGAGAGAGAGAGAGAGAGACAGACAGAGAGAGAGAGAGAGACAGAGAGAGAGAGAGAGAGAGAGAGAGAGACAGAGAGAGAGACAGAGAGAGAGAGAGAGACAGAGAGAGACAGAGAGAGAGAGAGAGAGAGAGGGACAGAGAGAGAGAGATTCTCTAAGTGCAGGCTCTCCATCAACAAGTGCACACTGTCACCAACCCTGCAACCCTCACCCTGCACTCTCCTCCATCATAAAGACCCGCAACCAGCTGTTATATCGCACCTTTAACATAGAAAAATTGCCCATGAGGCTACAGGGAGGTGGAAGGAAACATGAACGGTGTGATGAAATATTCCATTCGCCACTGCCTGTGACTGAGATCGGTTTCAGTGTCATTTCCCTTCCCCCAGACCTCATTGTATTGTGTACTGGAATGTGCTGTATTGTATACTGGAATGTGCTGGAATGTGCTGTGTGTAGGGCTCCGCCCATACCTGGCCCCGTTTGTAAGCTAGCTTCAGTCTGGCCTCAGTCTCCAGAAGGAAGACACCTCTCTCTCTTACGTGTTACTTTCTAAGTTAATAAAAGCCTTGTTTTTGTTCTGCTAACTTCGAGTCTCGGAATTATTGAGGCACATCAATTTTATTAACTTATTTTTCAACACTATGGATCAACTCCTGAAACCCGAACGTTTGGATTTGGATCAACATGCTCCGGACGCATCAGCACGCTTCGGACACTGGTTTATGTGTATGGAATTCTTCCTGGACAATTCCGCAGCCGTCAAAGACGCTACGGACGCTGCGAGGATGAGACTCGGAATTCTGCGGAATTGGGTAAGCCACCGGGTTTACCCCCTCATCCAAGACGCCGAGACGTACCTGGCCGCCTGCGACATCTTAAAGGTGCATTACCAGCAGCCTACGAATGAGGTGTATGCTAGGCACCTGCTCGCTACCCGCGCACAGCGACCTGGGGAATCGGTGGAGGAGTTTCTAAGCACCCTGAAAATGCTTGGCAAAGACTGCAAGTGCCGAGATGTAAAAGCCGCAGTGTACACTGACGAGCTTGTTCGCGATGCCTTCATCACAGGCCTCAGCTCCACTTACATCCGGCAAAGACTGCTGGAAAAAATGGGGTTGGACCTCAAACAGGCTGCGGACACCGCGCGATCCCTGGATGTGGCCCAGAGAAACTCGGACGCCTACTCTTCAGCCCGCGCCGTCCATGCCGCCACGTGTGCACCGAGGGCGCTGCCATCTTGGAGGGCATCTTCCCCGCCCGACAGCCCGACACCGGCTGGGCCCCGCTCTCCCCCCAGAAGCCCTACGACAGCCGCGACGCGTCAGGGACCCAACTGCTACTTCTGCGGGCAGCCAAAGCACACCAGAAACCTGTGCCCGGCGAAAGGCACCACCTGCTTTAAGTGCGGTAAGAAGGGGCACTTCGGGAAGGTGTGCAGAGGGAACCCCGCCGGAAAACCAACCGCCGGAAAACCCGCCACTGCCGCGTGTGCGCCGTGGGAGCGGCCATCTTGGACGCCATCTTGCCCGACCTCGTGGGGTCCGCCATCTTGTGAGCAGACAGCGTGGACGCCATCTTGTATCGATCAGGGCCCTACAGTGGCATCGGTCACAGTGGACCAGACCAGGCCGCACCCGCTATCCAGATCAATGGTGGACATCGAGGTAAACGGGTGCCGGGTTAAATGCTTAATTGACAGTGGAAGCACGGAGAGCTTTATCCACCCTGAACTGGCACAACAACTCTCCCTAAAGGTGGTCCCTACTCAGGGTACCATCTCTATGGCTGATAAAACCCAGACATCGACCATTCTGGGTTACTGCACGGTACAATTGTGCGTTAACGGAACTGTATATGATAATTTTAAAGTATTAATCATGAAGAACCTATGTGCGAGCGTGATCTTGGGTCTGGATTTCCAGTGCAACCACCAAAGCATCACGCTCAAGTACGGTGGGTCCCAGCCGCCCCTCACAGTGTGCGGTCTGGCTACCCTGAAGGTAAAGCCGCCTTCGCTATTCGCGAACCTTACCCCTAACTGCCGGCCAATAGCGACCAAAAGCAGGAGGTACAGCTGGGAGGACAGGCGGTTTATCGCGACCGAGGTAGACAGGCTCCAGAAAGAGCGCATTATTGAACGCAGCAACAGCCCGTGGCGCGCCCAAGTGGTAGTGGTAAGGGGTAGCGAGAAGAAACGGATGGTGATCGACTATCGTCAAACGATCAACAGGTACACCCTACTAGACGCCTACCCGCTACCCCGCATATCAGAAATGGTGAACCAAATCGCCCAATACCGGGTGTTCTCCACCATCGACCTCAAGTCAGCGTACCACCAGCTCCCTATCAGACCAGAGGACCGCCCGTACACCGCCTTCGAGGCGAACAGACGCCTCTACCAATTCCTCAGAGTCCCCTTTGGGGTGACGAATGGGGTCTCGGTCTTCCAGAGGGAGATGGACCGCATGGTCGATGACCACCACTTGCAGGCAACCTTCCCCTACCTCGACAATGTCACCATCTGCGGTCACAACCAGCAGGATCATGACTCGAACCTCGAGAGGTTCCTGAAAACCGCACAAAAACTCAACCTCACCTACAACGAGGACAAGTGCGTTTACAACACCACGCGCCTCTGCGCCTCTGCATGCTAGGCAGCGTGGTGGAGAATGGGGAAATCGGGCCAGACCCCGACCGATTGCGCCCCCTGCGGGAGCTGCCCCTGCCCAACACTCCCAAAGCCCTGAAAAGGTGCCTGGGGTTATTTTCTTATTATTCCCAATGGGTCCCCAACTACTCCGACAAAGCCCGCCCCCTCTTGAAAGCATCCTCTTTCCCGCTCTCTGCTGAGACCCACGCCGCCTTCAAAAGCATTAAGCAGGATATTGAGCGGGCCACGCTACAGGCAGTGGACGAGAACACTCCATTTCAAGTGGAAAGTGATGCGTCTGACTTCGCCTTGGCGGCCACCCTCAACCAGGCGGGGCGGCCCGTAGCTTTCTTCTCGAGGACCCTCCAAGGGCCCGAGATCAGACACTCCTCCGTGGAAAAGGAGGCCCAAGCCATCGTGGAGGCAGTGCGCCACTGGTGCCACTACCTAGCCGGCAAACGCTTCACCCTACTTACCGACCAGCGGTCGGTAGCGTTTATGCTCAATAATAAACAGAGGGGGAAGATTAAAAATGATAAGATTCTTAGGTGGCGGATCGAGCTCTCCACCTTCGAGTACGACATCATTTACCGGCCAGGGGCCCTTAACGAATCCCCTGACGCCCTCTCACGAGGGATGTGTGCCAGCGCCACCGGGGATCGGCTACAGACCCTCCACAACGACCTCTGCCACCCAGGGGTCACGCGGCTGTTCCACTTCATAAAGTCCCGTAACTTACCCTACTCGATTGAGGAAGTTCAGTCCCTGACCAGGAACTGCCGCACTTGCGCTGAGTGCAAGCCTCGGTTCTACCGCCCAGATAGAGCCCACTTAATCAAAGCTACACGGCCCTTTGAGCGGCTCAGCTTAGATTTCAAGGGCCCCCTCCCGTCCGTCGACCGCAATGTTTACTTCCTGAACATTGTGGACGAATACTCCCGGTTCCCATTCGCCTTCCCCTGCCCAGACATGACCAGCGCCACGGTCATTAAATGCCTCAACAGCCTGTTCTGCCTGTTCGGTATGCTGAGCTACATCCATACGGATAGGGGGGCGTCCTTCATGAGTGAAGAGCTACGCCAGTACATGCTGTCCAAGGGGATCGCCACGAGCCGTACCACCAGCTACAACCCCCGGGGTAACGGCCAAGTGGAGCAAGAGAACGGGACAGTATGGAAAGCAGTCACTCTAGCTCTAAGGACCAAGGGCCTCCCTATCTCCCGCTGGCAGGAAGTCCTCTCGGATGTGCTCCATTCGATACGGTCGCTATTGTGTACGGCCACTAATACCACGCCTCATGAACGAATGTTTGTCTTTCCCCGGAAATCCGCCTCA
The DNA here is from genome assembly GCF_052327205.1 of Somniosus microcephalus. Classification (NCBI taxonomy): domain Eukaryota; kingdom Metazoa; phylum Chordata; class Chondrichthyes; order Squaliformes; family Somniosidae; genus Somniosus; species Somniosus microcephalus. Next base: position 340,828,946 of record NC_140990.1, on the reverse strand, counting down.
GGCGTATCCATGCCGTCATGGCTCTCCACCCCAGGTCCGGTACTCGTGCGAAGGCATGTGAGGGGCCACAAGATGGACCCTCTCGTGGAGCCAGTACACCTACTCCACGCCAACCCCCAATACGCATATGTCCGGCACGCCGACGGAAGGGAGGACACCGTGTCCATAAAAGATGTCGCCCCAGCCGGCATCGACAACAACCACGGCAATAGCGGCAACGACGATCACAGCAACTCTTACCCACCCACTACTCTTTCATCACCCCCGGAAGAACACCGACCAATGGCACCCCCACCAACTACCCCTCCAACAACCCTGGCGGCACCCCCGGCAGAGACCCAGGAGGCTACCGGGGACACCCAGCCGACACCCGCGGCACCGCAACAGCCACGTCAGTCGCAGAGGACTATCAAACCCCCGAACAGACTAAATCTATAGAAGGGGTGAATGTGATGAAATATTCCATTCACCACTGCCTGTGACTGAGATCGGTTTCAGTGTCATTTCCCTTCCCCCAGGCCTCATTGTATTGTGTACTGGAATGTGCTGTATTGTATACTGGAATGTGCTGGAATGTGCTGTGTGTAGGGCTCCGCCCATACCTGGCCCCGTTTGTAAGCTAGCTTCAGTCTGGCCTCAGTCTCCAGAAGGAAGACATCTCTCTCTCTTACGTGTTACTTTCTAAGTTAATAAAAGCCTTGTTTTTGTTCTGCTAACTTCGAGTCTCGGAATTATTGAGGCACATCAAACGGCAAGCCCAAGGAGGGGTTAGGAGGGGTGATTAAAGGCTTGGTCAAAGAGCGGAGGTTTTAAGGAGGGTCTTAAAGGAGGAGAGAGGGAAGGGTTTGGAGAGGAATTCCTGAAGGCGCTGCTGCTAATGGTGGGGTGAAAGGAGTGGGGTAATGCTCCTTTCATTTGAGAAACATGCCCGGCTACAGTGAGGACAGATGTATGAGGCCAAAGCCCCAACTCATTCAGCCCCAATACAATGCTTTAAATGTTGAGACAAGCAGTCAGTACAGACCACAAAATACCAGGCTCAATCCCCCATGTGTGGTGCCTGAGGTGATTTGAGCCAGATTTTGCACAGGGCCTACAGGTGGCCCCAGTGACCCCTGGGTTAGAGAGAGGGGAAATCAGCCAGGGTTCCTGCTCCTGATCACTGCCCAGTGACCCCTGGGTTAGAGAGAGGGGAAATCAGCCAGGGTTCCTGCTCCTGATCACTTCCCAGTGACCCCTGGGTTAGAGAGAGGGGAAATCAGCCAGGGTTCCTGCTCCTGATCACTGTCCAGTGACCCCTGGGTTAGAGAGAGGGGAAATCAGCCAGGGTTCCTGCTCCTGATCACTGTCCAGTGACCCCTGGGTTAGAGAGAGGAGGGAATCAGCCAGGGTTCCTGCTCCTGATCACTGTCCAGTGACCGCTGGGTTAGAGAGAGGGGGAAATCAGCCAGGGTTCCTGCTCCTGATCACTGTCCAGTGACCGCTGGGTTAGAGAGAGGGGGAAATCAGCCAGGGTTCCTGCTCCTGATCACTGCCCAGTGACCCCTGGGTTAGAGAGAGGGGGAATCAGCCAGGGTTCCTGCTCCTGATCACTATCCAGTGACCCCTGGGTTAGAGAGAGGGGGAATCAGCCAGGGTTCCTGCTCCTGATCACTGTCCAGTGACCCTTGGGTTAGAGAGAGGGGAAATCAGCCAGGGTTCCTGCTCCTGATCACTGCTCAGTGACCCCTGGGTTAGAGAGAGGGGAAATCAGCCAGGGTTCCTGCTCCTGATCACTGTCCAGTGACCCCTGGGTTAGAGAGAGGGGGAATCAGCCAGGGTTCCTGCTCCTGATCACTGTCCAGTGACCGCTGGGTTAGAGAGAGGGGAAATCAGCCAGGGTTCCTGCTCCTGATCACTGTCCAGTGACCCCTGGGTTAGAGAGAGGGGAAATCAGCCAGGGTTCCTGCTCCTGATCACTGTCCAGTGACCCCTGGGTTAGAGAGAGGGGGAATCAGCCAGGGTTCCTGCTCCTGATCACTGTCCAGTGACCGCTGGGTTAGAGAGAGGGGAAATCAGCCAGGGTTCCTGCTCCTGATCACTGTCCAGTGACCCCTGGGTTAGAGAGAGGGGGAAATCAGCCAGGGTTCCTGCTCCTGATCACTGTCCAGTGACCCCTGGGTTAGAGAGAGGGGAAATCAGCCAGGGTTCCTGCTCCTGATCACTGTCCAGTGACCCCTGGGTTAGAGAGAGGGGAAATCAGCCAAGGTTCCTGCTCCTGATCACTGTCCAGTGACCCCTGGGTTAGAGAGAGGGGAATCAGCCAGGGTTCCTGCTCCTGATCACTGTCCAGAGACCCCTGGGTTAGAGAGAGGGGAAATCAGCCAGGGTTCCTGCTCCTGATCACTGTCCAGAGACCCCTGGGTTAGAGAGAGGGGAAATCAGCCAGGGTTCCTGCTCCTGATCACTGTCCAGTGACCCCTGGGTTAGAGAGAGGGGAAATCAGCCAGGGTTCCTGCTCCTGATCACTGTCCAGTGACCCCTGGGTTAGAGAGAGGGGGAATCAGCCAGGGTTCCTGCTCCTGATCACTGTCCAGTGACCGCTGGGTTAGAGAGAGGGGAAATCAGCCAGGGTTCCTGCTCCTGATCACTGTCCAGTGACCCCTGGGTTAGAGAGAGGGGGAATCAGCCAGGATTCCTGCTCCTGATCACTGTCCAGTGACCCCTGGGTTAGAGAGAGGGGAAATCAGCCAGGGTTCCTGCTCCTGATCACTGTCCAGTGACCCCTGGGTTAGAGAGAGGGGAAATCAGCCAGGGTTCCTGCTCCTGATCACTGTCCAGTGACCCCTGGGTTAGAGAGAGCGGAAATCAGCCAGGGTTCCTGCTCCTGATCACTGTCCAGTGACCGCTGGGTTAGAGAGAGGGGAAATCAGCCAGGGTTCCTGCTCCTGATCACTGTCCAGTGACCCCTGGGTTAGAGAGAGGGGGAATCAGCCAGGGTTCCTGCTCCTGATCACTGTCCAGTGACCCCTGGGTTAGAGAGAGGGGAAATCAGCCAGGGTTCCTGCTCCTGCTCACTGTCCAGTGACCCCTGGGTTAGAGAGAGGGGAAATCAGCCAGGGTTCCTGCTCCTGATCACTGTCCAGTGACCGCTGGGTTAGAGAGAGTGGAAATCAGCCAGGGTTCCTGCTCCTGATCACTGCCCAGTGACCCCTGGGTTAGAGAGAGGGGAAATCAGCCAGGGTTCCTGCTCCTGATCACTGTCCAGTGACCGCTGGGTTAGAGAGAGTGGAAATCAGCCAGGGTTCCTGCTCCTGATCACTGTCCAGTGACCCCTGGGTTAGAGAGAGGGGGAATCAGCCAGGGTTCCTGCTCCTGATCACTGTCCAGTGACCGCTGGGTAAGAGAGAGTGGAAATCAGCCAGGGTTCCTGCTCCTCATCACTGTCCAGTGAACCGCTGGCTTAGAGAGAGGGGAAATCAGCCAGGGTTCCTGCTCCTGATCACTGTCCAGTGACCCCTGGTGGAACGTTGTGGACATCAGATAAGGTTGGGATTGGGCTCAGCTGTGATGCCCTCACCATTAAACAGCCTACCAACTCTGACTGTTTGTGAAGGATGGCTCATTGGGTGAGGTACGGGGGGGGGGAAGTCATTGCTGTCGGAGCTACACCCAGTGAGAGTCAGCGCCATCAGGAGGGGAAGGAAGAGAATCTGCAACAGTAAATGAATAAGTGCTGATAATGCCAACTGCGGCCAGGTCTTGCTGACCGTTAAATATTGAAATGCTGGAAGCAGTTTCCTCCTCCGCTCTGCCCCGTCGATAAACCCCGAGATCTATTTCAAAAGCACAAATCAATTCAAGTTTCAATTAAGAGATGGAACGAGGCGAGTTCTGGGAATATCTGCTCCATCTACCCCCAGTGCTTGCAAACTGCTGCTTCGATACTCTGAGATTTTGGAAAAATTAGATGATAACAAAACAACTTTGTAAAGAAAAATTAAATTACCTGAGAACTGAGCGGTGCAGCAAAGCTCGCCTGTGTCTGCACGATCTTACGGGTAGCAGTTTAACGCCAATACTCTCATCTGCTCTGCACTCATACACAGTCTGTCTGAAACTATTAAACTCAGGGAGTGTAGAGGAAACCTGGCTCCACAGACCCCTCCCGAATGGACTGACACTCTTAACATGCGTTTCCTTCCGAAATCTGACACAAACACATCTTTAATATGCATTCCTGTTGCAATTGGCAAGCCGGGAGGCATACACGGACACGATACACACGCACAAATACACACACACACAAACACAATGCACGCACAGACACACACACAGATACAAACACATGTACACAAATACATGCACTCAATACACACAGAAATGCACAGAAATGGACACATACAAATCCTCGCACGCAAATATACATACACAAATACACGCACACACACTTACACACACGTGCAAATATACATACACAAATACCGACACACAAATACATGCACAGAAATACATACACACGTGTAAAAATATACACACACTACTACTGCATGCACACAAATATACACAAAAATAAAAATACATATGCACGTAAATATAAACACACACACATATACACATATGCTCAAAGGTACATGCACAGAGACATCAATACACGTGAACAAATACATAAATACACAGCCTGCACACACAAACATGTAAATAGATACAGAGCCACACACATGCACACACACACAAAACAGAGACATAAAAATACACAGAAGCTCAGACAGAAATACAAACACACACTAATATCCACACACCAGCAAACACAGATACGAGCACAGATATAAATACAAGCACAGATACAAAAACACATGCACCAAAACAATTATTACAAACCTATATACGCACTCAGGCACATATAAATATACGAACAGATATGCACATAAATACATGTACGTACAGAAACACACAGGCACACACAAACAAACAGACTCGAGTACAACTGCACAGATGCATAAATACAAACACCACAAACACAAAGAAATATAGAGACCAGCAACATTACTGCTAAGCTGTGCGGTCACGTGGCTGTCTGGAGGTCCCACGCAGGCTTTTCAACGGGAGATTTTGCGTATGCCAAAATTTTGAATGGGCCGCGCAGCCTATTAAAGGGACTGCACACCCAAAAAATAAATTAGGGGGAACACTGATAGAGACTAAAAAACACATATACCAACACACAAACTACAAATACATAAATACAAACAGATATACCAACACACAAACTACAAATACATAAATACAAACAGATATACCAACACACAAACTACAAATACATAAATACAAACACATATACCAACACACAAACTACAAATACATAAATACAAACACATATACCAACACACAAACTACAAATACATAAATACAAACACATATACCAACACACAAACTCAAATACATAAATACAAATACAAACACATACCAACACACAAACTACAAATACATAAATACAGATATACCAACACACAAACTACAAATACATAAATACAAACACATATATCAACACACAAACTACAAATACATAAATACAAACACATATACCAACACACAAACTACAAATACATAAATATAAACACATATACCAACACACAAACTACAAATACATAAATACAAACAGATATACCAACGCACAAACTACAAATACATAAATATAAACACATATACCAACACACAAACTACAAATACATAAATACAAACACATATACCAACACACAAACTACAAATACATAAATACAAACACAAACACATATACCAACACACAAACTACAAATACATTAACACAAACAGATATACCAACACACAAACTACAAATACATAAATACAAACACATATATCAACACACAAACTACAAATACATAAATACAAACACATATACCAACACACAAACTACAAATACATAAATACAAACACAAACACATATACCAACACACAAACTACAAATACATTAACACAAACAGATATACCAACACACAAACTACAAATACATAAATACAAACACAAACACATATACCAACACACAAACTACAAATACATAAACACAAATACAAACACAAACAAATACGGAGGTGCAAATTCGCACACAAATACATCTACATATAGAAACGTGTGCAAATATACACATACTAATACACTAACATACATAAATACAGAGGCAAAGACATAACCAAACATCCATAGACACAGAAGAAATTCACAGACACAAATAAATAGACACAAATACGTACACATGAATGTAAGCATTTAGACGCGTGCAAACAAACACTTACCTTACATATGCAAACACACACATGGAAGTACGTATACATGCACACAAATACACGCACACATATAAACACAAGCGAATAAACTCAAAAACACGTACAAACGCCTACTTCCATCTCCGTAACATCACCCATCCCCGCCCTGCCTCAGATCACCTAAATGCATACTTTGGGTCAGTCTTTACGAAGGAAGACACAAAAAACCTCCCTGGGATATCGGGAAAAATAGGGACATTGGCAAAGGAGGAACTGACGCAAATCAATATCTCTAAGGATATGGTGTTAAGGAAGCTAAAGGGATTGAAGGTGGACAAATCCCCAGGGCCTGATAACATGCATCCTAGGGTACTGAAGGAGGTGGCCCTAGAGATAGCGGATGCACTAAGGATGATTTTTCAGAATTCATTAGACTCGGGAACAGTGCCGATGGATTGGAGGGTAGCTAACGTTACCCCACTATTCAAAAAGGGGGGTAGGGAAAAAGCAGGTAATTACAGACCTGTAAGCCTTACATCAGTTGTGGGCAAAATGCTGGAGTCCATCATTAAGGATGAAATAGCGGAGCACTTAGCAAATGGGGACAGGATAGGACAGAGTCAACATGGATTTACAAAGGGTAAATCGTGCTTGACTAATCTATTGGAATTTTTTGAGGGAGTAACTGGTAGAATAGATGGGGGAGAGCCAGTAGATGTGGTGTACCTGGACTTCCAAAAGGCCTTCGATAAGGTCCCACATAAAAGATTAGCATGGAAAATTGAGGCTCATGGGATAAAGGGGAAAGTTTTGGCGTGGATAGGGAACTGGCTGTCAGATAGAAAACAGAGAGTTGGAATAAACGGCTCATTTTCTGAATGGCAGGCAGTAACAAGTGGGGTAGCACAGGGATCTGTCCTGGGCCCCCAGCTGTTCACAATTTACATTAATGACCTGGATCAGGGAGTCGGATGCAGCATTTCCAAATTTGCAGACGACACTAAACTAGGAGGGGGGGTGGGCTCAGAGGAAGAGACCAGGAAGCTCCAGAGCGATTTGGACAGACTGGGCGATTGGGCGGATAAATGGCAGATGCACTATAATGTGGACAAGTGCGAAGTTATCCACCTTGGGTGCAGGAACGGGAGGGCAAATTATTATTTAAATGGCAATAGATTGGGAGAGGGGGAAGTACAGAGAGACCTGGGTGTTCTTGTACACCAGTCACTGAAGGCGAGCATGCAGGTGCAACAGGCGGTCAAGAAGGCAAACGGTATGCTGGCCTTCATAGCAAAAGGGTTAGAATACAGGAACAGGGATACCTTGCTGCAGCTGTACAGGGCACTGGTGAGACCACACCTCGAGTACTGTGTACAGTTTTGGTCGCCTCATCTGAGGAAGGATGTTCTTGCCATGGAGGGGGTGCAGCGGCGATTCACCAGGCTGATACCAGGAATGGCGGGAATGACCTATGAGGAGAGACTATGTAGTTTAGGGATGTACACACTGGAGTTTAGAAGATTGAGAGGGGACCTCATAGAAGTGTATAAAATTCTGACAGGTCTAGACAGACTGGATGCAGAAGGAATGTTTCCCTTGGCGGGTGAGAACAGAACTAGAGGACATAATTTAAGGATAAGGGCTAAACCATTTAGGACAGAGATGAGGGGGAATTTCTTCACTCAGAGAGTGGTGAACCTGTGGAACTCATTGCCACAGAGGGCAGTGTACGCCAGCTCATTAAATATATTTAAGAGGGAATTAGATATATTTCTACGGGCAAAAGGGGTTAAGGGTTACGGAGAGAAGGCGGGGACGGGATACTGAATTAAAGGATCAGCCATGATCTCATCGAATGGCGGAGCAGGCACGAAGGGCCGAATGGCCTACTCCTGCTCCTATCTTCTATGTACCTGCTGCTGAAACCCTCATCCATGCCTTTGTTACCTCCAGACTCGACTATTCCAACGCACTCCTGGCTGACCTCCCGAGTTCTACCCTTCGTAAATTTGAGCTCATCCAAAACTCGCTGCCCGTGTCCGAACTCGCACCGAGTCCCGTTCACCCATCACCCCCTGTGCTCACTGCCCCGTGTCCGAACTCGCACCGACCCCCGTTCACCCATCACCCTCTGTGCTCACTGTCCCGTGTCCTAACTTGCACCCAGTCCCGTTCACCCATCACCCCCTGTGCTCACTGCCCCGTGTCCGAACTCGAACCAAGTCCCATTCACACATCACCCCCTGTGCTCACTGCCCCGTGTCCTAACTGACACCCAGTCCCGTTCACCCATCACCCCCTGTGCTCACTGCCCCGTGTCCGAACTCGAACCCAGTCCCGTTCACCCATCACCCACTGTGCTCACTGCCCCGTGTCCTAACTCACACCCAGTCCCGTTCACCCATCACCCACTGTGCACACTGCCCCGTGTCCTAACTCGCACCCAGTCCCGTTCACCCATCACCCCCTGTGCTCACAGCCCCGTGTCCGAACTCGAACCAAGTCCCGTTCACCCATCACCCCGTGCTCACTGCCCCGTGTCCTAACTCACACCCAGTCCCGTTCACCCATCACCCTCTGTGCTCACTGTCCCATGTCCTAACTCGCACCCAGTCCCGTTCACCCATCACCCCCTGTGCTCACTGCCCCGTGTCCTAACTCACACCCAGTCCCGTTCACCCATCACCCCCTGTGCTCACTGCCCCGTGTCCTAACTCACACCCAGTCCCGTTCACCCATCACCCTCTGTGCTCACTGTCCCATGTCCTAACTCGCACCCAGTCCCGTTCACCCATCACCCCCTGTGCTCACTGCCCCGTGTCCTAACTCTCACCCAGTCCCGTTCACCCATCACCCCCTGTGCTCACTGCCCCGTGTCCTAACTCACACCCAGTCCCGTTCACCCATCACCCCCTGTGCTCACTGCCCTGTGTCCTAACTCGCACCCAGTCGCGTTCACCCATCACCCCCTGTGCTCACTGCCCCGTGTCCTAACTCACACCCAGTCCCGTTCACCCATCACCCCCTGTGCTCGCTGACCCGTGTCCTAACTCGCACCGAGTCCCGTTCACCCATCACCCCCTGTGCTCACTGCCCCGTGTCCTAACTCACACCCAGTCCCGTTCACCCATCGCCCCCTGTGCTCACTGCCCCATGTCCTAACTCACACCCAGTCCCGTTCACCCATCACCCCCTGTGCTCACTGCCCCGTGTCCTAACTCACACCCAGTGCTGTTCACCCATCACCCCCTGTGCTCACTGCCCCGTGTCCTAACTCACACCCAGTCCTGTTCACCCATCACCCGCTGTGCTCACTGCCCCGTGTCCTAACTCACACCCAGTCCCATTCACCCATCACCCCCTGTGCTCACTGCCCCGTGTCCGAACTTGAACCAAGTCCCGTTCACACATCACCCCCTGTGCTCACTGCCCCGTGTCCGAACTCGAACCAAGTCCCGTTCACCCATCACCCCTGTACTCGCTGACCGTGTCCGAACTCGAACCAAGTCCCGTTCACCCATCACCCCTGTACTCGCTGCCCGTGTCCTAACTCACACCAAGTCCCGTTCACCCATCACCCCTGTACTCGCTGCCCGTGTCCGAACTCGAACCAAGTCCCGTTCACCCATCACCCCTGTACTCGCTGACCTATATTGGCTCCTGGTCCGGCAACACCTTAAATTCAAAATTCTCATCCTTGTTTTCAAATTCCTCCATGGCCTCGCCCCTCCCTATCTGTATAATCTGCTTCGGCCCTACAACCCTGCGAGATCTCTGCGCTCCTCCAATTCTGGCCTCTTGCGCAACCCTGATTTCCATCGCTCCACCATTGGCGGCCGTGCCTTCAGCTGCCTGGGCCCTAAGCTCTGGAATTCCCTCCCTAAACCTCTCCACCGCTCTCTCCTAGTTAGACCACAGCTAGAGTACTGCGTCATCACATTGCAGGAAAGATGTGATTGCACTAGAGAGGGTACAGAGGAGATTTACGAGGATGTTGCCTGGGCTGGGGAATTTTAGCGATGAGGACAGATTGGATCGGCTGGGGTTGTTTTCTTTGGAATAGAGGAGACGGAGGGGAGATTTACTTGAGGTGTATAAAATTATGAGGGGCCTAGATAGAGTGGATAGGAAGGACCTATTTCCCTTAGCAGAGAGGTCAATAACCAGGGGGCACAGATTTAAAGTAATTGGAAGAAAGATTAGAGGGGAGTTGAGGAGAACTTTGTTCACCCAGAGGGTGGTTGGGGTCTGGAACTCACTGCCTGAAAGGGTGGTAGAGGCAGAAACCCTCATCACATTTAATAAGTACTTGGATGTGCACTTGAAGTGCCGAAACCTACAGGGCTACGGACCAAGAGCTGGAAAGTGGGATTAGGCTGGATAGCTCTTTTTCGGCCGGCACAGACACGATGGGGCGAATGGCCTCCTTCTGTGCTGTAAATTTCGATGATTCTATGATCAAATTAAGCTCAGACAGCGTACATCTCAAAGCCCTTCATTTGAGATGCCCAACTGTGGCCTCACGGACCTGCACTATTCAAAGAAGAGCAGGTGAATTCTACCCGGTCTCCTGGTCTCAACCAACATCGCCCAAGAAAAAAAAGATTCTCGTCTTTGTTTATTCATCCCGTTGCTGTTGCTGGGATCTTGCTGTGTGCAAAATGGCTGCTGCACCTATTTACATAACAACAGTGTCAGCCGTGGCTCAGTGGGCAGCACCCTCGCCTCCGAGTCAGAATGTTGTGGGTTCAAGTCTCACTCCAGAGACTTGAGCCCAAAAATCTAGGCTGACACTGGGGGAGTGCTGCACTGTCGGAGGGGCAGTACTGAGGGAGTGCTGCACTGTCGGAGGGTCAGTACTGAGGTAGCACTGCACTGTCGGAGAGGCAGTGCTGAGGGAGCGCTGCGCTGTCGGAGGGTCAGTACTGAGGGAGCACTGCACTGTCGGAGAGGCAGTACTGAGGGAGCACTGCGCTGTCGGAGGGTCAGTACTGAGGGAGCACTGCGCTGTCGGAGGGTCAGTACTGAGGGAGCACTGCACTGTCGGAGAGGCAGTACTGAGGGAGCGCTGCACTGTCGGAGGGGCAGTACTGAGGGAGCACTGCACTGTCGGAGAGGCAGTACTGAGGGAGCACTGCACTGTCGGAGAGGCAGTACTGAGGGAGCGCTGCGCTGTCGGAGGGTCAGTACTGAGGGAGTGCTGCACTGTCGGAGGGGCTGTACTGAGGGAGTGCTGCACTGTCGGAGGGTCAGTACTGAGGGACGCTGCACTGTCGGAGGGGCAGTACTGAGAGACGCTGCACTGTTGGAGGGTCAGTACTGAGGGAGTGCTGCACTGTAGGAGGGGCAGTACTGAGGGATGCTGTACTGTCGGTGGGGCAGTACTGAGGAGCGCTGCACTGTCGGAGGGGTAGTACTGAGGGAACGCTGCACTGTCGGAGGGTCAGTTCTGAGGGAGAGCTGCACTGTCGGAGGGGCTGTACTGAGGGAGTGCTGCACTGTCGGAGGGGCAGTACTGAGCGAGTGCTGCATTGTCGGAGGGGCAGTACTGAGGAAGCGCTGCACTGTCGGAGGGGCAGTACTGCGGGAGTGCTGCACTGTCGGAGGGGCAGTACTGAGGGAGCGCTGCACTGTCAGATGGTCAGTACCTAGGGAGTGCTGCACTGTCGGAGGGGCAGTACTGAGGGAGTGCTGCACTGTCGGAGGGTCAGTTCTGAGGGAGAGCTGCACTGTCGGAGGGGCTGTACTGAGGGAGTGCTGCACTGTCGGAGGGGCAGTACTGAGCGAGTGCTGCATTGTCGGAGGGGCAGTACTGAGGGAGTGCTGCACTGTCGGAGGGGCAGTACTGAGCGAGTGCTGCATTGTCGGAGGGGCAGTACTGAGGAAGCGCTGCACTGTCGGAGGGGCAGTACTGCGGGAGTGCTGCACTGTCGGAGGGGCAGTACTGAGGGAGCGCTGCACTGTCGGAGGGGCAGTACTGAGGGTGTGCTGCACTGTCGGAGGGGCAGTACTGCGGGAGCGCTGCACTGTCGGAGGTGCCGTCTTTCAGATGAGGCATTAAACCGAGACCCCGTCTGCTCTCTCAGGTTGATGTTAAATATCCCACGGCACTATTTCAAAGAACAGCAGGGAAGTTCTCCCCGGTGACCTGACCAATGTTTATCCTTCAACTAACATCACTAAAAACGGATGATCTGGTCATTATCACATTGCTGTTTGTGGGAGCTTGCTGTGCGCAAATTGGCTGCCGCGACTCCTACATTACAACAGTGACTGCACTTCAAAATGTACTTCATTGGCTGTAAAGCGCTTTGGGACATCCGGTGGTCGTGAAAGGCGCTATAGAAATGCAAGTCTTTATTTCTTTTTCTTTTTAACAGTGACTGCACGCCAAAGCAGTTCATTGCATGTGAAGGTGTGGGCGATGTCTCAATGTGATACGGTGTTGTATAATTGCCTGTGTTATTGTTAATTGTCAGGTACAGGCAACGTGAGCAGTCGAGTCAACACAGAGAAAACGGGAGAATTCTTCCAGAGCAAATGGTCAGCCAGGATAAAAGGAAACACAACCAAGATCAGCAAGGGCTGTTCAGAGATTGACTCACCTCAAAGACTTAGTTATTTTGCGCTGATTTATTTGAATTGTTGATTTATTTTTGAGCTCAGGGTATAGATTTTTCCAATCGAGATTTGCTGTGTCATGCTAACCGAACAAAGGATGATAGCTTAATTAAAAACAAATAAAGGACAAAGGAAAAAGCAGGGAGGATTGCTGCGTTGAGGCAACTAACAGCAAGGTTAGATATTGGGGGAGAATTTCCTCACATCATCTCCGGCTCTGCTGCTGTAAATTTGCCAGAAGTACGACATACACACGTCAGCCGTGGCTCAGTGGGCAGCACCCTCGCCTCTGAGTCAGATGGTCATGGGTTCAAGTCCCACTCCAGAGACTCGAGCACATACTCCAGGCTGACACTGCAGTGCAGTACTGAGGGAGTGCTGCACTGTTGGAGGTGCCGTCTTTCGGATGAGACATTAAACTGAGGCCCCGTCTGTCCTCTCAGTTGGTCATAATAGATCCCATGGCATTATTTAGAAGAGGAGCAGGGGAGTTCTCCCCGGTGTCCTGGGCCAATATTTATCCCTCAATCAACATCACTAAGAAACAGATGATCTGGTCATTATCATATTGCTGTTTGTGGGAGCTTGCTGTGCGCAAATTGGCTGCTGCGATTCCTACATTACACCAGTGACTGCACTTCAAAATGTACTTCATTGGCTGTAAAGCGCTTTGGGACGTCCGGTGGTCGTGAAAGGCGCTATAGAAATGCAAGTCTTCATTTTTAAACCGCGGCCCTGTCTGCCCTCTCAGGTGGATGTTAATAGATCCCATGGCACTATTTCGAAGAAGAGCAGGGGAATTCTCCCCGGTGCCCTGGGGCCAATATTTATCCCTCAATCAACATCACTAACACAGATGATCTGGTCATTATCACATTGCTGTTTGTGGGAGCTTGCTGTGCACAAATTGGCTGCTGTGTTTCCTACATTACAACAGTGACTACACTTCAAAAAAGTACTTCATTGGCTGTAAAACGTTTTGGAACAACCTGAGGTTATGAAAGGTGCTATAGAAATGCAAGTTCTTTCTATATTTCTGCTGAAGTTACGGCGAAACTCTGAGGAAACTCGTCCCCACTAACTCCTTGGACAGCGCCATCTGCTGACCGGCTGCAACAACTTGCATTTATATAGCGCCTTTAACGTAGTATAACATCCCTGCGTAATTAGACAAGAATTGACACTGAGCCACATCAGGAGATATTCAGGTGGCCAAAAGCTTGGTCAAAGAAGCGTCTTGAGGAGAGAGGTAGAGAGGTTTAGGGAGGGAGTTCCAGAGCTGAGGTCCATGGCAGCTGAAGGCACGGCCACCAATGGCGGAGCGATTAAAATTGAGGATGGCCAAGAGGCCAGAATTGGAGGAATGCTGAGATTTTGAGGGGTTGTGGGGCTGGAGGAGGCTACAGAGATAGGGAGGGGCGATGGAGGGATTTGAAAACAGTTTTAAAATTGAGGCATTGCCAGACCAGGTGCCAATCAACGTAGGTCAGCGAGCGCAGGGTGATGGGTGAACGGGACCTGGTGCGAGTTAGGATATCGGCAGCAGAGTTTTGGATGAGCTCAAGTTTACGGCGGGTGCAAGGTGGGAGGCCGGCCAGGACCGCGTTCAAATAATCAAGTCTAGGGGTAACAAAGGCACGACTGAGGGAGTCAGCAGCAAATGAGCCGAGGCGGGTGTGGAGACGGGCGATGTTACGGAGGTGGAAGTAGGCAGAAGTAAATAGGTGGAAGTAATTCTCCGCTCCACTCCCACTCGGACCTCTCTGTCCTCGGTCTCCCGCACTGTTCCGATGAAGCTCAACATAAGCTCGAGGAACAGCACCTCACCTTTCGATGAGGCACTTTACAGCCTTCTGGACTCAACATCGAGTTCACAATTTTAGACTATAAACTCTGCCCCCATTTTTTCAGATGGCAACTGTTGATGATTCTGATATTCCCTTTGCACCTCTTCTAGATCCATATTTTGTTTCTGTACTTGTCCCGTTACCGTCTCCATTGGCTGCGCACCATCATCCCTTTTGTCATTTAACCTCTCCAGACCTTCCTTTTGTTCTTTCCTCCCCTCCCCACTTTCCCTGTCCCTGCCCCTGCACTGGTTTAAAACCAGTTACATCTCTAACTTTTTCCAGTTCTGATGGAAGGCCATTGACCGGAAACGTTAACTCTGTTTCTCTCTCAGCAGATGCTGAGTGTTTCCAGCATTTTCTGTTTTTATTTTGGAAGTAGGCGGCCTTGATGATAGAGTGGATATGGGGTCAGAAGCTCATCTCGGGGTCAAATAGGATGCCAAGGTGCCCATATAGGTATATAGCACTAGTCTTTATTGCAGTGATCTAGTTAAGATATAAGAGGGTCGATTCTCGATGTGACATCGTGGGCACACTCCAGCGATACACGCTTAGAAATTCAGCCCTAAACTGTTCCTGTTTCCAAAAATAGACAACTAGCTGGGGGGGCCCGGTGTTGCCAAGGCTTTTTTGTAAAACGGCAGTTTACAGGGCCGCGCGGTTGACGGCCGGCCACTGCCGCTGCCGCTCCCCCGCTCTGTGTCTCGGGCCGAGCGGTTGTCAGGCCCGGCCCGGCCCGAGTGACCCCAACTCACCTCCCGCTCTGGCGGGCTGCCGCAGCTGCCCCGCTCGCTGTTGAGTAAATGCAGTGAAAAAAATGGCGGCTACGTTTCGGGAGGCTGCAGGATTAGGTCCCGCCCACACACGGAATGAAACGCCCCCCGTGACGCACCGATTGGTCAACCATCAGGTCACTGAACTGTAGGATTGGTCAACCATCACGTCACTCAACGGTAATGAGCGGTAGGATTGGTCAACCATTAATGAGCGGATTTTTGAACGATTTTTGTATACTGTCCGAACAATTTTTGTCTGACCAAAAAGTAAATACACCTATGAGACTCCCCTAATCATAAGCTTTCTTTTGATATAACATATGTGTAGGTACACTCTATAACTTTTGAGTGTATAGCGGACAGACAGACATACAGACAGACATGCAGACATACAGGCAGACATACAGACGGACAGATCCTTTTATATATATAGATGGGGTGAGCCCATGTGGTGAAGCTGCTCGCACAATGTTGTTAGGTAAGGAGTTCCAGGATATTGACCGAGTGCCGATGAAGGAATGGCAATATACCTCCGATTCAGGCTGGTGTTTGAGTTGGAGGGGAACTTGACGTTGCTGCACTTGTCCCTCTAGGTGGTAGAGGTCAGAGGGGAGGGAGGTGCTGCCGAAGTGACTGTAGTGAATTGCCGCAATGCATCCTGTAGATTCTACATACTGCATCCCGAGTGTGTCGGTGATGGATGGGAATGGATATTGGCGTTAATAAATCACTAATGAGGTGGGGGGGAGATAACTTGGTAATCAAGGGACACTGGCTTCAGGGGAAAGGAACCTTTTAGGGGGAATAATGTGAGGAGTGTTTGATCATCTTGTTATGATGGTGTCACACAAAATTCCATAGATTCTAGATTCTGGAACAGTTCCCGTGGATTGGAAGGCAGCCAATGTAACCCCACTATTTAAGAAAGGAGGGAGAGAGAAAACAGGGAACTACAGACCAGTTAGCCTGACATCAGTAGTAGGGAAAATGCTAGAATCTATTATTAAGGACGTGGTAACAGGGCACTTAGAAAATAATAATAGGATTGGGCAGAGTCAACACGGATTTATGAAAGGGAAATCGTGTTTGACGAATCTGTTAGAGTTTTTTGAGGTTGTAACTAACTAAGGGGGAACCAGTGGATGTGGTGTATTTGGATTTTCAGAAGGCAATCGATAAGGTGCCACGCAAGAGGTTATTAAACAAAATTAGGGCTCATGGGATTAGGGGTAATATACGAGCATGGATTGACGATTGGTTAACGGACAGAAAACAGAGCGTAGGAATAAACGGGTCATTTTTGGGTTGGCAGTCTGTAACTAGTGGGGTACCGCAGGGATCAGTGCTTGGGCCTCAGCTATTCACAATTTATATCAATGATTTGGATGAGGGGACCAAATGTAATATATCCAAGTTTGCTGATGATACAAAGCTGGGTGGGAATGTAAGTTGTGAGGAGGATGCAAGGAAGCTTCAATGGGATATAGACAGGCTAAGTGAGTGGGCAAGGACATGGCAAATAGAATATAATGTGAAGTTATTCACATTGGTAGGAAAAATAGAAAAGCCGAGTATTGTTTAAATGGTGAGAGATTGGGAAATGTTGGTGTTCAGAGGGACCTGGGTGTCCTTGTACACGAATCACTGAAAGTTAACATGCAGGTGCAGCAAGCAATTAGGAAAGCAAATGGTATGTTGGCCTTTATTACAAGAGGATTTGAGTATAAGAGTAAAGACGTCTTACTGCAATTATATAGGGCCCTGGTGAGACCACACCTGGAGTATTGTGGACAGTTTTGGTCTCCTTACCTAAGGAAGGATATACTTGCCATAGAGGGAGTGCAACGAAGGTTCACCAGACTGGTTCCTGGGATGGGAGACTGTCCTATGAGGAGAGATTGAGTAGACTAGGCCTATATTCTCTAGAGTTTAGAAGAATGAGAGATGATCTCATTGAAACATACAAAATTCTTACAGGGCTTGACAGGGTAGATGCAGGGAGGATGTTTCCCCTGGCTGGGGAGTCTAGAACCAGGGGTCACAGTCTCAGGATAAGGGGTTGGCCATTTAGGACTGAGATGAGCGGAAATTTCTTCACTCAGAGGGTGGTGAATCGTTGGAATTCTCTACCCCAGAGGGCTGTGGAGGCTCAGTCGTTGAGTATATTCAAGACAGAGATCGATAGATTTTTGGATATTAAGGGAATCAAGGGATATGGGGATAGTGCGGGAAAGTGGAGATGAGGTAGAAGATTAGCCATGATTTTATTGAATGGCGGAGAAGGCTCGAGGGGCCGAATGGCCGACTCCTGCTCCTATTTCTTATGTTCTTATGTTGTTAACGGACTTTGTTATAGGAAAATACAAAGTGAGAGTATATATTTCATTTGCCATGTTCTTGCCCACTCACTTAGCCTGTCTATATCCCCTTGAAGCCTCCTTGCATCCTCCTACAACCTACGAACCTTTATAAACCAAGCTTCTTGTTAATCTCGTTAAAAGAAAGCATGCAGAATGTAAAAAGGATAATACAAAGTGGAGTTTAAAACAATCCTGGACTGTTAACACTGCCCACTGACGTTAAACAGGGAGAGTCTGTGCACCTGGGAGCCCCCGCCGAGAGTGTCCGTCTTACCTAGCCAGCGCTACAATCCTCTAGAGCAGGGTGCAGTTTGGAAACTTGTCAAACACTAGCAGAAGACGCAAATGACTCAAGACTGTCGTCCCACCAGTGTCCGAGGTCAATGACTGCAGAGCTGGGGCAGGAATCTGTGGAGCCCGTTCAGGAGGCATGGAGCAGCGCTGAAGGCAGGGGGCCTGATTCATAGCACTGAGCTGGGCTGATTGACGGTACGTACGTGGAGGCTCCCCACGCCCACCCCACCCCCCATCCGTCCGACTGAAACCGCACAGTGGGAGGTGAAGCAACAAGCACATTGTGAAGAAAGGCTATTTCATCCTGGTACAGTGTAGACAGCTCAGGTAGGGCCATCCTGCTGCTCCAGGTACAGTGTAGACAGCTCAGGTAGGGCCATCCTGCTGCTCCAGGTACAGTGTAGACAGCTCAGGTAGGGCCAGCCTGCTGCTCCAGGTACAGTGTAGACAGCTCAGGTAGGGCCATCCTGCTGCTCCAGGTACAGTGTAGACAGCTCAGGGAGGGCCATCCTGCTGCTCCAGGTACAGTGTAGACAGCTCAGGGAGGGCCATCCTGCTGCTCCAGGTACAGTGTAGACAGCTCAGGGAGGGCCATCCTGCTGCTCCTGGTACAGTGTAGACAGCTCAGGGAGGGCCATCCTGCTGCTCCAGGTACAGTGTAGACAGCTCAGGGAGGGCCATCCTGCTGCTCCAGGTACAGTGTAGACAGCTCAGGGAGGGCCAGCCTGCTGCTCCAGGTACAGTGTAGACAGCTCAGGTAGGGCCAGCCTGCTGCTCCAGGTACAGTGTAGACAGCTCAGGTAGGGCCAGCCTGCTGCTCCAGGTACAGTGTAGACAGCTCAGGTAGGGCCATCCTGCTGCTCCAGGTACAGTGTAGACAGCTCAGGTAGGGCCATCCTGCTGCTCCAGGTACAGTGTAGACAGCTCAGGTAGGGCCATCCTGCTGCTCCAGGTACAGTGTAGACAGCTCAGGTAGGGCCATCCTGCTGCTCCAGGTACAGTGTAGACAGCTCAGGGAGGGCCATCCTGCTGCTCCAGGCACAGTGTAGACAGCTCAGGGAGGGCCAGCCTGCTGCTCCAGGTACAGTGTAGACAGCTCAGGTAGGGCCAGCCTGCTGCTCCAGGTACAGTGTAGACAGCTCAGGTAGGGCCATCCTGCTGCTCCAGGTACAGTGTAGATAGCTCAGGTAGGGCCAGCCTGCTGCTCCAGGTACAGTGTAGACAGCTCAGGTAGGGCCATCCTGCTGCTCCAGGTACAGTGTAGACAGCTCAGGTAGGGCCAGCCTGTTGCTCCAGGTACATTGTAGGCAGCTCAAGTAGGGCCAGCCTGCTGCTCCAGGTACAGTGTAGACAGCTCAGGGAGGGCCAGCCTGCTGCTCCAGGTACAGTGTAGACAGCTCAGGTAGGGCCAGCCTGCTGCTCCAGGTACAGTGTAGACAGCTCAGGGAGGGCCAGCCTGCTGCTCCAGGTACAGTGTAGACAGCTCAGGTAGGGCCAGCCTGCTGCTCCTGGTACAGTGCAGACAGCTCAGGTAGGGCCATCCTGCTGCTCCAGGTACAGTGTAGACAGCTCAGGTAGGGCCATCCTGCTGCTCCAGGTACAGTGTAGACAGCTCAGGTAGGGCCAGCCTGCTGCTCCAGGTACAGTGTAGACAGCTCAGGGAGGGCCAGCCTGCTGCTCCAGGTACAGTGTAGACAGCTCAGGTAGGGCCAGCCTGCTGCTCCAGGTACAGTGTAGACAGCTCAGGGAGGGCCAGCCTGCTGCTCCTGGTACAGTGTAGACAGCTCAGGGAGGGCCAGCCTGCTGCTCCAGGTACAGTGTAGACAGCTCAGGTAGGGCCAGCCTGCTGCTCCTGGTACAGTGTAGACAGCTCAGGTAGGGCCAGCCTGCTGCTCCAGGTACAGTGTAGACAGCTCAGGGAGGGCCAGCCTGCTGCTCCAGGTACAGTGTAGACAGCTCAGGTAGGGCCAGCCTGCTGCTCCTGGTACAGTGTAGACAGCTCAGGTAGGGCCAGCCTGCTGCTCCAGGTACAGTGTAGACAGCTCAGGTAGGGCCAGCCTGCTGCTCCT
Organism: Somniosus microcephalus; assembly: GCF_052327205.1. Lineage (NCBI taxonomy): Eukaryota > Metazoa > Chordata > Chondrichthyes > Squaliformes > Somniosidae > Somniosus > Somniosus microcephalus. The sequence goes on along the minus strand of NC_140990.1, from coordinate 340,808,716 downwards.
GGTACAGTGCAGACAGCTCAGGTAGGGCCATCCTGCTGCTCCAGGTACAGTGTAGACAGCTCAGGTAGGGCCATCCTGCTGCTCCAGGTACAGTGTAGACAGCTCAGGTAGGGCCATCCTGCTGCTCCAGGTACAGTGTAGACAGCTCAGGTAGGGCCAGCCTGCTGCTCTAGGTACAGTGTAGACAGCTCAGGTAGGGCCAGCCTGCTGCTCCAGGTACAGTGTAGACAGCTCAGGTAGGGCCAGCCTGCTGCTCCAGGTACAGTGTAGACAGCTCAGGTAGGGCCAGCCTGCTGCTCCTGGTACAGTGTAGACAGCTCAGGTAGGGCCAGCCTGCTGCTCCAGGTACAGTGTAGACAGCTCAGGTAGGGCCAGCCTGCTGCTCCTGGTACAGTGTAGACAGCTCAGGTAGGGCCAGCCTGCTGCTCCAGGTACAGTGTAGACAGCTCAGGGAGGGCCATCCTGCTGCTCCAGGTACAGTGTAGACAGCTCAGGGAGGGCCAGCCTGCTGCTCCAGGTACAGTGTAGACAGCTCAGGTAGGGCCAGCCTGCTGCTCCAGGTACAGTGTAGACAGCTCAGGTAGGGCCAGCCTGTTGCTCCAGGTACAGTGTAGACAGCTCAGGGAGGGCCATCCTGCTGCTCCAGGTACAGTGTAGACAGCTCAGGGAGGGCCAGCCTGCTGCTCCTGGTACAGTGTAGACAGCTCAGGTAGGGCCAGCCTGCTGCTCCAGGTACAGTGTAGACAGCTCAGGTAGGGCCAGCCTGCTGCTCCAGGTACAGTGTAGACAGCTCAGGTAGGGCCATCCTGCTGCTCCTGGTACAGTGTAGACAGCTCAGGGAGGGCCAGCCTGCTGCTCCAGGTACAGTGTAGACAGCTCAGGTAGGGCCATCCTGCTGCTCCAGGTACAGTGTAGACAGCTCAGGTAGGGCCAGCCTGCTGCTCCAGGTACAGTGTAGACAGCTCAGGTAGGGCCAGCCTGTTGCTCCAGGTACAGTGTAGACAGCTCAGGGAGGGCCATCCTGCTGCTCCAGGTACAGTGTAGACAGCTCAGGGAGGGCCAGCCTGCTGCTCCAGGTACAGTGTAGACAGCTCAGGTAGGGCCAGCCTGCTGCTCCAGGTACAGTGTAGACAGCTCAGGTAGGGCCAGCCTGCTGCTCCAGGTACAGTGTAGACAGCTCAGGTAGGGCCAGCCTGTTGCTCCAGGTACAGTGTAGACAGCTCAGGGAGGGCCATCCTGCTGCTCCAGGTACAGTGTAGACAGCTCAGGGAGGGCCAGCCTGCTGCTCCAGGTACAGTGTAGACAGCTCAGGGAGGGCCAGCCTGCTGCTCCAGGTACAGTGTAGACAGCTCAGGGAGGGCCAGCCTGCTGCTCCTGGTACAGTGTAGACAGCTCAGGTAGGGCCAGCCTGCTGCTCCAGGTACAGTGTAGACAGCTCAGGTAGGGCCAGCCTGCTGCTCCAGGTACAGTGTAGACAGCTCAGGTAGGGCCATCCTGCTGCTCCTGGTACAGTGTAGACAGCTCAGGGAGGGCCAGCCTGCTGCTCCAGGTACAGTGTAGACAGCTCAGGTAGGGCCATCCTGCTGCTCCAGGTACAGTGTAGACAGCTCAGGTAGGGCCAGCCTGCTGCTCCAGGTACAGTGTAGACAGCTCAGGTAGGGCCAGCCTGTTGCTCCAGGTACAGTGTAGACAGCTCAGGGAGGGCCATCCTGCTGCTCCAGGTACAGTGTAGACAGCTCAGGGAGGGCCAGCCTGCTGCTCCAGGTACAGTGTAGACAGCTCAGGGAGGGCCAGCCTGCTGCTCCAGGTACAGTGTAGACAGCTCAGGGAGGGCCAGCCTGCTGCTCCTGGTACAGTGTAGACAGCTCAGGTAGGGCCAGCCTGCTGCTCCTGGTACAGTGTAGACAGCTCAGGTACGGCCAGCCTGCTGCTCCTGGTACAGTGTAGACAGCTCAGGTAGGGCCAGCCTGCTGCTCCAGGTACAGTGTAGACAGCTCAGGTAGGGCCAGCCTGCTGCTCCAGGTACAGTGTAGACAGCTCAGGGAGGGCCATCCTGCTGCTCCAGGTACAGTGTAGACAGCTCAGGTAGGGCCATCCTGCTGCTCCAGGTACAGTGTAGACAGCTCAGGTAGGGCCATCCTGCTGCTCCTGGTACAGTGTAGACAGCTCAGGTAGGGCCAGCCTGCTGCTCCAGGTACAGTGTAGACAGCTCAGGAAGGGCCATCCTGCTGCTCCTGGTACAGTGTAGACAGCTCAGGGAGGGCCAGCCTGCTGCTCCAGGTACAGTGTAGACAGCTCAGGGAGGGCCATCCTGCTGCTCCTGGTACAGTGTAGACAGCTCAGGGAGGGCCAGCCTGCTGCTCCAGGTACAGTGTAGACAGCTCAGGTAGGGCCATCCTGCTGCTCCAGGTACAGTGTAGACAGCTCAGGTAGGGCCAGCCTGCTGCTCCTGGTACAGTGTAGACAGCTCAGGGAGGGCCAGCCTGCTGCTCCAGGTACAGTGTAGACAGCTCAGGTAGGGCCAGCCTGCTGCTCCAGGTACAGTGTAGACAGCTCAGGGAGGGCCAGCCTGCTGCTCCAGGTACAGTGTAGACAGCTCAGGTAGGGCCATCCTGCTGCTCCAGGTACAGTGTAGACAGTTCAGGTAGGGCCATCCTGCTGCTCCTGGTACAGTGTAGACAGCTCAGGTAGGGCCATCCTGCTGCTCCAGGTACAGTGTAGACAGCTCAGGTAGGGCCAGCCTGCTGCTCCAGGTACAGTGTAGACAGCTCAGGTAGGGCCATCCTGCTGCTCCTGGTACAGTGTAGACAGCTCAGGGAGGGCCATCCTGCTGCTCCAGGTACAGTGTAGACAGCTCAGGTAGGGCCAGCCTGCTGCTCCTGGTACAGTGTAGACAGCTCAGGTAGGGCCAGCCTGCTGCTCCAGGTACAGTGTAGACAGCTCAGGTAGGGCCATCCTGCTGCTCCAGGTACAGTGTAGACAGCTCAGGTAGGGCCATCCTGCTGCTCCAGGTACAGTGTAGACAGCTCAGGTAGGGCCAGCCTGCTGCTCCAGGTACAGTGTAGACAGCTCAGGTAGGGCCATCCTGCTGCTCCAGGTACAGTGTAGACAGCTCAGGGAGGGCCATCCTGCTGCTCCAGGTACAGTGTAGACAGCTCAGGTAGGGCCAGCCTGCTGCTCCAGGTACAGTGTAGACAGCTCAGGGAGGGCCATCCTGCTGCTCCAGGTACAGTGTAGACAGCTCAGGTAGGGCCAGCCTGCTGCTCCAGGTACAGTGTAGACAGCTCAGGTAGGGCCATCCTGCTGCTCCAGGTACAGTGTAGACAGCTCAGGTAGGGCCATCCTGCTGCTCCAGGTACAGTGTAGACAGCTCAGGTAGGGCCAGCCTGCTGCTCCAGGTACAGTGTGGACAGCTCAGGTAGGGCCAGCCTGCTGCTCCAGGTACAGTGTAGACAGCTCAGGTAGGGCCAGCCTGCTGCTCCAGGTACAGTGTAGACAGCTCAGGTAGGGCCAGCCTGCTGCTCCTGGTACAGTGTGGACAGCTCAGGGAGGGCCAGCCTGCTGCTCCTAGTACAGTGTAGACAGCTCAGGTAGGGCCATCCTGCTGCTCCAGGTACAGTGTAGACAGCTCAGGTAGGGCCATCCTGCTGCTCCAGGTACAGTGTAGACAGCTCAGGTAGGGCCAGCCTGCTGCTCCAGGTACAGTGTAGACAGCTCAGGTAGGGCCAGCCTGCTGCTCCTAGTACAGTGTAGACAGCTCAGGTAGGGCCATCCTGCTGCTCCAGGTACAGTGTAGACAGCTCAGGTAGGGCCAGCCTGCTGCTCCAGGTACAGTGTAGACAGCTCAGGTAGGGCCATCCTGCTGCTCCTAGTACAGTGTAGACAGCTCAGGTAGGGCCATCCTGCTGCTCCAGGTACAGTGTAGACAGCTCAGGTACATAAGAACATAAGAACGTAAGAAATAGGAGCAGGAGTAGGCCAATCGGCCCCTCGAGCCTGCTCCGCCATTCAATAAGATCATGGCTGATCTGATCCTAACTGCCAATCCACTATCACAGAACCATCTCCTGCATCTAACAGAATTAGACACACGAAATAGGAGCAGGATCAGGCTACACAGCCCCTGGGCCCGCTCTGCTACCCACAGGGCCATGACCGATCCGAACCTAGACTTATGTCCAAATTCCTGCCCGCTCCCCGTAACCCTTAATTCCCTTTACTTCTAGGAAACTGTCTATTTCTGTTTTAAATTTATGTAATGATGTAGCTTCTACAGTTTTTTGTGGCAGCATATTCCATGGATCTACCACCCTCTGAGTGAAGTAGTTCCTCCTCATCTCAGTTTTGAAAAAGCAGCCTGTGATGAAATATTCCATTCATCACTGCCTGTGACTGTGGTCGGCTTCAGTGTCATTTCCCTTCCCCCAGTCCTCATTGTATTGTTTATTGGAATGTGCTGGAATGTGCTGTGTGTGTAGGGCTCCGCCCATACCTGGCCCCTTTTGTAAGCTAGCTCAGTCTGGCCTCAGTCTCCAGAAGGAAGATACCTCTCTCTCTTACGTGTTACTTTCTAAGTTAATAAAAGCCTTGTTTTGTTTCGCTAACATCGAGTCTCGGAATTATTGAGGCACATCAATTTTATTAACTTATTTTTCAACACTATGGAAGAACTCCCGAAACCCGAACGTTTGGATTTGGATCAACATGCTCCGGACGCATCAGCACGCTTCGGACACTGGTTTGTGTGTATGGGATTCTTCCTGGACAATTCCGCAGCCGTCAAAGATGCTACGGACGCTGCGAGGATGAGACTCGGAATTCTGCGGAATTGGGTAAGCCACCGGGTTTACCCCCTCATCCAAGACGCCGATACGTACCTGGCCGCCTGCGACATCTTAAAGGCGCATTACCAGCAGCCTACGAATCAGGTGTATGCTAGGCATCTGCTCGCTACTCACGCACAGCGACCTGGGGAATCGGTGGAGGAGTTCCTAAGCACCCTGAAAATGCTTGGCAAAGACTGCAAGTGCCGAGATGTAAAAGCCGCAGTGTACACTGACGAGCTTGTTCGTGATGCCTTTATCACAGGCCTCAGCTCCACTTACATCCGGCAAAGACTGCTGGAAAAAACGGGGTTGGACCTGAAACAGGCTGCGGACACCGCGCGATCCCTGGATGTGGCCCAGAGAAACTCGGACGCCTACTCTTCAGCCCGCGCCGTCCACGCCGCCACGTGTGCACCGAGGGCGCCGCCATCTTGGAAGGCATCTTCCCCGCCCGGCAGCCCGACACCGGCGGGGCCCCGCTCTCCCCCCAGAAGCCCTACGACAGCCGCGACGCGTCAGGGACCCAACTGCTACTTCTGCGGGCAGCCAAAACACACCAGAAACCTGTGCCCGGCGAAAGGCACCACCTGCTTTAAGTGCGGTAAGAAGGGGCACTTCGGGAAGGTGTGCAGAGGGAACCCCGCCGGAAAACCAACCGCCGGAAAACCCGCCACCACCGCGTGTGCGCCGTGGGAGCGGCCATCTTGGACGCCATCTTGCCCGACCTCGTGGGGTCCGCCATCTTATGAGCAGACAGCGTGGACGCCATCTTGTATCGATCAGGGCCCTACAGTGGCATCAGTCACAGTGGACCAGACCAGGCCGCACCCGCTATCCAAATCAATGGTGGACATCGAGGTAAACGGGTGCCGTGTTAAATGTTTAATTGACAGTGGAAGCACGGAGAGTTTTATCCACCCTGAACTGGCACAGCAACTCTCCCTAAAGGTGGTCCCTGCTCAGGGTACCATCTCTATGGCTGATAAAACCCAGACATCGACCATTCTGGGTTACTGCACGGTACAATTGGGTGTTAACGGAACTGTATACGATAATTTTAAAGTATTAATCATGAAGAACCTATGTGCGAGTGTGATCTTGGGCCTGGATTTCCAGTGCAACCACCAAAGCATCACGCTCAAGTACGGTGGGTCCCAGCTGCCCCTCACTGTGTGCGGTCTGGCTACCCTGAAGGTAAAGCCGCCTTCGCTATTCGCGAACCTTACCCCTAACTGCCGGCCAATAGCGACCAAAAGCAGGAGGTACAGCTGGGAGGACAGGCGGTTTATCGCGACCGAGGTAGACAGGCTCCTGAAAGAGCACATTATTGAACGCAGCAACAGCCCGTGGCGCGCCAAAGTGGTAGTGGTAAGGGGTAGCGAGAAGAAACGGATGGTGATCGATTATAGTCAAACGATCAACTATAGTCAAACGATCAACAGGTACACCCAACTAGACGCCTACCCGCTACCCCGCATATCAGAAATGGTGAACCAAATCGCCCAATACCGGGTGTTCTCCACCATCGACCTCAAGTCAGCGTACCACCAGCTCCCTATCAGACCAGAGGACCGCCCGTACACCGCCTCCGAGGCGAACGGACGCCTCTACCAATTCCTCAGAGTCCCCTTTGGGGTGACGAATGGGGTCTCGGTTTTTCAGAGGGAGATGGACCGCATGGTCAATGACCACCACTTGCAGGCAACCTTCCCCTACCTCGACAACGTCACCATCTGCGGCCACAATCAGCAGGATCACGACTCGAACCTCGAGAGGTTCCTGGAAACCGCACAAAAACTCAACCTCACCTACAACGAGGACAAGTGCGTTTTCAACACCACGCGCCTCTGCATACTAGGCAGCGTGGTGGAGAATGGGGAAATCGGACCAGACCCCGACCGATTGCGCCCCCTACGGGAGCTGCCCCTGCCCAACACTCCCAAAGCCCTGAAAAGGTGCCTGGGGTTATTTTCTTATTATTCCCAATGGGTCCCCAACTACTCCGACAAAGCCCGCCCCCTCTTGAAAGCATCCTCTTTTCCGCTCTCCGCTGAGGCCCACGCCGTCTTCAAAAGCATTAAGCAGGATATTGAGCGGGCCACGCTACAGGCAGTGGACGAGAACACTCCATTTCAAGTGGAAAGTGATGCGTCTGACTTCGCCTTGGCGGCCACCCTCAACCAGGCGGGGCGGCCCGTAGCTTTCTTCTCGAGGACCCTCCAAGGGCCCGAGAGCAGACACTCCTCCATGGAAAAGGAGGCCCAAGCCATCGTGGAGGCAGTGCGCCACTGGCGCCACTACCTAGCCGGCAAACGCTTCACCCTACTTACCGACCAGTGGTCGGTAGCGTTTATGTTCAATAATAAACAGAGGGGGAAGATTAAAAATGATAAGATTCTTAGGTGGCGGATCGAGCTCTCCACCTTCGAGTACGACATCATTTACCGGCCAGGGGCCCTTAACGAATCCCCTGACGCCCTCTCACGAGGGATGTGTGCCAGCGCCACCGGGGATCGGCTACAGACCCTCCACAACGACCTCTGCCACCCAGGGGTCACGCGGCTGTTCCACTTCATAAAGTCCCGTAACTTACCCTACTCGATTGAGGAAGTTCGGTCTCTGACCAGGAACTGCCGCACTTGCGCTGAGTGCAAGCCTCGGTTCTACCGCCCAGATAGAGCCCACTTAATCAAAGCTACACGGCCCTTTGAGCGGCTCAGCTTAGATTTCAAGGGCCCCCTCCCGTCAGTCGACCGCAATGTTTACTTCCTGAACATTGTGGACGAATACTCCCGGTTCCCATTCGCCTTCCCCTGCCCAGACATGACCAGCGCCACGGTCATTAAATGCCTCAACAGCCTGTTCTGCCTGTTCGGTATGCCGAGCTACATCCATACAGATAGGGGGGTGTCCTTCATGAGTGAAGAGCTACGCCAGTACATGCTGTCCAAGGGGATCGCCACGAGCCGTACCACCAGCTACAACCCCCGGGGTAATGGCCAAGTGGAGCGAGAGAACGGGACAGTATGGAAAGCAGTCACTCTAGCTCTAAGGACCAAGGGCCTCCCTATCTCCCGCTGGCAGGAAGTCCTCTCGGATGTGCTCCATTCGATACGGTCGCTATTGTGTACGGCCACTAATGCCACGCCTCATGAACGAATGTTTGTCTTTCCCCGGAAATCCACCTCAGGCGTATCCATGCCGTCATGGCTCTCCACCCCAGGTCCGGTACTCGTGCGAAGGCATGTGAGGGGCCACAAGACGGATCCTCTCGTGGAGCCAGTACACCTACTCCACGCCAACCCCCAATACGCATATGTCCGGCACGCCGACGGAAGGGAGGACACCGTGTCCATAAAAAACGTCGCCCCAGCCGGCATCGACAACAACCACGGCAATAGCAGCAACAACGATCACAGCAACTCTTACCCACCCACTACTCTTTCATCACCCCCGGAAGAACATCGACCAACGGCACCCCCACCAACTACCCCTTCAACAACCCTGGCGGCACCCCCGGCAGAGACCCAGGAGACTACCGGGGACACCTAGCCGACACCCGCGGCACCACAACAGCCACGTCGGTCGCAGAGGACTATCAAACCCCCGAACAGACTAAATCTATAGAAGGGGTGAATGTGATGAAATATTCCATTCATCACTGCCTGTGACTGTGGTCGGTTTCAGTGTCATTTCCCTTCCCCCAGTCCTCATTGTATTGTTTATTGGAATGTGCTGTGTGTGTAGGGCTCCGCCCATACCTGGCCCCTTTTGTAAGCTAGCTCAGTCTGGCCTCAGTCTCCAGAAGGAAGATACCTCTCTCTCTTACGTGTTACTTTCTAAGTTAATAAAAGCCTTGTTTTGTTTCGCTAACATCGAGTCTCGGAATTATTGAGGCACATCACAGCCCCTTATTCTAAGACTATGCCCCCTCGTTCTAGTTTCACCCATCATCGGGAACACCTTCCCTGCATCCACCCGATCCAACCCCTTCACAATCTTATATGTTTCAATAAGATCGCCTCTCATTCTTCTGAACTCCAATGAGTAGAGTCCCAATCTACTCAACCTCTCCTCATATGTCCATCCCCTCATCCCCGGGATTAACCGAGTGAACCTTCTTTGTACTGACTCGAGAGCAAGTATGCCCTTTCTTAAGTATGGACACCAAAACTGTACGCAGTATTCCAGGTGCGGTCTCACCAATACCTTGTACAACTGAAGCAATACCTCCCTATTTTTATATTCTATCCCCCTAGCAATGAAAGCCAACATTCCATTGGCCTTCTTAATCACTTGCTGCACCTGCATACTAACCTTTTGAGTTTCGTGCACCAGGACCCCCAGATCCCTTTGTACTTCAGTACTTTCCAGTTTCTTGCCATTAAGATAATAACTTGCTCTATGATTTTTCCTGCCAAAGTGCATAACCTCACACTTTCCAGTATTGTATTCCATCTGCCAAATCTCTGCCCACTTACTTAGCCTGTCTATGTCCCCTTGCAGGTTTTTTATGTCCTCCTCACTCACTACTTTCCCTCCCATCTTAGTATCATCTGCAAACTTTGATGTGTTACACTCGGTCCCCTCCTCCAAATCGTTAATATAGTTGTAAAGAGTTGGGGACCCAGCACTGACCCCTGCGGAACACCACTAGTTACTGATTGCCAGTCTGAGAATGAGCCATTTATCTCAACTCTCTGCCTTCTGTTAGATAGCCAATCCTCTATCCATGCCAGAATATTACCCCCAATCCCGTGATTTTTTATCTTAAGCAATAATCTTTTGTGTGGCACCTTGTCAAATGCCTTTTGGAAGTCTAAATACACTACGTCCACTGGTTCCCCTTTATCCACCCTATATGTTACTTCCTCAAAGAACTCCAGCAAATTTGTCAAACATGACTTCCCCTTCATAAAACCATGCTGACTTTGTCCTATTAAATTATGATTATCCAAATGTCCTGTTACTGTCTCCTTAATAATGGACTCCAAAATTTTTACCTACCACAGATGTTAGGCTAACCGGTCTATAGTTTCCAGCCTTCTGCCTACTACCCTTTTTAAATAAGGGTGTTACATTTGCAGTTTTCCAGTCTGCCGGGACCTTTGCCGAGTCCAGGGAGTTTTGGAAAATTATTACCAATGCATCCACAATCCCTACCGCCACTTCCCTCAAGACCCTAGGATGTATGCCATCAGGTCCAGGTGATTTATCCACCTTGAGTCCCATTATTTTACCGAGTACCACTTCCTTAGTGATTTTGATCGTGTTTAGCTCCTCCCCCCCTTTAGCCCCCTGTTTGTCCAGTGTTGGGATATTCTTAGTGTCTTCTACTGTAAAGACTGATGTAAAATATTCATTCAGTGTTTTTGCCATCTCCATATTTCCCACCATTAATTTCCTGGTCTCATCCTCTAAGGGACCAACATTTACTTTAGCCACCCTTTTTCTTTTTATATAACTATAAAAACTCTTACTATCTGTTTTTATATTGTTTGCTAATTTACTTTCATAATCTATCTTCCCTTTCTTAATCAATCTTTTTGTTATTTTTTGCGGTCTTTTAAAGTTTCCCCAATCCTCTATCCTCCCACTAGATTTGGCTACCTTATATGCCCTTGTTTTTAGTCGAATACTATCCTTAATTTCTTTACTTAGCCACGGATGGCTGTCTTTTCTTTTACACCCTTTTCTTCTCAGTGGAATATATATTTTTTGGAAGTTGTAAAATAACTCCTTAAATGTACACCACTGATCATGTATCGTCTTACCCTTTAATCTATTTTCCCAATCCACTCTACTCAATTCCGCTCTCATACCTTCATAGTCTCCTTTATTCAAGCTTAGCACGCTTGTTTGAGATCCAACCTTCTCACCCTCTAATTGAATATGGAATTCAACCATGTTATGGTCACTCATTCCAAGGGGATCCTTTACTAGGACATTTTTAATTAATCCTGTCTCGTTACATAGGACCAGATCTAAGGTTGCCTGCCCCCTGGTCGGTTCAGTTACATACTGCTCAAGAAACCCATCCCTAATACACTGAATGAACTCATCCTCAAGGCAGCCCTGCCCAATTTGATTTGTCCAATTAATATGATAGTTAAAATCCCCCATAATTATAGCTATTCCCTTATTACAAGCCTCAACTATTTCCTGATTGATACTCCGTCCAACAGAGTTGCCACTGTTCGGAGTCCTATAGACTACGCCCACTAGTGTTTTTTTCCCCTTATTATTCCTTATCTCCACCCAAACTGTTTCATTATCCTGATCTTTTGACCCAATATCATTTCTCTGTATTACAGTGATTCCTTCCTTTATTAACATAGCCACCCCACCTCCCCTTCCTTCCTGCCTGTCCTTCCTGATCGTTAAATAACCTGGTATGTTTAATTCCCAGGCATTGTCACCCTGCAGCCATGTTTCTGTAATGGCCACAAGATCATACCCATATGTAGTTATTTGTGCCATTAACTCGTCTATTTTGTTACGAATGCTACGTGCATTCAGATAGAGAACTTTCAAAGATGTTTTGTGACACTTAGTTCCTGCTTTTGCCCTTTTTATTACTTTACCTTTTACTCCATACCTTCTGCCCCTTCCTGACACGCTCTGGTTTTTAATTTCCCCACTGCTACCTAAGTCTATGACCTTCTCTGTTGTCATTTTTATTATGTGCTCTCTAGGAACCTCCCCCCCACTAGTTAGTTTAAAGCCCTCTCTACAGCCCTAGTTATATGATCCGCCAGGACTCTAGTCCCAGCACTGGCCAAGTGAAGCCCGTCCCAACGGAACAGCTCCCTCCTGCCCCAGTACTGGCGCCAGTGTCCCAGGAAGCAAAACCCATTTCTCCCACACCAGTCTTTGAGCCACGCATTTAACTCTCTAATTTTATTTGTCCTAGCCAAATTCGCTCGTGGCTCAGGGAGTTTTGGAAAATTATTACCAATGCATCCACAATCCCTACCGCCACTTCCCTCAAGACCCTAGGATGTATGCCATCAGGTCCAGGTGATTTATCCACCTTGAGTCCCATTATTTTACCGAGTACCACTTCCTTAGTGATTTTGATCGTTTTTAGCTCCTCCCCGCCTTTAGCCCCCTGTTTGTCCAGTGTTGGGATATTCTTAGTGTCTTCTACTGTAAAGACTGATGTAAAATATTCATTCAGTGTTTTTGCCATCTCCATATTTCCCACCATTAATTTCCCGGTCTCATCCTCTAAGGAACCAACATTTACTTTAGCCACCCTTTACTGCTGCTCCAGGTACAGTGTAGACAGCTCAGGGAGGGCTATCCTGCTGCTCCTGGTACAGTGTAGACAGCTCAGGTAGGGCCAGCCTGCTGCTCCAGGTACAGTGTAGACAGCTCAGGTAGGGCCAGCCTGCTGCTCCAGGTACAGTGTAGACAGCTCAGGTAGGGCCAGCCTGCTGCTCCAGGTACAGTGTAGACAGCTCAGGTAGGGCCAGCCTGCTGCTCCAGGTACAGTGTAGACAGCTCAGGTAGGGCCAGCCTGCTGCTCCAGGTACAGTGTAGACAGCTCAGGGAGGGCCATCCTGCTGCTCCAGGTACAGTGTAGACAGCTCAGGTAGGGCCAGCCTGCTGCTCCAGGTACAGTGTAGACAGCTCAGGTAGGGCCAGCCTGCTGCTCCAGGTACAGTGTAGACAGCTCAGGTAGGGCCATCCTGCTGCTCCAGGTACAGTGTAGACAGCTCAGGTAGGGCCAGCCTGCTGCTCCAGGTATAGTGTAGACAGCTCAGGTAGGGCCATCCTGCTGCTCCAGGTACAGTGTAGACAGCTCAGGTAGGGCCAGCCTGCTGCTCCTGGTACAGTGTAGACAGCTCAGGTAGGGCCAGCCTGCTGCTGCTGGTACAGTGTCGGCAGCTCAGGTAGGGCCAGCCTGCTGCTCCTGGTACAGTGTAGACAGCTCAGGTAGGGCCAGCCTGCTGCTGCTGGTACAGTGTCGGCAGCTCAGGTAGGGCCAGCCTGCTGCTCCTGGTACAGTGTCGGCAGCTCAGGTAGGGCCATCCTGCTGCTCCAGGTACAGTGTAGACAGCTCAGGTAGGGCCAGCCTGCTGCTCCAGGTACAGTGTAGACAGCTCAGGTAGGGCCAGCCTGCTGCTCCAGGTACAGTGTAGACAGCTCAGGTAGGGCCAGCCTGCTGCTCCAGGTACAGTGTAGACAGCTCAGGTAGGGCCAGCCTGCTGCTCCAGGTACAGTGTAGACAGCTCAGGTAGGGCCATCCTGCTGCTCCAGGTACAGTGTAGACAGCTCAGGTAGGGCCAGCCTGCTGCTCCTGGTACAGTGTCGGCAGCTCAGGTAGGGCCATCCTGCTGCTCCAGGTACAGTGTAGACAGCTCAGGTAGGGCCAGCCTGCTGCTCCTGGTACAGTGTCGGCAGCTCAGGTAGGGCCATCCTGCTGCTCCAGGTACAGTGTAGACAGCTCAGGTAGGGCCAGCCTGCTGCTCCAGGTACAGTGTAGACAGCTCAGGTAGGGCCAGCCTGCTGCTCCAGGTACAGTGTAGACAGCTCAGGTAGGGCCAGCCTGCTGCTCCAGGTACAGTGTAGACAGCTCAGGTAGGGCCAGCCTGCTGCTCCAGGTACAGTGTAGACAGCTCAGGTAGGGCCATCCTGCTGCTCCAGGTACAGTGTAGACAGCTCAGGTAGGGCCAGCCTGCTGCTCCAGGTACAGTGTAGACAGCTCAGGGAGGGCCAGCCTGCTGCTCCAGGTACAGTGTAGACAGCTCAGGTAGGGCCAGCCTGCTGCTCCAGGTACAGTGTAGACAGCTCAGGGAGGGCCAGCCTGCTGCTCCAGGTACAGTGTAGACAGCTCAGGTAGGGCCATCCTGCTGCTCCAGGTACAGTGTAGACAGCTCAGGTAGGGCCAGCCTGCTGCTCCAGGTACAGTGTAGACAGCTCAGGTAGGGCCATCCTGCTGCTCCTGGTACAGTGTAGACAGCTCAGGTAGGGCCAGCCTGCTGCTCCAGGTACAGTGTAGACAGCTCAGGTAGGGCCATCCTGCTGCTCCTGGTACAGTGTAGACAGCTCAGGTAGGGCCAGCCTGCTGCTCCAGGTACAGTGTAGACAGCTCAGGGAGGGCCAGCCTGCTGCTCCAGGTACAGTGTAGACAGCTCAGGTAGGGCCAGCCTGCTGCTCCAGGTACAGTGTCGACAGCTCAGGGAGGGCCAGCCTGCTGCTCCAGGTACAGTGTAGACAGCTCAGGTAGGGCCAGCCTGCTGCTCCAGGTACAGTGTAGACAGCTCAGGTAGGGCCATCCTGCTGCTCCAGGTACAGTGTAGACAGCTCAGGTAGTGCCAGCCTGCTGCTCCAGGTACAGTGCAGACAGCTCAGGTAGGGCCAGCCTGCTGCTCCAGGTACAGTGTAGACAGCTCAGGTAGGGCCAGCCTGCTGCTCCTGGTACAGTGTAGACAGCTCAGGTAGGGCCAGCCTGCTGCTCCAGGTACAGTGCAGACAGCTCAGGTAGGGCCATCCTGCTGCTCCAGGTACAGTGTAGACAGCTCAGGTAGGGCCATCCTGCTGCTCCAGGTACAGTGTAGACAGCTCAGGTAGGGCCAGCCTGCTGCTCCAGGTACAGTGCAGACAGCTCAGGTAGGGCCATCCTGCTGCTCCAGGTACAGTGTAGACAGCTCAGGTAGGGCCAGCCTGCTGCTCCAGGTACAGTGTAGACAGCTCAGGGCGGGCCATCCTGCTGCTCCAGGTACAGTGTAGACAGCTCAGGTAGGGCCAGCCTGCTGCTCCAGGTACAGTGTAGACAGCTCAGGTAGGGCCAGCCTGCTGCTCCAGGTACAGTGTAGACAGCTCAGGTAGGGCCAGCCTGCTGCTCCAGGTACAGTGTAGACAGCTCAGGTAGGGCCAGCCTGCTGCTCCAGGTACAGTGTAGACAGCTCAGGGCGGGCCATCCTGCTGCTCCAGGTACAGTGTAGACAGCTCAGGTAGGGCCAGCCTGCTGCTCCAGGTACAGTGTAGACAGCTCAGGTAGGGCCATCCTGCTGCTCCAGGTACAGTGTAGACAGCTCAGGTAGGGCCAGCCTGCTGCTCCAGGTACAGTGTAGACAGCTCAGGTAGGGCCAGCCTGCTGCTCCAGGTACAGTGTAGACAGCTCAGGGAGGGCCAGCCTGCTGCTCCAGGTACAGTGTAGACAGCTCAGGTAGGGCCATCCTGCTGCTCCAGGTACAGTGTAGACAGCTCAGGGAGGGCCAGCCTGCTGCTCCTGGTACAGTGTAGACAGCTCAGGTAGGGCCAGCCTGCTGCTCCAGGTACAGTGTAGACAGCTCAGGGAGGGCCAGCCTGCTGCTCCAGGTACAGTGTAGACAGCTCAGGTAGGGCCATCCTGCTGCTCCAGGTACAGTGTAGACAGCTCAGGTAGGGCCAGCCTGCTGCTCCAGGTACAGTGTAGACAGCTCAGGGAGGGCCAGCCTGCTGCTCCAGGTACAGTGTAGACAGCTCAGGTAGGGCCAGCCTGCTGCTCCAGGTACAGTGTAGACAGCTCAGGGAGGGCCATCCTGCTGCTCCAGGTACAGTGTAGACAGCTCAGGGAGGGCCAGCCTGCTGCTCCAGGTACAGTGTAGACAGCTCAGGTAGGGCCAGCCTGCTGCTCCAGGTACAGTGTAGACAGCTCAGGTAGGGCCAGCCTGCTGCTCCAGGTACAGTGTAGACAGCTCAGGGAGGGCCAGCCTGCTGCTCCAGGTACAGTGTAGACAGCTCAGGGAGGGCCAGCCTGCTGCTCCAGGTACAGTGTAGACAGCTCAGGTAGGGCCATCCTGCTGCTCCAGGTACAGTGTAGACAGCTCAGGTAGGGCCAGCCTGCTGCTCCAGGTACAGTGTAGACAGCTCAGGTAGGGCCATCCTGCTGCTCCTGGTACAGTGTAGACAGCTCAGGTAGGGCCAGCCTGCTGCTCCAGGTACAGTGTAGACAGCTCAGGTAGGGCCATCCTGCTGCTCCTGGTACAGTGTAGACAGCTCAGGTAGGGCCAGCCTGCTGCTCCAGGTACAGTGTAGACAGCTCAGGGAGGGCCAGCCTGCTGCTCCAGGTACAGTGTAGACAGCTCAGGTAGGGCCAGCCTGCTGCTCCAGGTACAGTGTCGACAGCTCAGGGAGGGCCAGCCTGCTGCTCCAGGTACAGTGTAGACAGCTCAGGTAGGGCCAGCCTGCTGCTCCAGGTACAGTGTAGACAGCTCAGGTAGGGCCATCCTGCTGCTCCAGGTACAGTGTAGACAGCTCAGGTAGTGCCAGCCTGCTGCTCCAGGTACAGTGCAGACAGCTCAGGTAGGGCCAGCCTGCTGCTCCAGGTACAGTGTAGACAGCTCAGGTAGGGCCAGCCTGCTGCTCCTGGTACAGTGTAGACAGCTCAGGTAGGGCCAGCCTGCTGCTCCAGGTACAGTGCAGACAGCTCAGGTAGGGCCATCCTGCTGCTCCAGGTACAGTGTAGACAGCTCAGGTAGGGCCATCCTGCTGCTCCAGGTACAGTGTAGACAGCTCAGGTAGGGCCAGCCTGCTGCTCCAGGTACAGTGCAGACAGCTCAGGTAGGGCCATCCTGCTGCTCCAGGTACAGTGTAGACAGCTCAGGTAGGGCCAGCCTGCTGCTCCAGGTACAGTGTAGACAGCTCAGGGCGGGCCATCCTGCTGCTCCAGGTACAGTGTAGACAGCTCAGGTAGGGCCAGCCTGCTGCTCCAGGTACAGTGTAGACAGCTCAGGTAGGGCCAGCCTGCTGCTCCAGGTACAGTGTAGACAGCTCAGGTAGGGCCAGCCTGCTGCTCCAGGTACAGTGTAGACAGCTCAGGTAGGGCCATCCTGCTGCTCCAGGTACAGTGTAGACAGCTCAGGTAGGGCCAGCCTGCTGCTCCAGGTACAGTGTAGACAGCTCAGGTAGGGCCATCCTGCTGCTCCAGGTACAGTGTAGACAGCTCAGGTAGGGCCAGCCTGCTGCTCCAGGTACAGTGTAGACAGCTCAGGTAGGGCCATCCTGCTGCTCCAGGTACAGTGTAGACAGCTCAGGTAGGGCCAGCCTGCTGCTCCAGGTACAGTGTAGACAGCTCAGGTAGGGCCATCCTGCTGCTCCAGGTACAGTGTAGACAGCTCAGGTAGGGCCAGCCTGCTGCTCCTGGTACAGTGTAGACAGCTCAGGTAGGGCCATCCTGCTGCTCCAGGTACAGTGTAGACAGCTCAGGGAGGGCCATCCTGCTGCTCCAGGTACAGTGTAGGCACCTCAGGGAGGGCCAGCCTGCTGCTCCAGGTACAGTGTAGACAGCTCAGGTAGGGCCAGCCTGCTGCTCCAGGTACAGTGTAGACAGCTCAGGTAGGGCCATCCTGCTGCTCCAGGTACAGTGTAGACAGCTCAGGTAGGGCCAGCCTGCTGCTCCAGGTACAGTGTAGACAGCTCAGGTAGGGCCAGCCTGCTGCTCCAGGTACAGTGTAGACAGCTCAGGGAGGGCCAGCCTGCTGCTCCAGGTACAGTGTAGACAGCTCAGGTAGGGCCAGCCTGCTGCTCCAGGTACAGTGTAGACAGCTCAGGGAGGGCCAGCCTGTTGCTCCTGGTACAGTGTAGACAGCTCAGGTAGGGCCAGCCTGCTGCTCCAGGTACAGTGTAGACAGCTCAGGGAGGGCCAGCCTGCTGCTCCTGGTACAGTGTAGACAGCTCAGGTAGGGCCAGCCTGCTGCTCCAGGTACAGTGTAGACAGCTCAGGGAGGGCCAGCCTGCTGCTCCAGGTACAGTGTAGACAGCTCAGGTAGGGCCAGCCTGCTGCTCCAGGTACAGTGTAGACAGCTCAGGTAGGGCCAGCCTGCTGCTCCAGGCACAGTGTAGACAGCTCAGGTAGGGCCAGCCTGCTGCTCCAGGCACAGTGTAGACAGCTCAGGTAGGGCCAGCCTGCTGCTCCAGGTACAGTGTAGACAGCTCAGGGAGGGCCAGCCTGCTGCTCCAGGTACAGTGTAGACAGCTCAGGGAGGGCCAGCCTGCTGCTCCAGGTACAGTGTAGACAGCTCAGGAAGGGCCATCCTGCTGCTCCAGGTACAGTGTAGGCAGCTCAGGGAGGGCCAGCCTGCTGCTCCAGGTACAGTGTAGACAGCTCAGGGAGGGCCAGCCTGCTGCTCCAGGTACAGTGTAGACAGCTCAGGAAGGGCCATCCTGCTGCTCCAGGTACAGTGTAGACAGCTCAGGTAGGGCCATCCTGCTGCTCCAGGTACAGTGTAGACAGCTCAGGGAGGGCCAGCCTGCTGCTCTAGGTACAGTGTAGACAGCTCAGGTAGGGCCAGCCTGCTGCTCCAGGTACAGTGTAGACAGCTCAGGTAGGGCCATCCTGCTGCTCCAGGTACAGTGTAGACAGCTCAGGGAGGGCCAGCCTGCTGCTCCAGGTACAGTGTAGACAGCTCAGGAAGGGCCATCCTGCTGCTCCAGGTACAGTGTAGGCAGCTCAGGGAGGGCCAGCCTGCTGCTCTAGGTACAGTGTAGACAGCTCAGGTAGGGCCAGCCTGCTGCTCCAGGTACAGTGTAGACAGCTCAGGGAGGGCCAGCCTGCTGCTCCAGGTACAGTGTAGACAGCTCAGGGAGGGCCAGCCTGCTGCTCCAGGTACAGTGTAGACAGCTCAGGAAGGGCCATCCTGCTGCTCCAGGTACAGTGTAGGCAGCTCAGGGAGGGCCAGCCTGCTGCTCTAGGTACAGTGTAGACAGCTCAGGTAGGGCCAGCCTGCTGCTCCAGGTACAGTGTAGACAGCTCAGGTAGGGCCATCCTGCTGCTCCAGGTACAGTGTAGACAGCTCAGGGAGGGCCAGCCTGCTGCTCCAGGTACAGTGTAGACAGCTCAGGTAGGGCCATCCTGCTGCTCCAGGTACAGTGTAGACAGCTCAGGGAGGGCCAGCCTGCTGCTCCAGGTACAGTGTAGACAGCTCAGGAAGGGCCAGCCTGCTGCTCCAGGTACAGTGTAGACAGCTCAGGGAGGGCCAGCCTGCTGCTCCAGGTACAGTGTAGACAGCTCAGGTAGGGCCAGCCTGCTGCTCCAGGTACAGTGTAGACAGCTCAGGTAGGGCCAGCCTGCTGCTCCAGGTACAGTGTAGACAGCTCAGGTAGGGCCAGCCTGCTGCTCCTGGTACAGTGTAGACAGCTCAGGTAGGGCCATCCTGCTGCTCCAGGTACAGTGTAGACAGCTCAGGTAGGGCCAGCCTGCTGCTCCAGGTACAGTGTAGACAGCTCAGGTAGGGCCATCCTGCTGCTCCAGGTACAGTGTAGACAGCTCAGGGAGGGCCAGCCTGCTGCTCCTGGTACAGTGTAGACAGCTCAGGTACGGCCAGCCTGCTGCTCCTGGTACAGTGTAGACAGCTCAGGTAGGGCCAGCCTGCTGCTCCTGGTACAGTGTAGACAGCTCAGGTAGGGCCATCCTGCTGCTCCAGGTACAGTGTAGACAGCTCAGGGAGGGCCAGCCTGCTGCTCCAGGTACAGTGTAGACAGCTCAGGGAGGGCCAGCCTGCTGCTCCAGGTACAGTGTAGACAGCTCAGGTAGGGCCAGCCTGCTGCTCCAGGTACAGTGTAGACAGCTCAGGTAGGGCCAGCCTGCTGCTCCTGGTACAGTGTAGACAGCTCAGGTAGGGCCATCCTGCTGCTCCAGGTACAGTGTAGACAGCTCAGGTAGGGCCAGCCTGCTGCTCCAGGTACAGTGTAGACAGCTCAGGTAGGGCCATCCTGCTGCTCCAGGTACAGTGTAGACAGCTCAGGTAGGGCCATCCTGCTGCTCCAGGTACAGTGTAGACAGCTCAGGTAGGGCCATCCTGCTGCTCCAGGTACAGTGTAGACAGCTCAGGTAGGGCCAGCCTGCTGCTCCAGGTACAGTGTAGACAGCTCAGGTAGGGCCAGCCTGCTGCTCCAGGTACAGTGTAGACAGCTCAGGGAGGGCCATCCTGCTGCTCCAGGTACAGTGTAGACAGCTCAGGTAGGGCCATCCTGCTGCTCCAGGTACAGTGTAGACAGCTCAGGTAGGGCCAGCCTGCTGCTCCAGGTACAGTGTAGACAGCTCAGGTAGGGCCATCCTGCTGCTCCAGGTACAGTGTAGACAGCTCAGGGAGGGCCAGCCTGTTGCTCCAGGTACAGTGTAGACAGCTCAGGTAGGGCCAGCCTGCTGCTCCAGGTACAGTGTAGACAGCTCAGGTAGGGCCATCCTGCTGCTCCAGGTACAGTGTAGACAGCTCAGGTAGGGCCAGCCTGCTGCTCCTGGTACAGTGTAGACAGCTCAGGTAGGGCCAGCCTGCTGCTCCAGGTACAGTGTAGACAGCTCAGGTAGGGCCAGCCTGCTGCTCCAGGTACAGTGTAGACAGCTCAGGTAGGGCCAGCCTGCTGCTCCAGGTACAGTGTAGACAGCTCAGGGAGGGCCAGCCTGCTGCTCCTGGTACAGTGTAGACAGCTCAGGTAGGGCCATCCTGCTGCTCCAGGTACAGTGCAGACAGCTCAGGTAGGGCCATCCTGCTGCTCCAGGTACAGTGTAGACAGCTCAGGTAGGGCCATCCTGCTGCTCCAGGTACAGTGTAGACAGCTCAGGTAGGGCCATCCTGCTGCTCCAGGTACAGTGTAGACAGCTCAGGTAGGGCCATCCTGCTGCTCCAGGTACAGTGTAGACAGCTCAGGTAGGGCCATCCTGCTGCTCCAGGTACAGTGTAGACAGCTCAGGTAGGGCCAGCCTGCTGCTCCAGGCACAGTGTAGACAGCTCAGGTAGGGCCAGCCTGCTGCTCCTGGTACAGTGTAGACAGCTCAGGGAGGGCCAGCCTGCTGCTCCAGGTACAGTGTAGACAGCTCAGGTTGGGCCAGCCTGCTGCTCCAGGTACAGTGTAGACAGCTCAGGTAGGGCCATCCTGCTGCTCCAGGTACAGTGTAGACAGCTCAGGTAGGGCCATCCTGCTGCTCCAGGTACAGTGTAGACAGCTCAGGTAGGGCCATCCTGCTGCTCCAGGTACAGTGTAGACAGCTCAGGGAGGGCCAGCCTGCTGCTCTAGGTACAGTGTAGACAGCTCAGGTAGGTCCAGCCTGCTGCTCCAGGTACAGTGTAGACAGCTCAGGGAGGGCCAGCCTGCTGCTCCTGGTGCAGTGTAGACAGCTCAGGTAGGGCCATCCTGCTGCTTCCCTTCATCTGTGCATCTGTGCTGACTCAAATCTTTCTGCTGATTTACTGCACATCTGTTTTGCATTGTTTTTAACATGTGTAAGTACATGTGTGTCTGTCTGTGTGTCTGAGTTAGTGCATGTGTGTGTGTGTCTGTGTGTGTCTGTGTGAATCACAGAATTATAGAAATTTACAACACAGATGGAGGCCATTCGGCCCATCGTATCTGTGACTTCTGAGAAAGAGTTATCCAGCCTAATCCCACTTTCCAGCTCTTGTGCAGCCCTGTAGGTTACGGCACTTCAAGTGCATATCCAAGTACTTTTTAAATGTGATGAGGGTCTCTGCCTCGACCACCCTTTCAGGCAGTGAGTTCCAGACCCCCACCACCCTCTGGATGAAAAAAGTTCTCCTCAACTCCCCTCTAATCCTTCTTCCAATTACTTTAAATCTATGTGTGTGTGTTGGTGTGTCTGTGTGTGTGTGTCTGTGTGTGTGTGTCTGTGTGTGTGTGTCTGTGTGTGTGTGTCTGTGTCTGCATTTGTGTGTGTGAGTCTGTGTGTCTGCGTTTGTGTGTGTGAGTCTGTGTGTCTGTGTTTGTGTGTCTGTGAGTCTGTGTGTCTGCGTTTGTGTGTGTGAGTCTGTGTGTCTGTGTTTGTGTGTCTGTGAGTCTGCGTTTGTGTGTGTGAGTCTGTGTGTCTGCGTTTGTGTGTGTGAGTCTGCGTGTGTGTCTGTATTTGTGTGTCTGCGATTGTGTGTCTGTGTGTGTGTGTCTCTGTTTGTGTGTCTGTGTTTGTGTGTGAGTCATAAGAATATAAGAACTCACCGGTGGCAGCAGCTAGAGCCGCCCTGGGTGGAGACTGAGTGCAGAGACCGAGGATTTAAAGAGCGGGGAGAGAGAGAGCGGCTCAGACTCACCGGCGGCAGCAGTGAGAGCGGTCCTGGGTGGAGACTGAGCGCAGAGACCGAGGATTTAAAGAGCGGGGAGAGAGAGAGCGGCTCAGACTCACCGGCGGCAGCAGTGAGAGCGGTCCTGGGTGGAGACTGAGCGCAGAGACCGAGGATTTAAAGAGCGGGGAGAGAGAGAACGGCTCAGACTCACCGGCGGCAGCAGTGAGAGCGGTCCTGGGTGGAGACTGAGCGCAGAGACCGAGGATTTAAAGAGCGGGGAGAGAGAGAGCGGCTCAGACTCACCGGCGGCAGCAGTGAGAGCGGTCCTGGGTGGAGACTGAGCGCAGAGACCGAGGATTTAAAGAGCGGGGAGAGAGAGAGCGGCTCAGACTCACCG
Organism: Somniosus microcephalus; assembly: GCF_052327205.1. Lineage (NCBI taxonomy): Eukaryota > Metazoa > Chordata > Chondrichthyes > Squaliformes > Somniosidae > Somniosus > Somniosus microcephalus. The sequence goes on along the minus strand of NC_140990.1, from coordinate 340,786,490 downwards.
GCGGCAGCAGTGAGAGCGGTCCTGGGTGGAGACTGAGCGCAGAGACCGAGGATTTAAAGAGCGGGGAGAGAGAGAACGGCTCAGACTCACCGGCGGCAGCAGTGAGAGCGGTCCTGGGTGGAGACTGAGCGCAGAGACTGAGGATTTAAAGAGCGGGGAGAGAGAGAGCGGCTCAGACTCACCGGCGGCAGCAGTGAGAGCGGTCCTGGGTGGAGACTGAGCGCAGAGACTGAGGATTTAAAGAGCGGGGAGAGAGAGAGCAGGCCAGACTCACCGGCGGCAGCAGTGAGAGCGGTCCTGGGTGGAGACTGAGCGCAGAGACTGAGTGCGGTTTAAACAGAGTGCTGGAGTTGGGTGAGTCAGGGAGTTAGGTGAGGAGTGGAAGGAGCTCCCTTGCTTCACCTTTGTTTTTCCTAACTCTTCACCCTGTAGGAATTGGTTCTTACTTTACACCAAGGAAAGAGTCCGAGAGCGGGAGCAATCAAACAACAACAACTGCGAAACCGCTAAAGTGACGTCACAACCAGTGAAGGAGCTGATTGGTAAATAGGACCTGGTGAGTATTTCTACGGTCCAGTCGTTAAAGTCAAAGTAAGGTCTCTAGTTTAGAGTAAGTAGTGTTTAAGGTGAAGTAAGGTCCCTAGTGTATTTAATATTCTTTAATTTAGAGGAAGTAAAGGGAGTAAATTAAGGCTAGGACATGGCAGGGCAGCTCGGCAGCGTGGAGTGCTCCTCCTGTGCTATGTGGGAAGTCAGGGACACTTTAGGTGTCCAGGGCGAACACATGTGCAGGAAGTGTCTCCAGCTGCAGCTGCTCGAAATCTGCGTTTCGGAGCTGGAGCTGCGGCTGGAGTCACTGTGGAGCATCCGCGAAGCTGAGATCTTCATGGTTAGCACCTTTAACGAGGTGGTCACACCGCAGGTAAGGAGTGCATAGGCAGACAGGAAATGGGTGACCGCCAGACAGAGTAAAAGAACTAGGAAGGTAGTGCAGGAGTCCCCTGGGTCCATCTCCCTCTCCAACAGATTTTCCATTTTGGATACTGCTGGGGGAGATGGTTTCTCAGGGGAATGCAGCAAGAGCCAAGTCCGTGGCACTACGAGTGGCTCAGCTGCACAGGAGGGGAGGAAACAGAGTGGGAGAGCAATAGTGATAGGGGATTCTATCGTAAGGGGAACAGATAGACATTTCTGTAAAAAATGGCGGCGCGCACGGACGCAGCGGCTTTGTCTCTCCCGAGACTGAACGTTTTCACCCTCCTCCTGAGTCTCTTCTGGACTCTGCTGATCCGGGAATTAAAGGCTGACCTACTGTACAGCCGGCAGACGCTCCTAGACATCAGGGCCGACTGTGTGAAGCTTAAATTCGGCGACATCGATCTGCCTCCCGACATCGCGCGACCCCCGGGACCAGCGTGGCGTCCTTCCCCAGCTGGAAGTCAGCGCAGACTGCGCAGGGAACGCAAGCAGAAGCGGGGTAAGAGAGCAGGGATCCAAAACAGGCTGAAGAGGGCCCCACACAAACCCTCCCTCCCAAGTATTTTCCTGGCCAACGTCAGGTCACTGGAGAACAAAATGGATGAGATCAAACTGGATCTCACCACACAGAAAAGGACAAAGGAATGCTGCGCCATGATCTTCACAGAAACCTGGCTGAACAACGGCATCCCTGACACCACCATACAACTAGAAGGACGCACGGTCTTCCGCGCCGACAGAACTGCAGACTCCGGTAAGAGCAAGGGAGGCGGTTTGTGCATTTACACTAACAATGCCTGGTGCACTAACACTGATATAATTGATAGATCCTGCTCGGCTGATTTGGAATTCCTCATGGTAAGGTGCAGACCCTTCTACCTGCCTCGGGAATTCACAAATGTTATCATCACTGCGGTCTACATCCCACCACAAGCTAATGCCAAACTAGCACTGAAGGGCCTCTACAGGGCCATCAGCGAACAACAAACTGCGCACCCAGACGGAGCTTTTATCGTCGCGGGGGACTTCAATCACACAAACCTAAAAACTGTACTACCGAAATTCCACCAGAATGTCTCCTGCCCCACAAGAGGGGAGAACACACTGGATCAAGTCTACACGAGCATTGTAGACGCTTACAAGGCCATTCCCTGCCCCCACCTTGGGAAGTCTGACCACCTCTCCCTGTTTCTAGCCCCGGCATACAAACCGCTCATCAAAAGAGGGAGAACATCAGTGAGAGCAGTGAAAGTATGGCCAGAGGGGGCAGTATCGGAGCTTCAGGATTGCTCGAACGCACTGATTGGGGCATGTTAGCCCATAATGGCATCGAGGAATACGCATCCACAGTGCTATTCTACATCAACAGCTGCGTCGAGGTCGTCACGACCCACAAAAATATCAGGTCATACCCCAACCAGAAACCCTGGATGAACGGAGAGGTCCGCTTGCTGTTGAAAGCACGCGACGCAGCATTTAAATCTGACGACGCGGCGGCTTACAGTGCAGCTAGGACCAACCTAAAAAAGGGTATCAGGACTGCCAAAAGGAAACAGACACTGCGGATAGAGGATCACTTCCGCAACAACTCGGACCCCCGGCGCATGTGGCAAGGCATCCAGTCCATCACTGACTACAAGGGCAAAAACACCAGCCCCCCAGTTAGCGATGCCTCCCTTCCGGAGGAGCTTAACAACTTCTACGCTCGTTTCGACAGGGACAACAAGGAGCCGGCTACCAAAGCCTTGCCACCCCCGGAAGACCAGGTGCTCACTCTGTCGACCTCCGACGTAAGGGACGCTCTACGCAGAGTGAACACACGGAAGGCTGCTGGACCGGATAGCATCCCTGGACGGGTACTCAAGGATTGTGCTGATCAGCTGGCTGATGTCTTCACCGCCATCTTCAATCTGTCATTGGCCCAGGCAGTAGTCCCTACATGCTTCAAGACCGCCACCATCATTCCTGTGCCTAAACAAGCGGCTGTGACGTGTCTGAACGACTATCGACCTGTCGCACTCACACCCATCATAATGAAGTGTTTCGAGAGACTGGTCTTAGCCCACATCAAAGCCAGTGTTCCTGCCTCCCTTGACCAACACCAGTTTGCCTATTGTGCAAACAGATCAACGGAGGATGCAATCACAACTGCTCTACACTCGGCACTGAATCACCTAGATGGTAAGGAGACCTACATCAGAATGTTGTTTATAGACTACAGCTCAGCATTCAACACTATCGTCCCCAACAAGCTGGCCACCAAACTCCAAACTCTTGGCCTGAACACTTCCCTCTGCAACTGGACCCTGGACTTCCTAACAAACAGACCCCAGTCTGTCAAATTAGGTAACCACACCTCCCCCCACCTGACCCTGAACACGGGGGCCCCACAAGGATGTGTGCTGAGCCCCCTCCTCTACTCCCTCTTCACCCACGACTGTGTGGCTGTTCATGGTTCCAACACCATCATCAAGTTTGCAGATGACACCACGGTAGTAGGCCAGATCACCAACAACGATGAGTCAGCCTACAGGGAGGAGGTCCAGCATCTCGTGAAGTGGTGCGCCGACAACCTGGCCCTCGTGAAGTGGTGCGCCGATAACAACCTGGCCCTTAACACCAAGAAAACAAAGGAAATAATCGTGGACTTCAGGAAGTCCAAAGGCGGAAGTCACACCCCCATCCACATCAATGGGGCGGAGGTGGAAAGGGTGGCCAGCTTTAAGTTCCTCGGAGTCCACATCACGGAAGACCTCTCCTGGTCCCTCAACACCTCCTCTCTGGTGAAGAAGGCCCAGCAGCGCCTATATTTCTTGAGGAGGCTGAAGGGATGTAACCTGTCACCCCTGATCCTCTCTAACTTCTACCGCTGCACTATAGAGAGCATCCTGACAAACTGTATCACGGTATGGTATGGCAGCTGTAGCTCCCATGACCGGAAAGCCCTGCAGCGGATAGTCAAAACTGCCCAACGCATTACCGGCACCCGGCTACCGACCATAGAGCATATATATCAGAAACGCTGCCTACGGAGGGCACGGTCCATCATCAAAGCCCCTACCCACCCCAGCCACAGTCTGTTCGCCCTCCTACCATCTGGAAGACGCTACAGATGCATTCGCACCCGTACGACCAGATTTAGGAATAGCTTCTTTCCCAGGGCTGTCATCCTACTGAACTCCACAAATAAACACTAAAGCCTGCACATCTGCCAATGCACTTTATCATGGTCATATTTATGCTAATATACTGCAAGCCAAATGTATAAATGTATGTTGAATGTTTAAGTGTCCTAATCCAAATTGTACACTCTCGGGAGCCGCAAGCCTACATTTCGTTGTACTGCACTTGTGCACTAACAATGACAATAAAAGTTGATTTGATTTGATTGATTTGATTTGATTGATTTCTGTGGCCACAGATGCGACTCCAGGATGGTTTGTTGCCTTCCTGGTGCCAGGGTCAAGGATGTCACTGAACGACTGCAGGGCATTCTGAAGGGGGAGGGTGAACAGTCAGAGGTCGTGGTTCACATTGGGACCAACGACATGGGTAGAAAGAGGGATGAGGTCCTGCAACAAGAATTTAGGGAGCTAGGTAGCAGATTAAAAAGCAGGACCTCAAAGGTTGTAATCTCTGGATTACTCCCGGTGCCACGTGCTAGTGAGTATCGGAATAGGAGGATAGAGCAGATGAATGCGTGGCTAAAGAGTTGGTGCAGGAGGGAGGGATTTAGTTTCCTGGATCACTGGGTCTGCTTCTGGGGAAGGTGGGACCTGTACAAGTCGGATGGGTTGCACCTGAACCGGAACGGGACCAACACCCTTGCGGGGAGGTTTGCTAATACTGTTGGGGGGGGTTTAAACTAACTGGGCAGGGGGATGGGATACGGAGTGGAGCTATAGTAGGGGGTGATGCACAGCCAAATATAGAGGAAAAAACAAGTCAGACTGGAAGGCTGAGCAAATATGTAACAGCACAAGGGAGTATGGCAAGGCTGGATGGCATTTATTTTAATGCAAGGAGTCTCGCGAGTAAGGCAGATGAATTGAAGGTGTTGATGAACACATGGGAGTATGATATTGTTGCTATCACAGAGACATGGTTGAGGGAGGGGCAGGACTGGCAGCTCAATATTCCGGGGTATAGAATCTTCAGGCGAGACAGAGGGGGTGTAAAAGAGGAGGGGGTGCTGCAATATTAATCAAGGAGTCAATTACTGCAGTAAGGAGGGATGATATCTTAGCAGGTTCTTCTAATGAGGCCATATGGGTAGAACTTAAAAACAAAAAGGGGGCAAGCACTTTGCTGGGAGTGTACTATAGGCCCCCAAACAGTCGGGGGGAGACAGAGGAACAGATATGTAGGCAAATCTCAGAGAAGTGTAGAAATAATAGGGTAATAATAGTAGGGGATTTCAACTTCCCCAATATTAACTGGGATAGTCAGAGTGTGAAAGGCTTAGAGGGTGCGGAATTCTTAAAGTGCATCCAGGAGAGCTTTTTGAGCCAGCATGTAGAAAGTCCTACAAGAGAGGGGGCGGTACGGGACCTAACTCTAGGGAATGTAGCCGGGCAAGTGGTAGAAGTGTCAGTAGGAGAGCATTTTGGTGACAGTGGCCATAATTCGGTGAGATTTAAGGTAGTCATGGAAAAGGACAAAGATGGACCGGAAATAAAGGTTCTAAACTGGGGGAAGGCCGATTTTAATGATAAGGCAGGATCTGGCCAAAGTGGACTGGGATCAGCTACTTGTAGGAAAATCCACATCAGAGCAGTGGGAGTCTTTCAGAAAGGAAATAGAGAGAGTACAACGCAAACATGTTCCCGTAAAGGTCAAGGGTGGGACCAACAAGCCCAGGGAACCCTGGATGTCAAGGGATATACAAGAATGGATTCGGAAAAAAGGGAGGCAGATACAAAGGACTAAAACAGTGGAAGCCCTAGAGGAGTATAGAAAGTGCAGGGGGTTACTTAAAAAAGAAATTAGGACAGCGAATAGAGGGCATGAAAAAACACTGGCAGGCAAAATAAAGGAAAATCCCAAGGTGTTTTATAAGTATAATTAAGGGCAAGAGGATAACCAAGGAAAGGGTTGCCGGTGGATAGGCAATGGCAAACATTCAAAGACCGAATGGATGAACTACAGAATTTGTTCATCCCAGTTTGGCATAAAAATAAAACAAAAATGGTGACTCAACCGTGGCTAACAAGGAAAATTAGGGATAGCATAAGATCCAAGGAGAGGACATATAAATTGGCCAGAAAAAGCAATAATCCTGAGGATTGGGAGCAGTTTAGGATTCAACAAAGGAGGACAAAGGGATTAATTAAGAAAGTGAAAATAGATTATGAGAGTAAGCTTGCAGGGAACATAAAAACTGACTGTAAAAGCTTTTATAGATATGTGAAGAGAAAAAGATTGGTGAAGTCAAGCGTAGGTCCCTTGCAGTCAGAATCAGGGGAATTTATAATGGGGAACAAAGAAATGGCAGACCAACTAAATATATATTTTGGTTCTATCTTCACAAAGGAGGACACAAATAACCTCCCAGAGATGCCGGGGAACATAGGGTCTGATGAAAGGGTGGAACTGAAAGAAATCAGTATTTGTAGGGAAATGGTGTTAGGAAAATTGATGGGACTAAAGGCCGATAAATCCCCAGGGCCTGATAATCTACATCCTAGGGTACTTAAGGAAGTGGCCCTAGAAATAGTAGATGCATTGCTGGTCATCTTCCAGAACTCGATAGACTCTGGAACAGTACCCATGGATTGGAGGGTAGCTAATGTTACCCCACTATTCAAAAAAGGTGGTAGAGAAAAGTGGGGAATTATAGACCAGTAAGCCTGACATCGGTAGTGGGGAAAATGCTGGAGTCCATTATAAAAGATGTAATAGCAGAGCACTTGGAAAACAGTGACAGGATCGGACAAAGTCTACATGGATTTACAAAAGGTAAATCATGCTTGACTAATCTACTGGAATTTTTTGAGGATGTAACTGGTAAAATAGATAAGGGAAAACCAATGGATGTGGCGTATTTGGACTTTCAGAAGCTTTCGATAAGGTTCCGCACAAGAGATTAGCGCGCAAAATTAAGGCACATGGGATTGGGGGCAAGGTATTGACTTGGATAGAGAACTGGTTGGCGGACAGAAAGCTAAGAGTTGGAATAAACGGGTCGTTTTCCGAGTGGCAGGCAGTGACTGGTGGGGTACCGCAAGGATCGGTCCTAGGACCCCAGCTGTTCACAATATATATTAATGATCTGGACGAGGGAATTGGATGTAATATCTCCAAATTTGCAGATGACACAAAGCTGGGTGGGAGGGTATGCTGTGAGGAGGATGTCGTGAAACTCCAGTACGATTTGGACAGGTTGGGTGATTGGGCAGAAACATGGCAAATGCACTATAATGTGGATAAATGTGAGGTTATCCACTTGGGTGGCAAAAACAGGAAGGCAGATTATTTTTTGAATGGCAATAGATTGGGAGAAGGGGAAGTGCAAAGAGACTTAGGTGTTCTTGTGCACCAGTCGCTGAAGGTAAGCATGCAGGTGCAGCAGGCGGTTAAGAAGGCCTTCGTAGCAAGAGGGTTCGAGTACAGGAACAAGGATGTCTTGCTGCAGTTGTACAGGGCCTTGGTGAGACCGCACCTTGAGTATTGTGTGCAGTTTTGGTCGCCTTATCTGAGGAAGGACGTTCTTGCTATGGAAGGAGTGCAGCGAAGATTCACCAGGCTGATACCTGGGATGGCAGGAATGACGTATGAGGAGAGATTGTGTCGATTGGGCTTATATTCACTGGAGTTTAGAAGATTGAGAGGGGATCTCATCGAAACCTATAAAATTCTGTCAGGCCTGGACAGACTAGATGCAGGAAGGATGTTTCTGATGGCCGGGGAGTCCAGAACCAGGGGCCATAGTCTAAGGATAAGTGGTAAGCCATTTAGGACTGAAATGAGGAGGAATTTCTTCACCCAGAGAGTGGTGAACCTGTGGAATTCTCTGCCACAGAGGGCGGTGGAGGCCAGTTCATTAAATATATTCAAGAAGGAGTTGGATATATTTCTTAAGGCTAAAGGGATCAAGGGATATGGGGAGAAGACAGGGACAGGGTACTGAATTTGGATGATCAGCCATGATCTCATTGAATGGCGGGGCAGGATCGAAGGGAAGAATGGCCTACTCCTGCTCCTATCTTCTATGTTTCTATGAAAGAGTATGGCTCATTAGGGATCAAAGTGGCAATCTGTGTGTAGAGCCGGAAGATGTAGGTGAGGTTTTAAATGAATATTTTGCATCTGTGTTCACTATGGAGAAGGGTGATGTAGGCATTGAAATCAGGCAGGGGGATTATGATATACTTGAACAAATTAGTATCGAGAGGAAGGAGGTACTAGCGGTTTTAACGTGCTTGAAAGTGGATAAATCCCCAGGCCCTGACAGGATGTATCCCAGGCTGCTGTGTGAAGCAAAGGAGGAGATTGCAGGGGCTCTGACACAAATTTTCAGAATCTCTCTGGCCACATGGGAGGTGCCAGAGGACTGGAGGACAGCTAATGTAGTACGATTATTCAAGAAGGGTAGTAGGGATAAACCAGGGAATTACAGGCCAGTGAGCCTAACATCACTTCGTTTGTGTTTGTGTGTCTGTGTGCGAGTCTGTGTGCGTGTGTCTGTGTGTGTGTTTGTGTGTGTGTCTGTGTTTGTGTGTGTATGTGTTTGTGTGAGTCTGTGTGTGTGTCTGTGTATGTGTGCCTGTGTTTGTGTATGTGTTTGTGTGTGCGTCTGTGTTTGTGTGTCTGTGTTTGTGTGCCTGTGTGTGTGTTTCTGTGTCTGTGTTTGTGTCTGTGTTTGTGTGTCTGTGTTTCTGTATCTTGTTTGTGTGTGTCTGTGTTTGTGTGTCTGTGCGTGTGTGTCTGTGTCTGTCTGTGTTTGTGTCTGTCTGTGTTTGTGTGTGTCTGTGTTTGTGTGTCTGTGTTTGTGTCTGTGTTTGTGTGTCTGTGTTTGTGTCTGTGTTTGTGTGTCTGTGTTTGTGTGTGTGTGTGTTTCTGTGTTTGTGTCTGTGCTTGTGTGTCTGTGTTTGTGTGTCTGTGTTTGTGTGTGTGTGTGTTTCTGTGTCTGTGTTTGTGTGTGGCTGTGTGTGTGTGTCTGTGTATCTGTGCTTGTGTTTGTGTGTCTGTGTTTCTGTATCTTGTTTGTGTGTGTCTGTGTTTGTGTCTCTGTGTTTGTGTATCTGTGTCTGTCTGTGCATGTATGTGTGCCTGCATTTGTGTGTGTGTGTCTGTGTTTGTGTGTGTGTGTGTCTGTGTTTGTGTGTCTGTGTTTATGTGTCTGTGTTTGTGTGTCTGTGTGTCTGTCTGTGTTTGCATGTGTGTGTCTGTGTTTGTGTGTGTCTGTGTTTGTGTATCTGTGTTTATGTGTCTGTGTTTGTGTGTCTGTGTTTGCGTGTCTGTCTGTGTTTGTGTGTGTGGGTCTGTGTTTGCGTGTGTGTGTCTGTGTTTGTGTGTCTGTGTTTGTGTATCTGTGTTTGTGTGTGTCTGTGTTTGTGTGTGCCTGTGTTTGTGTGTCTGTCTGTGTTTGTGTGTCTGTGTTTAGGTGTCTGTGTTTGTGTGTCTGTGTCTGTGTTTGTGTGTGTCTGTGTTTAGGTGTCTGTGTTTGTGTGTCTGTGTTTGTGTGTGTCTGTGTTTAGGTGTCTGTGTTTGTGTGTGTCTGTATTTGTGTGTCTGTCTGTGTTTGTGTGTCTGTGTTTAGGTGTCTGTGTTTAGGTGTCGCTGTGTTTGTGTGTCTGTGTCTGTGTGTCTGTGTTTGTGTGTGTCTGTGTTTAGGTGTCTGTGTTTGTGTGTGTCTGTGTCTCTGTGTCTGTGCTTGTGTTTGTGTGTCTGTGTTTGTGTGTCTGTGTCTGTGTTTGTGTTTGTGTGTCTGTTTGTGTCTGTGTTTGTGTGTGTGTGTGTGTGTGCGTGTCTGTGTTTGTGTGTCTGTTTGTGTGTCTTTGTTTGTGCTTGTGTGTGTGTCTGTGTTTGCGTGTGTGTGTCTGTGTTTCTGTGTCTGTGCTTGTGTTTGTGTGTCTGTGTTTGTGTGTCTGTGTCTGTGTTTGTGTGTCTGTTTGTGTGTCTTTGTTTGTGCTTGTGTGTGTGTCTGTGTTTGCGTGTGTGTGTCTGTGTTTCTGTGTCTGTGCTTGTGTTTGTGTGTCTGTGTTTGTGTGTCTGTGTTTGTGTGTCTGTTTGTGTGTCTGTGTGTGCGTGTTTGTGTTTGTGTGTCTGTTTGTGTGTCTTTGTTTGTGCTTGTGTGTGTGTCTGTGTTTGTGTGTCTGTGTTTGTGTGTCTGTGTTCCTGTATCTTGTTTGTGTGTGTGTCTGTTTGTGTGTGTGTTTGTGTTTGTATATCTGTGTGTGTGTGTGTGTGTGTGTGTGTTTTTGTGTGTATACGTGCATTTCAGTTTCTGGGTGTGGGCCCTCGGTAACAGACTGATTTCCAACATGATGCTTTCCCAGCTCCCTTCCAAAATCCATGTCCCTCTCTCGCTCATATTATTCCCACCCTGAATCCCGATTTTCCACTTCAAAGGCCTGGCTCAGGCTCCGAGATGGATAAAACATGGCTTGGCTCCTCAACTCTGCCTGAAGGGCTGCCTGTTGGGAAAACCTACTTGACTCATAGTTCCTGGAGGCAGAATGTTTCCAGCGTTCCAAGACTGCACAGGCCCAGGGAGCTCATCTTAAAGGCGAATCGTTCCTTTCCCAAATGGGCAACAGAAAAGGCCTGGTCCTTACCCGTGCGGTTTTCCCCCTTTCTGGAACAACCTGTCTCTTGCTGAGGTTTGATTCCATGTGCACTGGGTCATTCTTCACAAGAGAGCTTTGATAGTGTTGATTCACTATTCAACTATAAGGAGCCGATCCTCTTCACAGGCAACACCTACTGTAACAATCTGCCACAGTATTGACCTCAAAATCTTGGGTCTGATTTACAAATCGCTTCAGCCCCAGCCCTAATGCCCGATCACTCTAGAACTCCTTCCCGGTTTCCCTCCCTTTCGCCACACCTTCAAGAATCTCCTGAAACTCTGCCTTTTTGACCACACCTTCAGTCAGTTCTCCGTCCCAAGTCCTGCCCCACCTCCCCAAACCCCTTTGTCTTGCTAATTTTCCTACACTAAACATGCTACGGATGTGCAAATGGCTGCTGTTCGCTCACACCATGTGACACACGTCCTCTCTGGTACTTCCCACCCAATCGGGGCCAGCCTCTCGCGACACCACACCCATTCAGTGAGCACTCACTCTACCACACCCACGTGACTCATTCCCCCATGACTTCAATCGCTCCTTCCAGATGCTTGCACCGAAATTCAGTCGCTCATAAAGTTCCCCTTCCACCTCAGCCTGAATAAAAGCACACACTCCATATTTACATTCCGTTGGAAAGTGGGATTGTTCCTCCGAGACTCCCTTGCTATTCCCGGCCAGAACATTGCTTCCTATGAAAAACAAACAGCGCTCGAAAATACGGACTTGGGAACGCAATGGTAATGACAGGAAGTGCCAACACCATGTGAAAAAACAAGCTTGCCAACTGGGAATTAGTGTTCCAGGCTGAGAACTGTAATTAATGCTGGCACTGACACTTTTGTAGATCCTGTAAATTCACTGAAGGTAGACACTGACCTCAGGCCCTGGCCTGACCAAACTCACTTAACAAGGTTTGAAAGGAATGGAGAGTGTACATGGGTTGTGGGAGGGGATTAAATGGGTGGGTAGAGTCCATGATAGAGGAGAGTGTACATGGGCAGTGGGAGGAGATTAAATGGGTGGGTAGAGTCTGTGATAGGGGAGAGTGTCCATGGGCTGTGGGAGGAGATTAAATGGGTGGGTAGAGTCCATGATCGGGGAGAGTGTACATGGGCTGTGGGCGGAGATTAAATGGGTGGGTAGAGTCTGTGATAGGGGAGAGTGTCCATGGGCTGTGGGAGGAGATTAAATGGGTGGGTAGAGTCCATGATAGGGGAGAGTGTACATGGGCTGTGGGAGGAGATTAAATGGGTGGGTAGAGTCCATGATAGAGGAGAGTGTCCATGGGCTGTGGGAGGAGATTAAATGGGTGGGTAGAGTCCATGATAGGGGAGAGTGTCCACGGGCTGTGGGAGGAGATTAAATGGGTGGGTAGAGTCCATGATAGGGGAGAGTGTCCATGGGCTGTGGGAGGAGATTAAATGGGTGGGTAGAGTCCATGATAGGGGAGAGTGTCCATGGGCTGTGGGAGGAGATTAAATGGGTGGGTAGAGTCCATGATAGGGGAGAGTGTCCATGGGCTGTGGGAGGAGATTAAATGGGTGGGTAGAGCCCATGATAGCGGAGAGTGTCCATGGGCTGTGGGAGGAGATTAAATGGGTGGGTAGAGTCAACGATCGGGGAGAGTGTACATGGGCTGTGGGAGGAGATTAAATGGGTGGGTAGAGTCCGTGATAGGGGAGAGTGTACAGAGGCTGTGGGAGGAGATTAAATGGGTGGAAGAGTCCGTGATCGGGGAGAGTGTACAGGGGCTGTGGGAGGAGATTAAATGGGTGGGTCAGGTCTGTGATAGGGGAGAGTGTCCATGGGCTGTGGGAGGAGATTAAATTGGTGGGTAGAGTCCATGATAGGGGAGAGTGTACATGGTCTGTGGGAGGAGATTAAATGGGTGGGTCAGGTCTGTGATAGGGGAGAGTGTACATGGGCTGTGGGAGGAGATTAAATGGGTGGGTCAGGTCTGTGATAGGGGTGAGTGTCCATGGGCTGTGGGAGGAGATTAAATGGGTGGGTAGAGTCCATGATAGGGGAGAGTGTACATGGGCTGTGGGAGGAGATTAAATGGGTGGGTAGAGTCCATGATAGCGGAGAGTGTCCATGGGCTGTGGGAGGAGATTAAATGGGTGGGTAGAGTCCATGATAGGGGAGAGTGTACATGGGCTATGGGAGGAGATTAAATGGGTGCGGTAGAATAAAGCACTTTGGGACATCCTGAGGTTGTGAAAAGCGCTATATAAATGCAAGTTCTTTCTTTTTTGCTCTCTGCCGGTAGATTCTGGTGTGGGGGGGGGAGGGGAGTGGAGTGGAGAATGGCAGCAACCCCGCTGCCACAGTAAATGTGGAACGCACTGCATAAAGGGCGGTGGAAGCAGATTCAATAGTAACTTTCAAAAGGGAATTGGATAAATACTGGAAGGGGAAAAATGTGCAGGGCTGTGGGGAAAGAGCAGGGGGAGTGGGACTAATTGGAGAGCTCTTTCAAAGAGCCGGCACAGGCACGATGGGCCGAATGGCCTCCTCCTGTGCTGCATCATTCTACGATTTAATAACTCTACGACACAAAGGCAGATGGGCAAGTACTCCACAACAGCAAAAATGAGTCAGGAATGAGTTATAAACAGACGTTAGTGAGTTATAAACGTATGTTAATTAGCTATAAAAGTGTTAACTAGCTATAAACAGACGACATCAGTGTTAATATCAGAGTCTTTAAGTTGTCATCCACCTTCCCCCTGGAGCCTAGCAACCTTGGGCATCCATTTCAAATGGTCGAGAAGAGATAGACAGAATGATGTGAACTGGTGCTATGATGCCAGTAACACCTAATTAAAATAAGGCCGACAAAGATAGGCAGGCTGTTCCTCTGGCCGCTAGTAACCACGGCAGAAAATTAAGAGCAAAATGGGCGGAAGTCTGACGTTAAGAACACCATCCAATTTTCTGATTGAACTCATCTGATTTGTACCCGTTAACCGAGCAGAAACATTCAAAGATTCGGGCTATAGGGGAAAAAATTGGGTCGCTGGATTTCGCAGGAGGTGTTAACGGCGAGCTGCTATCGGGGCTTTGCGCCCAGATAGCGCCCCAAGGGCTTTTCCCACATAGACTTTTGGGGCGTTCACAAAAAGAATTGATGGCTGGTTGAGAAACTTAAGACTACTAGAGGGATAGGCTTCAATAGGAGATTTCGGGTAGTGGTGGGATGAGCTTCACTGGGTGAGTGTGGGTACCAGAGGGATGGGCTTTGATGGGTCAGTGAGGTTGCCAGAGGGATGGGCTTTGATGGGTCAGTGAGGTTGCCAGAGGGATGGGCTTTGATGGGTCAGTGAGGTTACCAGAGGGATGGGCTTTGATGGGACAGTGAGGGTAACAGAGGGATGGGCTTTGATGGGTCAGTGAGGTTACCAGAGGGATGGGCTTTGATGGGACAGTGAGGGTACCAGAGGGTTGGGCTTTGATGGGACAGTGAGGGTAACAGAGGGTTGGGCTTTGATGGGACAGTGAGGGTAACAGAGGGTTGGGCTTTGATGGGACAGTGAGGGTAACAGAGGGATGGGCTTTGATGGGACAGTGAGGGTAACAGAGGGATGGGCTTTGATGGGACAGTGAGGGTAACAGAGGGATGGGCTTTGATGGGACAGTGAGGGTATCAGAAGGATGGGCTTTGATGGGACAGTGAGGGTATCAGAGGGATGGGCTTTGATGGGACATTGAGGGTATCAGAGGGATGGGCTTTGATGGGACAGTGAGGGTAACAGAGGGATGGGCTTTGATAGAACAGTGAGGGTATCAGAGGGATGGGCTTTGATGGGACAGTGAGGGTAACAGAGGGATGGGCTTTGATGGGACAGTGAGGGTATCAGAGGGATGGGCTTCACTGGGTGAATGAGGGAGAAGGAGAGATGGCCTTTGATGGGAAAGTTAGAATATTGGAGAGCTGGGTTTTTATGGCTGAGTTAAGGTACTAGAAGGATGGGCTTTGATTAGAGCGTTAGGGTACTGTAAGGATGGACTTTGATTGGAGAGTTAGGGTACTGGAAGGATGGGCTTTGATTGGAGAGTTAGGGAACTGGAAGGATGGGCTTTGATTGGAGAGTTAGGGAACTGGAAGGATGGGCTTTGATTGGAGAGTTAGGGTACTGGAAGGATGGGCTTTGATTGGAGAGTTAGGGTACTGGAAGGATGGGCTTTGATTGGAGAGTTAGGGTACTGGAAGGATGGGCCTTGATTGGAGAGTTAGGGTACTGGAAGGATGGGCTTGGATGGGAGAGTTAGGGAACTGGAAGGATGGGCTTGGATTGGAGAGTTAGGGAACTGGATGAATGGGCTTTGATTGGAGAGTTAGGGTCCTGGAGGGATTGGCTTTGATGGGAGAGTTAGGGTACTAGAAGGATGGGCTTTGATGGGAGACTTAGGGTACTGGAGGGATTGGCTTTGATGGGAGAGTTAGGGTACTGGAAGGATGGGCTTCGATGGGAGAGTTAGGGTACTGGAGGGATTGGCTTTGATGGGAGAGTTAGGGTACTGGAGGGATTGGCTTTGATGGGAGAGTTAGGGTACTAGAAGGATGGGCTTTGATGGGCCCAACAATTCACTGTTGCTGAGTCTCTACACCATTATCCAACTCCAGTGACAGAGTCCAGCAAATTTGGTGTCAAATGTTCATTGTGTTAGTGTGACCTCCCATATCCATCACTGAAACTGGACAGAGGATGGGGCAAGGCAGGATTGTTGCTGGAGTTTAAGGCTAGCTTTGCCGTGGATGAAGATTCCTAAAAATCTTAATTTCCTCAACAATTACCTAACAGCTAATAACTAACTAACTAAAGACTAATTACAAATGAATGATTAACTAACGACTAACACCTTCACAAGGCCGAGTTTTAAAATAAAACAGATTTTGGGCAGTTTGGTTTCTGTTTTAGATACTTGCATCAAAACCACTTAAAATCCACACCACCAAGTTCAAAACTGGACAAATGCCAACATTAGATCCAAGAGGAAAAGCCGGACAAACTGGAAAGGCATTGATTGACATTCCCAGGGACAGTGAGCATTAGGCTGGAGTAAATCCCTCATCAAGCTGCTAAACATTAATGCTCAAATGGTTCTCTTATCAAAATCCTGCCCAGGAAATTTAACTGAGCCCTAAATATTCTTCTCAAATTAACACTGCTTCCCTCTTTTCATAGAAGGAAAGAACTTGCATTAATGTAGCGCCTTTCACCACCTCAGGCTGTCCCAAAGCACTTCACAGACAATTAAGTACTTTTTTGAAGTGTAGTCACTGTTGTAATGTAGGAAACGTGGCAGCCAATTTGCACACAGCAAGCTCCCACAAACGGCAAATGAGATACATGAGCAGGTATTCTGTTTTAGTGATATTGGCCAGGTCACTGGGGAAAACTCCCCTGCTCTTCTACGAAATACTGCAGGTAGGGCCTCGGTTTAACCTCTCATCCAAAAGATGGTAACTCTGGCAGTGCAGCTCTTTCCGACAGTGCAGCTCTCCCTCAGTATCGCCCCTCCAATAGTGCAGCACTCGCTTAGTACTGCCCCACTAACAGGGCAGCGCTCCCTCAGTACTGCCCCTCCGACAGTGCAGCACTCCCTCAGAACTGCCCCTCTGACAGTGCAGCACTCCCTCAGAACTGCCCCTCCGACAGTACAGCTCCCCCACAGTACTACCCCTCCGACAGTGCAGCACTCCCTCAGTACGGCCCCTTCAACAGTGTGGCGCTCCCTCAGTACTGACTCTTCAACAATGCTGCACTCCCTCAGTACTGCCCCTTCAACAGTGCAACGCTCCCTCAGTACTGACCCTCCGACAGTGCAGCGCTCCCTCAGCACTGACCCTCCGACAGTGCAGTGCTCCCTCAGTACTGCCCCTCCGAAAGTGCAGCGCTCCCTCAGTACTGCCCCTCCGACAGTGCAGCACTCTCTCAGTACTGCCCCTCCGACAGTGCAGCGCTCCCTCAGTACTGCCCCTCCGACATTGCAGCGCTCCCTCAGTACTGACCCTCCGACAATGCAGCACTCCCTCAGTACAGCCCCTCCGACAGTGCAGCGCTCCCTCAGTACTGCCCCTCCGACAGTGCAGCGCTCCCTCAGTACTGCCCCTCCGACAGTGCAGCGCTCCCTCAGTACTACCCCTCCGACAGTGCAGCGCTCCTTCAGTACTGCCCCTCCGACAGTGCAGCGCTCCCTCAGTACTGACCCTCCGACAGTGCAGCGCTCCCTCAGTACTGCCCCTCCGACAGTGCAGCGCTCCCTCAGTACTGCCCCTCCGACAGTGCAGCGCTCCCTCAGTACTACCCCTCCGACAGTGCAGCGCTCCCTCAGTACTGCCCCTCCGACATTGCAGCGCTCCCTCAGTACTGACCCTCAGAAAGTGCAGCACTCCCTCAGTACTGCCCCTCCGACAGTGCAGCGCTCCCTCAGTACTGCTCCTCCGACAGTGCAGCACTCCCTCAGTACTGCCCCTCCGACAGTGCAGCGCTCCCTCAGTACTGCTCCTCCGACAGTGCAGCGCTCCCTCAGTACTGCCCCTCCGACATTGCAGTGCTCCCTCAGTACTGCCCCTCCGACAGTGCAGCGCTCCCTCAGTACTGACCCTCCGCCAGTGCGGCGCTCCCTCAGTACTGCCCCTCCGACAGTGCAGCGATCCCTCAGTACTGCCCCTTGACAGTGCAGCACTCCCTCAGTACTGACCCTCCGACAGTGCAGCACTCGCTGAGTACTGCCCCTCTGACAGTGTGGCACTCCCTCAGTCTTGTACTGAGGATGTGAAAGGTACTGTAGAAATGCAAGTTCTTTCTTCCTTTTTACAGGGGCATTCACATTCAAGGAACAGTACCAGCACATGCATCATGCTAGTCAGTTGTTGCAGCTGATGTGCGTGTAGCAACACTTGCAAACACCAGTGGCTCCCTGCTCCCAGAGCCGAGAATGCTGGGCACCGAATGCCAAGTCCAAATCCTGGGATTGAATATCATTTCCAGGAAATATCCGTCATCATCTCACGCTATCAACAAAGAAATTACTTTCCTGAACTCCAGCCAGCAACTTCACTCACTTTGGTTATATTTTTTTTCGAACAAGACATAACTCAAACTGATGCCCATAGTCAGAGGAGCTCGGCACTGTTTGTGCAGAGCTGGAACGGAAGGGAAGTGCAAAGTGAAAGTGCCTCAACCCAAACAAAAACACGGCATCAGCTTCATTCGCTGTTCTTTTGAACATTGACTATGATAAAAAAAATTGACCCTTAGTGTTAGGGGGATTAAATATGTGGGGTTACGGGGATAGGCTGGGATATGTGTTGGTGTAGGGGTTACGGGGATCGGGTGGGATATGTGTCGGTGCAGACTCGATGGGCCGAAATGGCCTCTATCTGCACTGTGAGGTTTCTGTGATTCTGTGATAGGAACAGGAGGAGGCCGTTCAGCCCCTCAATTCTGTTCCGCCATTCAATGGGGTCATGGCTGATCTGTGATCTAACTCCATATACCCACCTTTGGCCCATATACCTTAATAACTTTGGTTAACAAAAATCTATCAATCTCCGATTTAAAATTCACAATTGATCCAGCACCAATTGCTGTTTGCGGAAGAGAGTTCCAAACTTCCAAGTGTTTCCTAATTTCACTCTGAAAGGTCTGGCTCTAATTTTTAGACTCTGCCCCCTAGTCCTAGACTCCCCAACCAGCAGAAATAGTTTCTCTCTGTTCACCTTAATATCTTGAAAACTTCGATCAATTCACCCCTTAACCATCTAAATTCCAAGGAATACAACCCTAGTTTGTGTAATCGCTCCTCGTAACTTAACCCTTGGTATCATTCTGGTAAACATATGCTGCACTCCCTCCAAGGCCTTTATTGCAAGGGGGATGGAGTGTAAAAATAGGGAGGTCCTGCTACAACTGTACAGGGTATTGGTGAGACCACACCTGGAGCACTGCGTACAGTTTTGGTCTCCTTATTTAAGGAGGGATATACTTGCATTGGAGGCAGTTCAGAGAAGGTTAACTCCTGAGATGAAGGGGTTGTCTTATGAGCAGGTTGGGCCTATACTTATTGGAGTTTAGAAGAATCAAGAGGGAATCTTACTGAAACGTGTAAGATTCTGAGGGGGCTCGACAAGGTAGATGCTGAGAGGATGTTTCCCCTCGTGGGGAAATCTAGAACTGGGGGCATAGTTTCAGAATAAGGGGTCGCCCATTTAAAACGGAGATGAGAAGGAATTTCTTCTCTGAGGGTGGTGAATCTGTGGAATTCTCTTCCCCAGAGAGCGGTGGAGGCGGAGTCAGTGAATATATTCAAGGTGGAGACAGACAGATTTTTGAATGATAAGGGAGTCGAGGGTTATGGGGAGCGGGCAGGGAAAGTGGAGTTGAGGTCGATGATCAGCCATGATCTCATTGAATGGCGGAACAGGCTCGAGGGTCCGAATGGCCGACTCCTGCTCCTACTTCTTATGTTCTCATATCCTTCCTACTCAGAACTGCTCACAGAACTCCAGGTGTTGTTTAACCAGGACTTTGTACAGCTGCAGCATCACTTCTTTGTTATATTCATTCTCGTCATGTGGGCGTCGCTGGCGAGGCCAGCATTTATTGTCCATCCCTAGTTGCCCTTGAGGAGGTGGTGGTGGTGAGCCGCCTTCTTGAACCGCTGCAGTCCGTGTGGTGAAGGTGCTCCCACAGTGCTGTTCAGGAGGGAGTTCCAGGATTTTGACCCAGCGACGATGAAGGATCGGCGATATACTTCTAAGTCGGGATGGTGTGTGACTTGGAGGGGAACTTGGAGGTGGTGGTGTTCCCATGCGCCTGCTGCCCTTGTCCTTCTAGGTGGAAGAGGTCGCAGGTTTGGGAGGTGCTGCCGAAGAAGCCTTGGCGAGTTGCTGCAGTGCACCTTGTAGATGGTACACACTGCAGCCACGGTGCGCCGGTGGTCGAGGGAGTGAATGTTTAAAGTGGTGGATGGGCGGTCAATCAATTGGAATGCTTTCTCGTGGATGGTGTTTAACTTTTTGAGTTTTGTTGTCTCTGGACAAATCCAGGTGAGTGGTGAGTTTTCCATCACACTCCTGACGTGAGCCTTGCAGATGGTGGAGAAGCTACGATGGTGAGCCACTCGTCACAGATATCCAGTCTCTGCCCTGTCTTTACAATGTTGATGCAGCAGGTCTGTCTAAGCTCCCGGTCAATTGTGACGACTTACCTCTGTCTCCAAACTGCTGCTTTTGGTATTTAAAGTACTGGTAGTCCTGTGTTGTACCTTCATTCATTTGTTGCCTCACTCTAAGATAAGCTCGTGCTGTATCAGCACACAGTTCTACATTCCCCATTTAACCAGGGCTGCCCTCCAGGCTCGATGGTGATGGACAGTAAGAAAAGCGCTGGGCCATGAGGTTACAGATTGAGATGGTATAAAATTCTGCTGCTGATGGCCCACGTGGTTCTTGGCTGCTAGATCTGTCCTTAGTCTATCCCACTTACCAAGGTGGAAGAGTCACATTACAGGATGGTAGACACTGACTCTCACTGGGGTACAGTTCCACAGCTGAATCTCACTGGGGTACAGTTCCACAGACACTGACTCTCACTGGGGTACAGTTCCAGACACTGACACTCACTGGGGTACAGTTCCACAGACACTGACTCTCACTGTGGTACAGTTCCACAGACACTGACTCTCACTGGGGTACAGTTCCACAGACACTGACTCTCACTGGGGTACAGTTCCACAGACACTGACTCTCACTGGGGTACAGTTCCACAGACACTGACTCTCACTGGGGTACAGTTCCAGACACTGACACTCACTGGGGTACAGTTCCACAGACACTGACTCTCACTGTGGTACAGTTCCACAGACACTGACTCTCACTGGGGTACAGTTCCACACACACTGACTCTCACTGGGGTACAGTTCCACAGACACTGACTCTCACTGGGGTACAGTTCCACAGACACTGACTCTCACTGGGGTACAGTTCCACAGAAACAGACTCTCACTGGGGTACAGTTCCACAGACACTGACTCTCACTGGGGTACAGTTCCACAGACACTGACTCTCACTGGAGTACAGTTCCACAGACACTGACTCTCACTGGGGTACAGTTCCACAGGCACCGACTCTCACTGGGGTACAGTTCCACAGACACCGACTCTCACTGGGGTACAGTTCCACAGACACTGACTCTCACTGGGGTACAGTTCCACAGGCACTGACTCTCACTGGGGTACAGTTCCACAGACACTGACTCTCACTGGGGTACAGTTCCACAGACACTGACTCTCACTGGGGTACAGTTCCACAGACACTGACTCTCACTGGGGTACAGTTCCACAGACACTGACTCTCACTGGGGTACAGTTCCACAGAAACTGACTCTCACTGGGGTACAGTCCCACAGACACTGACTCTCACTGGGGTACAGTTCCACAGACACTGACTCTCACTGGAGTACAGTTCCACAGACACTGACTCTCACTGGGGTACAGTTCCACAGGCACCGACACTCACTGGGGTACAGTTCCACAGACACCGACTCTCACTGGGGTACAGTTCCACAGACACTGACTCTCACTGGGGTACAGTTCCACAGACACTGACTCTCACTGGGGTACAGTTCCACAGCTGAATCTCACTGGGGTACAGTTCCACAGACACTGACTCTCACTGGGGTACAGTTCCAGACACTGACACTCACTGGGGTACAGTTCCACAGACACTGACTCTCACTGTGGTACAGTTCCACAGACACTGACTCTCACTGGGGTACAGTTCCACAGACACTGACTCTCACTGGGGTACAGTTCCACAGGCACTGACTCTCACTGGGGTACAGTTCCAGACACTGACACTCACTGGGGTACAGTTCCACAGACACTGACTCTCACTGTGGTACAGTTCCACAGACACTGACTCTCACTGGGGTACAGTTCCACACACACTGACTCTCACTGGGGTACAGTTCCACAGACACTGACTCTCACTGGGGTACAGTTCCACAGACACTGACTCTCACTGGGGTACAGTTCCACAGACACTGACTCTCACTGGGGTACAGTTCCACAGACACTGACTCTCACTGGGGTACAGTTCCACAGAAACTGACTCTCACTGTGGTACAGTTCCACAGACACTGACTCTCACTGGGGTACAGTTCCACAGACACTGACTCTCACTGGAGTACAGTTCCACAGACACTGACTCTCACTGGGGTACAGTTCCACAGACACTGACTCTCACTGGGGTACAGTCCCACAGGCACTGACTCTCACTGGGGTACAGTTCCACAGAGACTGACTCTCACTGGGGTACAGTTCCACAGACACTGACTCTCACTGGGGTACAGTTCCACAGACACTGACTCTCACTGGGATACAGTTCCACAGACACTGACTCTCACTGGGGTACAGTTCCACAGACACTGACTCTCACTGGGGTACAGTTCCACAGAAACTGACTCTCACTGGGGTACAGTTCCACAGACACTGACTCTCACTGGGGTACAGTTCCACAGACACCGACTCTCACTGGGGTACAGTTCCACAGACATTGACTCTCACTGGGGTACAGTTCCACAGACACTGACTCTCACTGGGGTACAGTTCCACAGACACTGACTCTCACTGGGGTACAGTTCCACAGACACTGACTCTCACTGGGGTACAGTTCCACAGACACTGACTCTCACTGGTGTACAGTTCCACAGACACTGATTCTCACTGGGGTACAGTTCCACAGACACTGACTCTCACTGGGGTACAGTTCCACAGACACTGACTCTCATTGGAGTACAGTTCCACAGACACTGACTCTCACTGGGGTAAAGTTCCACAGACACTGACTCTCACTGGGGTACAGTTCCACAGACACTGACTCTCACTGGGGTACAGTTCCACAGACACTGACTCTCACTGGGGTACAGTTCCACAGACACTGACTCTCACTGGGGTACAGTTCCACAGACACTTACTCTCACTGGGGTACAGTTCCACAGACACTGACTCTCACTGGGGTACAGTTCCACAGACACTGACTCTCACTGGGGTACAGTTCCACAGACACTGACTCTCACTGGGGTACAGTTCCACAGACACAGACTCTCACTGGGGTATAGTTCCACAGACACTGACTCTCACTGGGATACAGTTCCACAGGCACTGACTCTCACTGGGGTACAGTTCCACAGACACAGACTCTCACTGGGGTAAAGTTCCAGACACTGACTCTCACTGGGGTACAGTTCCACAGACACTGACTCTCACTGGGGTACAGTTCCACAGACACTGACTCTCACTGGGGTAAAGTTGCAGACACTGACTCTCACTGGGGTACAGTTCCACAGACACTGACTCTCACTGGGGTACAGTTCCACAGACACTGACTCTCACTGGGGTACAGTTCCACAGACACTGACTCTCACTGGGGTACAGTTCCACAGGCACTGACTCTCACTGGGGTACAGTTCCACAGACACTGACTCTCACTGGGGTACAGTTCCACAGACACTGACTCTCACTGGGGTACAGTTCCACAGACACTGACTCTCACTGGGGTAAAGTTCCAGACACTGACTCTCACTGGGGTACAGTTCCACAGACACTGACTCTCACTGGGGTACAGTTCCACAGACACTGACTCTCACTGGGGTACAGTTCCACAGGCACTGACTCTCACTGGGGTACAGTTCCACAGACACTGACTCTCACTGGGGTACAGTTCCACAGACACTGATTCTCACTGGGGTACAGTTCCACAGACACTGACTCTCACTGGGGTACAGTTCCACAGACATTGACTCTCACTGGGGTACAGTTCCACAGACACTGACTCTCACTGGGGTAAAGTTCCAGACACTGACTCTCACTGGGGTACAGTTCCACAGACACTGACTCTCACTGGGGTACAGTTCCACAGACACTGACTCTCACTGGGGTACAGTTCCACAGACACAGACTCTCACTGGGGTACAGTTCCACAGACACTGACTCTCACTGGGGTACAGTTCCACAGACACTGACTCTCACTGGGGTACAGTTCCACAGACACTGACTCTCACTGGGGTACAGTTCCACAGACACTGACTCTCACTGGGGTAGAGTTCCACAGACACTGACTCTCACTGGGGTAGAGTTCCACAGACACTGACTCTCACTGGGGTACAGTTCCACAGACACTGACTCTCACTGGGGTACAGTTCCACAGACACGGACTCTCACTGGGGTACAGTTGAACGGGTGCTATCTCAATCTTAGCTCCTGCAGCTCAACAATATACAGCAGCTAAAATGGAACTCCCGTCCGGTACCTCCTCTCCCCCAGTCGCCCCTCAAACTGTGGGACTCCTCCCCTCCCTCAGTCTCCTCTCAAACTGTGGGACACCTCCCCTCCCTCAGTATCCCCTCAAACTGTGGGACTCTCCCCTCCCTCAGCCTCTCCTCAAACTGTGGAATTCCTCCCCTCCCTCAGTCTCTGCTCAAACTGTGCGACTGCTCCCTTCCCCTGGTGCCCTGAGAAACTGTTATTTTACAATTTAACTAACTCCGATTTGAGGAATTGAATTTAACAGCGCGCTTTCCATTTTACTGCTCTCCCTGTGGGTTGATGCGAGGTGCTTGTAGAAAATGTACCCTACCTTCCTGCCTTGCTGGTGGAGTTGTCTGTCTGATCTCAGCACCCGGTCAGAGGACAGTCGGCTTTGTGCTTCACTCGCAGTTGCTGTCACTCTTCCCGATGTTTTATCACAAGCCAACATTTAATGGGCTCCTTGCTGTCCAAACTCTCTTCAATAATGCATGGGGGACCATTAGTCTCATTCTCGAACTTTCTGCCTCTGTGAATTTCTTTCTGTGTTTCTGCCGATTGCTTTGCACTCAGCAATTCCGCAGACCTGCTCCTATTGGTGGATGAACCTATTAGCTTCCGATCAGTATGAGGTCAGGACAGGCGCATACTGTGGGTAAAGGACCCTGCCCAGTCTCCTACTGACCCACACATGAGACCCTCAGCTGAAGTCCGACACAGTGCGATCGTACGGGACATTACACTTGACAAGAACAACCCTTGGACTGGAGAGGGGGACATCATGCAGGATTCCTGCTTTTGATCACTAGCCAATGACCCACCTCTGGAAAATGTGTGTGCGTGGGTGAGCATGCGCGTGCGTGAGCGTGCACGTGTGTGTGAGCGCATGTGTGTGCATGCCAGTGTCAGTTGATTGTGTTCGACTGCCATATCCCCCCCATGAACAAATAGCCTTCCAACACTCACTGTCCAGTGTCACATATTAACAATGGCCACTTTTGATGGAAACTGGGGTCACAGTTCGGGCTCCTACCCAATTTGCTGCAGAATCCAGTTTTTAAGGGTAGACCCACATCAATCATTACCCAATATTGATTCCTCTCTGCTTTCCCATCACAGGATCAGCAATTACCCTCTCACCAGAATATTATATCATCGAATCTTACAGCACTGTGCCAGCTCTTTGAAAGGGCTCTCTGTTGTGTATGTAACCGTTTACCTTTAAGGGAACTATAGAATGTAACCGTTCGCCTTTAAGAGCACTACTTTAGGGTGGCACTATCTATTGGCTCATGTATACTGTAATACCGATAGTGACCACACCAGTATATAAGGGTTGTGATACGTTAACTAGGGCAGAAATCGCCCAGACCTCTGAATAGTAAAGACCTGTTTTGTTTGTACTCCTAAAGTCTCTGAAGTTATTTACTGCACAACTTACAGACTTTACAATGGCGACGAGGCCGATCGTACCCTGCGGCAACAGTAGTTCCTAAGCAACTAAGGAGCGTCGAAGTGAGGCACCCGCCCTCGTCGTTCTGCTGGGTGAAAACTCGAGGCTGCAGCGATAGCAAAGAGGAAGATTTTGGCATTGAAAACTTCCATCTGCAACAGGCACTGACGGTCCCTTCTGCCACAGTGAGGAGCGAGCCGATCGACAAGAGAGGCAAGGCTGCCACGGACTGTGAGTAAGGGAACAGTAAAAGAAAATAAGGAAGGAGTAAAACCAGAGGATAAGGGCGGTACACTCGACCACGGTCGAGGGGGAAAGGAGCCAGACAAAGTCGGGTCCAGAGGCGCTGAGACCGGGAGCAGGCCGGGTGAGACAGAGCCGAGAAATCGGGAATTGGCCGAGAGCCAGTTCAGAGGCTGTAACTGTCCGCCGTCATCGGGGGTACCCGGAGCCGGTTGCCTGCCGCGGGAAGGAGAGCGCTGAAGCCGACGCGCGGACTGGGGATCTGAAAGCCAGCGGAGAGCGCTGAAGCCGACGCGCGGGCTGGGGATCTGAAAACCAGCGGAGAGCGCTGAAGCCGACGCGCGGGCTGGGGGTCTGAAAGCCAGCGGAGAGCGCTGAAGCCGACGCACAGGCTGGGGACCGGTAGCCAGCGGCCGTCGCCCGCGGGGGAAAGTGTACCCCTCCCGCCAGGGGAAGAAGCGGGAAACCGCCATTGCCGTGGGCGGGGAGAACAGAAAAGCGCGGGGAAAACCGCCATTAAAGTGGGCGGGGAGAGCCGAGAAGCGCGGGAAAGCCGCCATTTTTTGCGGGAAAACCGCTGAAGAAGAAGGAAGAAGCGGGAAACCGCCATCTTGGAAATTATTAAGAATTTCAGGAAAGTAATAAGATTTTTCAGAAAGGCTGGTGTGTTCTCAAGAAGAGAGAAGAAAATTAATTAGAATTTTCAGAAACAAGAAATAAGTAAAGCAATACTTGTGGTGTTCTCAAGAAGAGAGAAGAAAATTAATTAGAATTTTCAGAAACAAGAAATAAGTAAAGCAATACTTGTGGTCTCAAGAAGAGAAGAAAATTTATAATAAGTAAAGAAATACTTGTGCTGTTCTCGGAAAGAGAAGAAGATGCCTAAGCGAGGAAATATTAATGATTTTAATGCTGAAATAGAAGACAGGGCCACGTATGGGGAACGCATAGGAATATATTGCGTAGCCATATACGCCAAGGCAATAACTTTGTTAAATTCGATGGGAGCAAAAACATACGGGCTCTTGAAACATCTAATAGCACCAGTTAAACCAGTGGACCAGACCTTCGAAGAGATCGTAGCAGTGCTGAAGGATCAAATTACTGCAAGCATTTCCAAATGCTACCGTTGTGGAAAGACAACGCACGACCAGAATCAGTGCTGGTTTAAGAATCAAGAGTGCAGGAAATGTGGCAAACTGGGTCACATCGCGAAGGTATGCAGGTCCAGAAAGAAGACCAACAAACAAAGGAAGCCACCACCACAAGAAAAGTACAACAAGGTGCATCAGGTGGCTGAAAAGAGTTCAGACGAACAAAATTCAGACTCAGACCCAAACAGCCAGGAGTTGGATAGTCTGAGAATCCACAATGTGGGTAAAGTAACTGGTCTACAGACGATCTGGGTCACACTAAAAATAGCTGGAGTCCAAGTACGAATGGAGCTGGACACGGGATCAGCTGTATCAGTCATCAACCAAAAGGACTACCACCGACTATTCTCTCACATACCCTTAAGAAATACCAAGTTCGTATTACAGACGTACACGGGGCATCGCGTATACCCCATGGGGAAAATAAGAGTCAAGGTGAGAGATAGGGGTAAAGTACACCCAAGAATGAATTTGTACGTACTACCTGAGGGAGGACCACCACTTCTAGGACGGGAGTGGATCAAGAAAATAGACATGGAATGGCACTACCGACAAGCAATGACGAGTGAGGACTCGGTGCAGACAAGCAGCTCAGACTCTGAGCCGGAAGACGATAAGTCCAGCTTATGTATGAAAAACAAGGTTAACATTAACTCACGGACTAAGGTTGGAAAATCGATGGCGTGCATAAAGACAGAGAATTCTGAGTCTGTTCAAGCTACAGACATATGCATTACGGAGGAACACCGGGCTCGAACTCAACGCTATTTCAAAGTACAACAACAATTAGAACAATTAAGTTACCGCCTCGTACAAGAGATGAAAACAATGAAAAAGTTCTATGACACCGAATGGGAGAGTCTGGAAAGACAACAGAACCTACTGGCTCAAGCAGAGAGCGACCATAGAGCCATCGTGACCAATTACCGATCACATCTCCCTGATGATGTTCAGGGGTTAGAATATTTGCATGATCTAGAGATACAGCAGAAGGGCAAATCACGCTGCACTGAGGATTTTGTTCTGCAATTAGAGACGGAGCTAGTGCAGGCAAAGTTAAGAGAAGTTGAATCACAGGGTGCTCTTAAGGAGATGCAGAAACAAATCTTGGACATGGAAAAGAGAAACGCTTCTTTACCTGATGAGAATAATGTGGCCATGTTGCAAGAGGAGCTTATAGGGGCGAAACTGAAAGAAGCTAAGCAAAGGATGTTGGAACTTGAAACGCAGAACCAAATCAGCGGTAATCAGCTATGTCAAGCAGAGAAGGAGTGCAAGGGTCTACATGAGAAGGTGCAATATCTCTCAGCCCAAAATAAGGGACTACTCACTCAGTTAAATGAAAGTAAACGGGAAATGGCTGAGATGGACTGCAAGAATAAAGAAGAGTTGATGGCAGTGAGACTTCGAGAGGCAGATAGCATAGCAGCCTTGGCTGAACTCCAACAGGAAATTGCGAAAGAAACAAATGAAGAGGAATCTTCAGGAAGCCAGGATTTTATTCCAGTTCTTCTCTACGACTCCTTACAAGCAGAGTGCGAGAAGTTGAAAAAACAGTATGAACAGGCCCAGACTACAATTCTGGAGGGGGTTAACTCAGCAACCTCCGAAAAGCTAGTTTCGTTGGAAGGATATGAGCAACTAAAGGTTGAACATGAGCAAGAAGTCCAAAGGCTGCAGGAAATTCTTGAGGAGCTCAGGGCCAAGACAGACTCATCGGTAGAAGTTCCATACATAGATGAGGATGTAGAGGTGAAAGACATGGCAGAACTCATAAAAATATGGAAGGAAGCCCAAGACAAATATGAGGCGGCAATTAGCGAGGTTGACCGACTTGAAGAACAGTTTCAACTGGGAATGGGCCCTGAACATGAGCTAGAGAGCATCGAGGCGCAACTTCTCCAAGCACTGGAAGCCAAAGTACAAGAGGAAGAGAAGATGAAAGCATTGGAGAAAATGATGGATGAAATGGAGGAGTACGCTGAATTACGTCCAGGGGAACAGGAGAATGGGGAAACAGCTACTTCAGTAGAAGGATTAAATAGCCTGATAACGAAATCCCTGAAGGAAGGGAAAGGATTGAACGCACAAATGAGGCCAGGAGGGAAGGAAGGGCAGACATCCGAGGAAGAGCAGGATGAATATGATTGCTTGAAGAAGGGTTTTGACCTGTTGAGTGACACCGAATGTTATGAGGATGTGGTCTGCCCAAATTGTGATGGGAACTCCCAAAGTGCTGAAATCCTGAGGAAGCACTTAAGGTCTAAGGAACATAGAGAGTTGGTGGCGCTACAGATGGCAGCCGGGAAAAGAGCTCGGAGAGTTTCAAAAAGGCAGAAAAGAAAAAGAAGAAGCAGAAAATAATAACTGTTTAAAATATTATTACTTCTACTACCTCAGTCCGAACACTACGAAAGGTGCTAAATTTGTAAAAAAAATCCAGGGACATTATCAAGACAGCCAGTGGGTTGTATAAGTCCGCACTGCTGGTTCAACAGGACGAAAGTACAAGCTGTTAAAAAAAAAAAAGGCTATGGAGGATGCTGTCTGGAACGAATTAATACCAGAGACTGAATTTCTGAACTGTTCCCACAGAGACTGAACCTGTAAACTGATTCCACTGAGAGTATGTTTGTAAACTGTTATATGACGTTGACTCCATTGAGAGTATATCTGTAAATTGTTATATGACGTTGACTCCATCGAGAGTATATCTGCAAACTGTTTATATAAAGTTGAAGATTGTATGTTTAACGGGATTCTGTAAGTAATAAGCTAGGAAGGGAGGAGTGTTGTGTATGTAACCGTTTACCTTTAAGGGAACTATAGAATGTAACCGTTCGCCTTTAAGAGCACTACTTTAGGGTGGCACTATCTATTGGCTCATGTATACTGTAATACCGATAGTGACCACACCAGTATATAAGGGTTGTGATACGTTAACTAGGGCAGAAATCGCCCAGACCTCTGAATAGTAAAGACCTGTTTTGTTTGTACTCCTAAAGTCTCTGAAGTTATTTACTGCACAACTTACAGACTTTACACTCTCCAATTACTCCCACTCCCCCTGCTCTTTCCCCAGAGCCTGGCAAATTTCTCCTCTTCAAGTATTTATCCAATTCCCTTTTGAAAGTCACTATTGAATCTGCTTCCACCGCCCTTTCAGGCAGCGCGTTCCAGATCACAACAACTCGCTGCGGAAAAACATTCTCCTCATCTCCCCCCTGGTTCTTTTGCCGATTATCTTCACTCTGTGTCCTCTGGTCACCGACCCTCCTGCCACTGGAAACAGTTTCTCTTCATTTACTCGTATCAAAACCCTTCATGATTTTGAACACCTCTGTCAAATCTCCTCTTAGCCTTCTCTGCTCTAAGGAGAAAAACCCCAGCTTCTCCAGTCTCTCCAAATAACTGAAGTCCCTCATCCCTGGGACCAATCCGGTAAATCTCTTCTGCACCCTCTCCAAGTCTTTGACGTCCTTCCTAAAGTGCGGTGCCCAGAATCGGACACAATACTCCAGCTGGGGCCGAACCAGTGATTTGTAAGGTTTAGCAATCACTTGCTTGCAGTTAATGGTCTGTTTCAACTGAACGGGAGGCGACAACTGAGCCCCTCGAGCCTGCTCCGCCATTCAATTAGATCCTGGCTGAGCTGCACCCCAAACCCATTGACCTGCCATTGCTCCGTGTCCCTTGATACCCTTACCCAACCAAAATCTATCGACCTCGGTCTTGAAAATTGCAATTGACCCCCAGCATCCTCAGCCTTCTTGGGGAAAATCTCATAACGACACTAAAGGAGTGGTGGGGGGTGGGGGTGGGGGCGGGTGCTCTTTTGGGCTTTGAGTGAAATCATGTTGGCTGGGACACGGTTTCTCTGCCTGTGTGTCTTTCATTCCTTCAATTCCGCTGACAAGGAATCCCAAATTCCGAAGCAGTCTTCCTCGAAATCTCTCCAAAAAAGGCCAAGAGTTGCACATCCCGTCAGCTGTGTGAGTCACGCTGACCACCAAACAACCAGACGTAAACATTCCGTCGCATCACGCCTGCTGGGCAGGATGGGACTAAGTGGAGGTGACTAAGGTCAACACAATTTTGTGTCAGGGGCCACGACAGGGGGCATGGGGGCCGTGCAGAGTTTACTGGCAGAACAGGAAGTGAGATTGGATGGATGAGCAGTCTATCTGCTCTGTGGGAGTGCTGTGGGTCGGGGCACCACAGCTTGTTTGACAGGCTTAGCTTCAGATGAAAGAGACAATCAACTGACCAAAGGCGATGACGGATACTACAATAGCAACCCATTGAGCTCAGCTTGATATCCAGCGAGCATGTGTTTAAAGGGACATCCACCTCATTTTCGGTTTTAAAAGAAATGTTCCCTCCACTTTTTTAGTCTTCATGTCTGCTCCTCATTCTGGGGCGGGTACATCACATGTGAGTTAAAACAATGGCCGTTGGAATAAGAACATAAGATGTAGGAGCAGGTGCAGGTCATTTGGCCCCTCGAGCCTGCTCCGCCATTCAATAAGCTCATCTGATCTTGGCCTCAACTCCACTTCCCTGCCCGCTCCCCATAACCCTCGACCCCCTTATCGTTCAAAAATCTGTCTATCTCCACCTTAAATATATTCAGTGACTCCGCCTCCACAGCTCTCTGGGGAAGAGAATTCCACAGATTCACCACCCTCCGAGAGGAGAAATTCCTCCTCATTTCCGATTTAAATGGGTGCCCCCTTATTCTGAAACTATGCCCCCTAGTTCTAGATTCCCCCACAAGGGGAAACATCCTCTCAGCATCTACCCTGTCAATCCCCCTCAGAATCTTATACGTTTCGATAAGACCACCTCTCATTCTTCTAAACTCCAATGAGAATAGGCCCAGCCTGCTCAACCTTTCCTCATAAGTCTAGAACGAGGGGTCACAGTCTCAGGATACGGGGTAGGACATTTAGGACTGAGATGAGGAGAAATTCCTTCACTCAGAGGGTGGTGAACCTGTGGAATTCTCTACCACAGAAGGCTGTGGAGGCCAAGTCACTGAATGTATTTAAGAAGGAAATAAATAGATTTCCAGACACAAAAGACATCAAGGGGTATGGGGAGAGAACGGGAAGGATAGAGCGAGATCGATGATCAGCCATGATCTCATTAAATGGCAGAGCAGGCTCGAAGGGCCGAATGGCCTACCCCTGCTCCTATTTTTCTATGTTTCTAACCCCTTCATCTCCGGAATCAACCTCGTGAACCTTCTCAGAACTGCCTCTAATGCAAGTATATCCTTCCTTAAATAAGGAGACCAAAACTGTACGCAGTATTCCAGGTGTGGTCTCACCAACGCCCTGTACTTTTATACTCCATTTCCTTTGCAATAAACGCCAACACTCCATTTGCCTTCCTAATTACTTGCAGTACCTGCATGCTACCTTTTTGTAATTCATGTACAAGGACCCCCAGATCCCTCTGTACCTCAGCATTTTGTAATCTCTCCCCATTTAAATAATAATTTCATTTTTTAGTTTTCCTACCAAAGTGGATAACCTCGCATTTTCCAACATTATACTCCATCTGCCAGATTCCTGCCCACTCACTTAGCCTGTCTATATCCCTTTGGAGATTCTTTGCATCCTCCACACAATCTGCTTTCCCACCTATCTTTGTATCATCAGCAAATTTGGCTACATTACACTCGGTCCCTTCATCCAAGTCATTAATGTAGATTGTAAATAGTTGGGGCCCCAGCACTGATCCCTGTGGCACCCCACTAGTTACAGTTTGCCAGCCTGAAAATGACCCATTTATCCCGACTCTCTGTTTTCTGTTAGTTAGCCAATCCTCTATCCATGCTAATATATTACCCCCAACCCTGTGCGCTCTTATCTTGTGCAGTAACCTTTTATGTGGCACCTTATCTGGAAATCTAAATACACGACATCTACTGGTTCCCCTTTATCCACCATGGAATGATATTCGACCATGGGAGGAGGAATCACAACCAAGACCAATCATGTTCTCAGGTAATGTTGGCACGGGCTCAATTCCAGCACAACACACTGGACACTAAGAAGCAGAGATGCTGAGGCCAAATGGCTAATACCTACCCTAACCTTAGCTGACCTTAACACAATTTGGGATTCCTAACACTGTCTGATATACTTCACACCCCTCACTGTAACACTCTCTGATATAGCCCACACCTCTCACTGTAACACTCTGATATACCCTACAGCCCCCACTGTAACACTCTCTGATATACCCCACACCCCTCACTGTAACACTGATATACCCCACACCCCTCACTGTAACACTGATATATCCCACACCCCTCACTGTAACACTGATATATCCCACACCCCTCACTGTAACACTCTGATATAACCTACAGCCCCCACTGTAACACTCTCTGATATACCCCACACCCCTCACTGTAACACTCTCTGATATAGCCCACAACCCTCACTGTAACACTCTGATATACACTACAGCCCCCACTGTAACACTCTCTGATATACCCCACACCCCTCACTGTAACACTGATATACCCCACACCCCTCACTGTAACACTGATATATCCCACACCCCTCACTGTAACACTCTGATATACCACACACCCCTCACTGTAACACTCTGATATACCCCACACCCCTCACTGTAACACTGATATATCCCACACCCCTCACTGTAACACTCTGATATACCCTACAGCCCCCACTGTAACACTCTCTGATATACCCCACACCCCTCACTGTAACACTCTGATATCCCTTCCACACAGGCATAACTGCGACAAGCAGTCAAATACCAACAGAAAACAACTACTACAGCTCTGTCGAAACCTGGGTCTGTACATTGTCAATGGTAGGTTCATAGGAGACCTCCAAGGAAGATCGACCTATTGCTCACCTCTTGGCTGCAGCACAGTAGACTATATGATTACAGACTTAGACCCATCCTCTTTCAGAGCATTCACAGTCAAACCACAAACAACACTGTCAGATCACAGTCAAATTACTATGTTTCTCAAAAAGACAGAAACAAACAACACAGAAACACAACCCAGTAAACTGTACAACACCAAAAAATCGTACAGATGGGCCAAAAATGACACAGAAAAATACCAGAAAACAATTAGCAATGCATCAACTCAAGCTCTCTTAGACACCTTTCTGGATAACATATACACTCACAATAAAGAAGGCGTAAACCGGGCAGTTAGTAAACTAAACAATATTTTTGATAATTTGGCAACAAATGCAAACTTGAAAGCTCGCAAGAACAAACCCAAAACAAAAAACTATGAAAAATGGTTTGACCATGATTGCCATAACATGAGGAAAAAACTTAGAAAAATATCAAACCAAAAACACAGACATCCAGAAAACGAGGAATTACGCCTTACTTATTGTCAGACACTAACACAATACAGAAACACACTCAGAACCAAAAAAGAGCAATTTATTAAGAATACACTCAGCTCCATGGAGGAATCCATTGATTCCAATTGTTTCTGGGACAACTTGAAAACACTACACAAAAAACAACACGACGATTTGTCCATTCAAAATGGGGACACATGGGTAAACCACTTTGAAAAATTATACCAGAAAAACACACTAAGACCAGAGCAACACCAAATACGCAAAAAACTGGAAAAGCTTGAATTGGCCATAAAAGATAACCAAAACCCGCTAGACGCCATAATAACAGAAAAAGAACTTCTTGAAAAACTCAAGGACCTGCGACCAGGAAAAGCTTGCGGGACAGACGGCATACTAAACGAGATGATTAAACACGCAGACGACAAAATGAAACTAGCTATCCTAAAACTCTTCAACTTGGTTCTGAGTGTCGGTTATTTCCCTGACATCTGGAACAAAGGACTCATAACACCCATATACAAAAGTGGGGACAAAATCGACCCAAACAACTATTGAGGCATCTGTGTAAACAGTAACCTGGGGAAGGTATTCTGTAGCATCATAAACAAAAGACTTATAAACTTCCTTGAGGAGCACAATGTCTTGAGTAAAAGCCAAATTGGATTCCTGCCAAACTATAGAACATCCGATCATATCTTCACCCTACAGACCCTAATTGACAAACACGTTCACCATAACAAAAGCAAAATCTACGCATGCTTTGTAGATTTCCAGAAGGCTTTCGACTCCATCTGGCATGACGGTTTATTCCTGAAACTTATCGAAAGCGGGGTAGGAGGGAAAACATATGATGTAATTAAATCAATGTATACAAACAATAAATGTGCAGTTAAAATTGGAGACAAACAAACAAAATACTTCCCACAGGGGCGGGGGGTGACGCAGGGCTCGCCAATCTCACCGACACTCTTTAATATTTACATTAATGGATTGGCAAAACTACTTGAACAATCTACAGCACCTGGCCTCACCCTATATGAATCCAAGGTTAAATTCCTCCTCTATGCAGACGACCTGGTTCTGCTGTCACCAACTAAGGAGGGTCTACAGCAGAACCTGGACCCGCTGGAGTCGTACTGCCAGACTTGGGCCCTGACAATAAATCCCCAAAAAACCAAGTCCTTGTGTTCCAGCAAAGATCCAAACATCAGGGACCCAAAATAAATTTCACAGTAGGAACAACCAAAATTGAACAAACCACTCACTACACATACTTGGGCTTAAAAATCAGTTCTACGGGAAACTTCAAACTGGTTGTGAATGAACTGAAAGAGAAAGCAAGAAGGGCTTTCTATGCCATCAAAAAATCAATCCAAATAGAAATCCCAATTAGCATTTGGCTAAAAATTTTCAAATCAGTAATTGAACCAATTGCACTCTATGGCAGTGAGGTATGGGGACCGCTAACACAACAAGAATTTGCAAAATGGGACAAACACCCAATTGAGATCCTACATGCAGAATTCTGTAAAAGTATCCTCCGGACTCAAAGGAAAACAGTAAACAATGCATGCAGGGCGGAACTAGGCCAATGTCCATTAATAATCACGATCCAAAAAAGAGCCACCAAATTTTGGAATCACCTACAAATGAGCAACCCCCAATGCTATCACTACGACGCCCTGAAATGCCAAGAGCTGACCATAAAGAAAAATACCCTCAGTCAACTAGTCCTGGGACTCAGTGAAGTAACTACTAACAACACTAACAATAACC
Organism: Somniosus microcephalus; assembly: GCF_052327205.1. Lineage (NCBI taxonomy): Eukaryota > Metazoa > Chordata > Chondrichthyes > Squaliformes > Somniosidae > Somniosus > Somniosus microcephalus. The sequence continues at coordinate 340,750,396 of NC_140990.1, read as the reverse complement.
AGTCCCAGGACAGTGACAGGGTAACACAAAGAATTCGACCCAACACAATCGTCGCTAAGCAAAAGGAAAAATATCTGACATATTGGGCAGAAACAACAAAAACCCAAAGCAAACTCAATTGCTACTTGGCCCTAAACAGACAATACAACATAGCTGATTACCTGACCATGGTAAAGGATAACAAACTGAGAAGAACCTTGACAAGGTACAGACTTAGCGAACATAGCCTAGCGATCGAAAAAGGCAGACACAGGCAAACCAGGCTGCCAAGAGAAGACAGGATATGCTCTCACTGCAGTCTGGGAGTAGTTGAGACAGAGATGCACTTCCTCACAGCCTGTGGAAAATATCAGGACATCAGGGAGAATTTCTACCAAAAATTCTCCCAAATATGCCCTGAATTCAGAAATCTGAATGACAACCAAAAACTCCCTTTCCTACTGGGGGAGGAGAGAAGCTGTGTAACACTGGCGGCACACTATGTTACAGCTTGCCATGAACAGAGGGACAACCAGTAAACTAAGACAAGAATATATACAAACAAGGCGAATGTATATTTATACACTCAGGGATATACCTGTTTATACACTGTATGAATAGAACTGCGTTTATGTGCTCAACCATAAATGTATTTTGATGCTTTGGCAACATAAGATGTACCTTATCATGCCAATAAAGCGATTTGAATTGTGAATTGTGAATATACCCCACAACCCTCACTGTAACACTCTGATATACCCCACACCCCTCACTGTAACACTCTGATATACCTCACACCCCTCACTGTAACACTCTCTGATATACCCCACAACCCTCCCTGTAACACTCTCTGATATACCCCACACCACTCACTGTAACACTGATATGCCCCACACCCCTCACAGCAACATTCTGATATACCTCGAACAAGCAAGAGTCTAAGCACCACCCCTTGACATTCAACGGCATTACCATCACCGAATCCCCCAGCATCAACATCCTGGGGGTCACCATTGACCAGAAACTTAACTGGACCAGCCACATAAATACTGTGGCTACAAGAGCAGGTCAGAGGCTGGGTATTCTGCGGTGAGTGTCTCACCTCCTGACTCCCCAAAGCCTTTCCACCATCCACAAGGCACAAGTAAGGAGTGTGATGGAATACTCTCCACTTGCCTGGATGAGTGCATTAGAAACATAGAAGATAGGAGCAGGTGTGGGCCATTCGGCCCCTTGAGCCTGCTCCACCATTCAATGAGATCATGGTTGATCATCCAAATTTAGTACCCTGTTCCTGCCTTCTCCCCATATCCCTTGATCCCTTTAGCCTTAAGAAATATATCCAACTCCTTCTTGAATATATTTAATGAATTGGCCTCAACTGCCTTCTGTGGTAGAGAATTCCACAGGTTCACCACTCTCTGGGTGAAGAAATTCCTCCTCATCTCTGTCCTAAATGGCTTACCCCTTATCTTTAGACTGTGACCCCTGGTTCTGGACTCCCCCGCCATCGGGAACATCCTTCCTGCATCTAGTCTGTCCAGTCCTGTTAGAATTTTATAAGTTTCAATGAGATCCCCTCTCATTCTTCTAAACTCCAGAGAGTATAAGCCCAATCGACCCAATCTCTCCTCATACGTCATTCCTGCCATCCCAGGTATCAGTCTGGTGAATCTTCGCTGCACTCCCTCCATGGCAAGAACGTCCTTCCTCAGATAAGTGCAGCTCCAACAACACTCAAGAAGCACGGCACCATCCAGGACAAAGCAGCCTGCTTGATTGGCACCCCATCCACCATCTTAAACATTCACTCCCTCCACCATCGGCGTACCGTGGCTGCAGTGTGTACCATCTACAAGATGCCCTGCAGCAACTCGCCAAGGCTTCTTCGGCAGCACCTCCCAAACCCACGACCTCTACCACCTAGTAGGACAAGGACAGCAGGTGCATGGGAACACCACCACATCCAAGTTCCCCTCCAAGTTACACACCATCCTGACTTAGAAGTATAACGCTGATCCTTTATCGTCACAGGGTCAAAATCCTGGAATTCCCTCCCTAACAGCACTGTGGGAGCACCTTCACCACACGGACTGCAGCGGTTCAAAAAGACAGCTCACCACCACCTTCTCAAGGGCGTAAATGCTGGCCTTGCCAGCGACGCCCAGATCCCATAATCAAATTTTTTAAAAACTCCCACCGTAACACTCCAATATATCCCATACCCCTCACTGTAACACTGATATACCCCACACCCCTCACTGTAACACTCCGATATACCCCACACCCCTCACTGTAACACTCTGATATACCGCACACCCCTCACTGTAACACTCTGATATACCCCACACCCCTCACTGTAACACTCCGATATACCCCACACCCCTCACTGTAACACTCCGATATACCCCACACCACTCACTGTAACACTCTGATATACCCCACACCCCTCACTGTAACACTCCGATATACCCCACACCACTCACTGTAACACTCTGATATACCCCACACCCCTCACTGTAACACTCTGATATACCCCACACCCCTCACTGTAACACTCCGATATACCCCACACCCCTCACTGTAACACTCCGATATACCCCACACCACTCACTGTAACACTCTGATATACCCCACACCCCTCACTGTAACACTCCGATATACCCCACACCCCTCACTGTAACACTCCGATATACCCCACACCCCTCACTGTAACACTCTGATATACCCCACACCCCTCACTGTAACACTCTGATATACCCCACACCCCTCACTGTAACACTCTGATATACCCCACACCCCTCACTGTAACACTCCGATATACCCCACACCCCTCACTGTAACACTCTGATATACCCCACACCACTCACTGTAACACTCTGATATACCCCACACCCCTCACTGTAACACTCCGATATACCGCACACCCCTCACTGTAACTCTGATATATCCCACACCCCTCACTGTAACACTCTGATATACCCCACACCCCTCACTGTAACACTCTGATATACCCCACACCCCTCACTGTAACACTCTGATATACCCCACACCCCTCACTGTAACACTCTGATATACCCCACACCACTCGCTGTAACACTCTGAAATACCCCACACCCCTCACTGTAACACTCTGATATACCCCACACCCCTCACTGTAACACTCATTTATATCCTACACCCCTCACTGTAACACTCTGATATACCCTACACCCCTCACTGTAACACTCTGATGTACCTTACATGGAGAACATCACTATCTATAAAATAAACTGTCAGAGGCTCCCACACACCTAGGCCTAGAAATTCAGTGCCCTTAGCACCGATTTTGCGGCGCTAGAGGGCCTAGCGCTGCAATTGGCGCCGGTTCCTAAATTGCCTGGGGCCCTTCCGCGGCGGTAGACCGGTAGCGCTGCGCCGGCACCGATGACGTCATCGGTGTGCGCAGCGTCCCGGTTGCCGTGGTAACCCGGCCCCAAGCCGAAATTCAGTTGCGGCCGCCTCGCCAGTGGCAGCCGCAACTAAGACTCCGGCAAACGAGTGTTGCCGGAGTCTGCGCCGGCGCTTTAAGGAGGCACGGCGGCCGGCCGCTTTCCTGCCGGCTGCCTGCCCGCAGCTCCCTCCCCGGACTTCTCCGCCCCCCCCCCCCCACCGGAACAGATGCAAGCCCGGCACTTGTCCGAGGTGCCGGGCTAATTTTTGAAGAGATTTGCGCGGGTCGCGGCCGGGTGCAGGCAGCTCCTCCTTAACGGAAGGAGGAGGCCTGCACTTCCCGAGCCTGCCGCACTGCAGCGGGCGCCGCAGCGCCGGAATAGCGCCGCAATGCGGCGCGTTGCGCCAGTTTTCAGGCGCTAAAACCCTTCAGTAGCGCCAGCAGCCGTTTGGGCGCGGCGCTACTGAATTTTTGGCGCGCGCAAAGGGACTTAGCGCCGGCGCTAACTTCCGGCGCTAAAGCCCTGGCGCAGCGCAAACTCAAATTCTAGGCCCCAGAGTCCTCCACATGAAAACAGATGTTGTTCCCTGCTGCTTTTCCTCAACTCTGCTCCTATCCTTGTGACTCTGATGCTGTGGTCCGCCTCCTGTTCCCATGCACACTGCAGAGAGAGAGAACCTTTCTCCAACTCTGTCCCACCATCCGCCCACAGTCCACAATTCCCATGTGCCTCCGCCCAGAGTTCAGTTTACAGACAGCCCCTACATGGACATGTTCTGCAGTCTTACACAATCTACATGAGCTGCAATTTTCAAAACAACTTCCCTTTACTGTTCTGCATTTTTCCAAAATCCTGCAGAGTATTTAACCCTTCACTTTCTTAATGTATCATTAGATAATATACAGAGGGGCTGCTACTCCCTATAATATACACAGGGGCTGCTACTCCCTATAATTTACACAGGGGCTGCTACTCCCTATAATATACACAGGGGCTGCTACTCCCTATAATTTACACAGGGGCTGCTATTCCCTATAATATACAGAGGGGCTGCTATTCCCTATAATATACACAGGGGCTGTTATTCTCTATAATATACACACGGGCTGCTATTCTCTATAATATACACAGGGGCTGCTATTCTCTATAATATACACAGGGGCTGCTATTCCCTAAAATATACACAGGGGCTGCTATTCCCTATAATATACACAGGGCTGCTATTCTCTATAATATACACAGGGGCTGCTATTCTCTATAATATACACAGGGGCTGCTATTCTGCATAATATACACAGGGGCTGCTATTCCCTATAATATACACAGGGGCTGCTATTCTCTATAATATACACAGGGGCTGCTATTCCCTATAATATACAGAGGGGCTGCTATTCTCTATAATATACAGAGGGGCTGCTATTCCCTATAATATACACAGGGGCTGCTATTCTCTATAATATACACAGGGGCTGCTATTCTCTATAATATACACAGGGGCTGCTATTCTCTATAATATACACAGGGGCTGCTATTCTCTATAATATACACAGGGGCTGCTATTCTCTATAATATACACAGGAGCTGCTATTCTCTATAATATACACAGGGGCTGCTATTCCCAATAATATAACCAGGGGCTGCTATTCCCTATAATATACACAGGGGCTGCTATTCTCTACAATATACACAGGGGCTGCTATTCCCAATAATATAACCAGGGGCTGCTATTCCCTTTAATATACACAGGGGCTGCTATTTCCTATAATATACACAGGGGCTGCTATTCTCTATAATATACACAGGGGCTGCTATTCCCTATAATATACACAGGGGCTGCTATTCTGCATAATATACACAGGGGCTGCTATTCCCTATAATATACACAGGGGCTGCTATTCTCTATAATATACACAGGGGCTGCTATTCTCTATAATATACACAGGGGCTGCTATTCTCTATAATATACACAGGGGTTGCTATTCCCTATAATATACACAGGGGCTGCTATTCTCTATAATATACACAGGGGCTGCTATTCTGTATAATATACACAGGGGCTGCTATTCTCTATAATATACACTGGGGCTGCTATTCTCTATAATATACACAGGGGCTGCTATTCTCTATAATATACACAGGGGCTGCTATTCTCTATAATATACACAGGGGCTGCTATTCTCTATAATATACACAGGGGCTGCTATTCTCTATAATATACACAGGGGCACTATTCTCTATAATATACACTGGGGCTGCTATTCTCTATAATATACACAGGGGCTGCTATTCTCTATAATATACACAGGGGCTGCTATTCTCTATAATATACACAGGGGCTGCTATTCTCTATAATATACACAGGGGCCACTATTCTCTATAATATACACTGGGGCTGCTATTCTCCATACTATACACAGGGGCTGCTATTCTCTATAATATACACAGGGGCTGCTATTCTCTATAATATACACAGGAACTGCTATTCTCTATAATATACACAGGGGCTGCTATTCTCTATAATATACACAGGGGCTGCTATTCTCTATAATATACACAGGGGCTGCTATTCCCAATAATATAACCAGGGGCTGCTATTCCCTATAATATACACAGGGGCTGCTATTCTCTATAATATACACAGGGGCTGCTATTCTCTATAATATACACAGGGGCTGCTATTCTCTATAATATACACAGGGGCTGCTATTCTCTATAATATACACAGGGGCTGCTATTCTCTATAATATACACAGGGGCTGCTATTCTCTATAATATACACAGGGGCTGCTATTCTCTATAATATACACAGGGGCTGCTATTCTCTATAATATACACAGGGGCTGCTATTCTCTATAATATACACAGGGGCTGCTATTCTCTATAATATACACAGGGGCTGCTATTCTCTATAATATACACAGGGGCCACTATTCTCTATAATATACACTGGGGCTGCTATTCTCCATACTATACACAGGGGCTGCTATTCTCTATAATATACACAGGGGCTGCTATTCTCTATAATATACACAGGAACTGCTATTCTCTATAATATACACAGGGGCTGCTATTCTCTATAATATACACAGGGGCTGCTATTCTCTATAATATACACAGGAGCTGCTATTCTCTATAATATACACAGGGGCTGCTATTCCCAATAATATAACCAGGGGCTGCTATTCCCTATAATATACACAGGGGCTGCTATTCTCTATAATATACACAGGGGCTGCTATTCTCTATAATATACACAGGGGCTGCTATTCTCTATAATATACACAGGGGCTGCTATTCTCTATAATATACACAGGGGCTGCTATTCTCTATAATATACACAGGGGCTGCTATTCTCTATAATATACACAGGGGCTGCTATTCTCTATAATATACACAGGGGCTGCTATTCTCTATAATATACACAGGGGCTGCTATTCTCTATAATATACACAGGGGCTGCTATTCTCTATAATATACACAGGGGCTGCTATTCTCTATAATATACACAGGGGCTGCTATTCTCTATAATGTACACAGGGGCTGCTATTCTCTATAATATACACAGGGGCTGCTATTCCCAATAATATAACCAGGGGCTGCTATTCCCTATAATATACACAGGGGCTGCTATTCTCTATAATATACACAGGGGCTGCTATTCCCAATAATATAACCAGGGGCTGCTATTCCCTATAATATACACAGGGGCTGCTATTTCCTATAATATACACAGGGGCTGCTATTCTCTATAATATACACAGGGGCTGCTATTCTCTATAATATACACAGGGGCTGCTATTCTGCATAATATACACAGGGGCTGCTATTCCCTATAATATACACAGGGGCTGCTATTCTCTATAATATACACAGGGGCTGCTATTCCCTATAATATACACAGGGGCTGTTATTCTGCATAATATAAACAGGGGCTGCTATTCCCTATAATATACACAGGGGCTGCTATTCTCTATAATATACACAGGGGCTGCTATTCCCTATAATATACACAGGGGCTGCTATTCTGCATAATATACACAGGGGCTGCTATTCCCTATAATATACACAGGGGCTGCTATTCTCTATAATATACACAGGGGCTGCTATTCTCTATAATATACACAGGGGCTGCTATTCTCTATAATATACACAGGGGCTGCTATTCTCTATAATATACACAGGGGTTGCTATTCCCTATAATATACACAGGGGCTGCTATTCTCTATAATATACACAGGGGCTGCTATTCTCTATAATATACACAGGGGCTGCTATTCTCTATAATATACACAGGGGCTGCTATTCTCTATAATATACATAGGGGCTGCTATTCTCTATAATATACACAGGGGACGCTATTCTCTATAATATACACAAGGGCTGCTATTCTCTATAATATACACAGGGGCCGCTATTCTCTATAATATACACAGGAGCTGCTATTCCCTATAGTATACACAGGGGCTGCTATTCTCTATAATATACACAGGGGCTGCTATTCTCTATAATATACACAGGGGCTGCTATTCTCTATAATATACACAGGAGCTGCTTATCTCTATAATATACCCAGGGGCTGCTATTCTCTATAATATACACTGGGGCTGCTATTCTCTATAATATACACAGGGGCTGCTATTCTCTATAATATACACAGGGGCTGCTATTCTCTATAATATACACAGGGGCTGCTATTCTCTATAATATACACAGGGGCTGCTATTCCCAATAATATACACAGGGGCTGCTATTCCCTATAATATACACAGGGGCTGCTATTCTCTATAATATACACAGGGGCTGCTATTCCCAATAATATACACAGGGGCTGCTATTCCCTATAATATACACAGGGGCTGCTATTCTCTATAACATACACAGGGGCTGCTATTCCCTATAATATACACAGGGCTGCTATTCTCTATAATATACACAGGGGCTGCTATTCTCTATAATATACACAGGGGCTGCTATTCTCTATAATATACACAGGGGCTGCTATTCTCTATAATATACACAAGGGCTGCTATTCTCTATAATATACACAGGGGCTGCTATTCTCTATAATATACACAGGGGCTGCTATTCTGCATAATATACACAGGGGCTGCTATTCCCTATAATATACACAGGGGCTGCTATTCTCTATAATATACACAGGGGCTGCTATTCCCTATAATATACACAGGGGCTGCTATTCCCTATAATATACACAGGGGCTGCTATTCTCTATAATATACACAGGGGCTGCTATTCTCTATAATATACACAGGGGCTGCTATTCTCTATAATATACACAGGGGCTGCTATTCTGCATAATATACACAGGGGCTGCTATTCCCTATAATATACACAGGGGCTGCTATTCTCTATAATATACACAGGGGCTGCTATTTCCTATAATATACACAGGGGCTGCTATTCTCTATAATATACACAGGGGCTGCTATTCTCTATAATATACACAGGGGCTGCTATTTTCTATAATATACACAGGGGCTGCTATTCTCCATAATATACACAGGGGCTGCTATTCTCTATAATATACACAGGGGCTGCTATTCCCTATAATATACAGAGGGGCTGCTATTCCCTATAATACATAAGAACATAAGAAATAGGAGCAGGAGTAGGCCAATCGGCCCCTCGAGCCTGCTCCGCCATTCAATAAGATCATGGCTGATCTGATCCTAACCGCCAATCTACTATCACAGAACCATCTCCTGAATCTAACAGAATTAGACAAATGAAATATGAGCAGGATCAGGCTACATGGCCCCTGGGCCCGCTCCGCTACACACAGGGCCATGTCCGATCCAAACCTAGACTCATGTCCAAATTCCTGCCCGCTCCCCGTAACTCTTAATTCCCTTTTCTTCTAGGAAACTGTCTATTTCTGTTTTGAATTTATGTAATGATGTAGCTTCTACAGCTTTTTGGGGCAGCATATTCCATGGACCTACCACCCTCTGAGTGAAGTAGTTCCTCCTCATCTCAGTTTTGAAAAAGCAGCCCCTTATTCCAAGACTATGCCCCCTAGTTCTAGTTTCACCCATCATCGGGAACATCCTCCCCGCATCCACCCGATCCAACCCCTTCACAATCTTATATGTTTCAATAAGATCGCCTCTCATTCTTCTGAACTCCAATGAGTAGAGTCCCAATCTACTCAACCTCTCCTCATATGTCCATCCCCTCATCCCCGGGATTAACCGAGTGAACCTTCTTTGTACTGACTCGAGAGCAACTATGTCTTTTCTTAAGTATGGACACCAAAACTGTATGCAGTATTCCAGGTGCGGTCTCACCAATACCTTGTACAACTGAAGCAATACCTCCCTATTTTTATATTTTATCCCCCTAGCAATGAACGCCAACATTCCATTGGCCTTCTTAATCACTTGCTGCACCTGCACACTAACCTTTTGAGTTTCGTGCACCAGGACCCCCAGATCCCTTTGTACTTCAGTACTTTCCAGTTTCTTGCCATTAAGATAATAACTTGCTCTACGATTTTTCCTGCCAAAGTGCATAACCTCACACTTTCCAGTATTGTATTCCATCTGCCAAATCTCTGCCTACTTACTTAGCCTGTCTATGTCCCCTTGCAGGTTTTTTATGTCCTCCTCACTCACTACTTTCCCTCCCATCTTAGTATCATCTGCAAACTTTGATATGTTACACTCGGTCCCCTCCTCCAAATCGTTAATATAGATTGTAAAGAGTTGGGGACCCAGCACTGACCCCTGCGGAACACCACTAGTTACTGATTGCCAATCTGAGAACGAACCATTTATCCCAACTCTCTGCCTTCTGTTAGATAGCCAATCCTCTATCCATGCCAGAATATTACCCCCAATCCCGTGATTTTTTATCTTAAGCAATAATCTTTTGTGTGGCACCTTGTCAAATGCCTTTTGGAAGTCTAAATACACTACGTCCACTGGTTCCCCTTTATCCACCCTATATGTTACTTCCTCAAAGAACTCCAGCAAATTTGTCAAACATGACTTCCCCTTCATAAAACCATGCTGACTTTGTCCTATTAAATTATGATTATCCAAATGTCCTGTTACTGTCTCCTTAATAATGGACTCCAAAATTTGACCTACCACAGATGTTAGGCTATAGTTTCCAGCCTTCTGTCTACTGCCCTTTTTAAATAAGGGTGTTACATTAGCAGTTTTCCAGTCTGCCGGGACCTTTGCTGAGTCCAGGGAGTTTTGGAAAATTATTACCAATGCATCCACAATCCCTACTGCCACTTCCCTCAAGACCCTCGGATGTAAGCCATCAGGTCCAGGTGATTTATCCGCCTTGAGTCCCATTATTTTACCGAGTACCACTTCCTTAGTGATTTTGATAGTGTTTAGCTCCTCCCCCCCTTTAGCCCCCTGTTTGTCCAGTGTTGGGATATTCTTAGTGTCCTCTACTGTAAAGACTGAAACAAAATATTCATTCAGTGTTTTTGCCATCTCCATATTTCCCACCATTAATTTCCCAGTCTCATCCTCTAAGGGACCAACATTCACTTTAGCCACCCTTTTTCTTTTTATATAACTATAAAAACTCTTACTATCTGTTTTTATATTTTTTGCTAATTTACTTTCATAATCTATCTTCCCTTTCTTAATCAATCTTTTTGTTATTTTTTGCTGTCTTTTAAAGTTTTCCCAATCCTCTATCCTCCCACTAGATTTGGCTACCTTATATGCCCTTGTTTTTAGTCGAATATTATCCTTAATTTCTTTACTTAGCCACGGATGGCTGTCTTTTCTTTTACACCCTTTTCTTCTCAGTGGAATATATGTTTTTTGGAAGTTGTAAAATAACTCCTTAAATGTACACCACTGATCATGTATCGTCTTACCCTTTAATCTATTTTCCCAATCCACTCTACTCAATTCCGCTCTCATACCTTCATAGTCTCCTTTATTCAAGCTTAGCACGCTTGTTTGAGATCCAACCTTCTCACCCTCTAATTGAATATGGAATTCAACCATGTTATGGTCACTCATTCCAAGGGGATCCTTTACTAGGACATTTTTAATTAATCCTGTCTCGTTACACAGGACCAGATCTAAGGTTGCTTGCCCCCTGGTCGGTTCAGTTACATACTGCTCAAGAAACCCATCCCTAATACACTCAATGAACTCATCCTCAAGGCAGCCCTGCCCAATTTGATTTGTCCAATTAATATGATAGTTAAAATCCCCCATAATTATACACAGGGGCTGCTATTCTCTATAATATACACAGGGGCTGCTATTCTCTATAATATACACAGGGGTTGCTATTTTCTGTAATATATATTCCAGTGAAAAAGAAAGGCTCTACGAGAAGGATGCACCCTCCATGGCTAACTAGGGAAGTTAAGGATGGTATCAAATTGAAAGAAAATGCATACAATGTTGTGAAGATTAGTGGTAGACCAGAGGATTGAGACATTTTTAGAAACCAGCAAAGGATGACTAAAAAAATTATAAAGAGGGAGAAGATAGAGTATGAGAGTAAACTAGCAAATAATATAAAAACAGACAGTAAGAGCTTCTACAGGTATATAAAAAGGAAGAGAGTAGCTAAAGTAAACGTTGGTCCCTTAGAGGATGAGACTGGGGAATTAATAATGGGAAATAGAAAAATGGCAGAGCCTAAACAATTATTTTGGCTCGGTCTTCACAATAGAAGACACTATTAACATCCCATTAATAATAGATAATCAAGGGGTTATAGGGAGGGAGGAACTTAAAACAATCGCTATCACTAGAGAAAAAGGACTGGGCAAACTAATGGGACTAAAGGCCGACAAGTCCCCTGGACCGGATGGCCTGCATCCTAGGGTCTTAAAAGAGGTGGCTGCAGAGATAGTGGATGCATTGGTTGTAATCTACCAAAATTCCCTGGATTCTGGAGAGGTCCCAGCAGATTGGAAAACCGCAAATGTAATGCCCCTATTCAAGAAAGGAAGGAGACAGAAAGCAGGAAACTATAGGCCAGTTAGCCTAAAATCTGTCATTGGGAAAATGCTGGAATCCATTATTGAGGAGGTAATAGCAGGACATTTAGAAAATCATAAGACAATCAAGCAGAGTCAACATGGTTTTATGAAAGGGAAATCGTGTATGACAAATTTGCTAGAGTTCTTTGAGGATGTATCATTCCATGGTGGATAAAGGGGAAACAGTAGATGTCGTGTATTTGGGTTTCCAGAAGGCATTCGATAAGGTGTCACATAACATAGAAACATAGAAGATAGGAGCAGGAGTAGGCCATTTGGCCCCGCGAGCCTGCTCCGCCATTTAATGAGATCATGGCTGATCATCCAAATTCAGTACCCAGTCCCTGTCTTCTCCCCATACCCCTTGATCCCTTTAGCCTCAAGAAATATATCCAACTCCTTCTTGAATATATTTAATGAATTGGCCTCTACTGCCTTCTGTGGTAGAGAATTCCACAGGTTCACCACTCTCTGGGTGAAGAAATTCCTCCCTATCTCTGACCTAAATGGCTTACCCCTTATCCTTAGACTGTGACCCCTGGTTCTGGACTCCCCCGCCATCTGGAACATCCTTCCTGCATCTAGTCTGTCCAGTCCTGTTAGAATTTTATAAGCTTCAATGAGATCTCCTCTCATTCTTCTAAAAAGGTTACTGCACAAGATAAGAGTTCATGGGGTTGGGGGTAATATATTGGTATGGATAGGAGATTCGCTAACTAACAGAAAACAGAGAGTTGGGATAAATGGGTCATTTTCCGGTTGGCAATCAGTAACTAGTGGGGTGCCACAGGGATCAGTGCAGGGGCCTCAACTATTTGCCATCTATATTAATAACTTGGATAAAGGGACACAGGTGCTGCTATTCCGTATAATATACACAGGGGCTGCTATTCTCTACAATATACACAGGGGTTGCTATTCTCTATAATATACACAGGGCTGCTATTCCGTATAATATACACAGGGGCTGCTATTCTCTACAATATACACAGGGGTTGCTATTCTCTACAATATACACAGGGGCTGCTATTCTCTATAATATACACAGGGGCTGCTATTCTCTATAATATACACAGGGGCTGCTATTCTCTATAATATACACAGGGGCTGCTATTCTCTATAATATACACAGGGCTGCTATTCCGTATAATATACACAGGGGCTGCTATTCTCTACAATATACACAGGGGTTGCTATTCTCTACAATATACACAGGGGCTGCTATTCTCTATAATATACACAGGGGCTGCTATTCCCTATAATATACACAGGGGCTGCTATTCTCTACAATATACACATGGGCTGCTATTCTCTATAATACACACAGGGGCTGCTATTCTCTATAATAGACACAGGGGCTGCTATTCTCTATAATATACACAGGGGCTGCTATTCTCTATAATATACACAGGGGCTGCTATTCTCTATGATATACACAGGGGCTGCTATTCTCTATAATATACACAGGGGCTGGAATTCTCTATAATATACACAGGGGCTGCTATTCCCTATAATATACACAGGGGCTGCTATTCTCTACAATATACACAGGGCTGCTATTCTCTATAATATACACAGGGGCTGCTATTCTCTATAATATACACAGGGGCTGCTATTCCCTATAATATACACAGGGGCTGCTATTCTCTACAATATACACAGGGGCTGCTATTCTCTATAATATACACAGGGGCTGCTATTCTCTATAATATACACAGGGGCTGCTATTCTCTATAATATACACAGGGGCTGCTATTCTATATAATATACACAGGGCTGCTATTCCGTATAATATACACAGGGGCTGCTATTCTCTACAATATACACAGGGGTTGCTATTCTCTACAATATACACAGGGGCTGCTATTCTCTATAATATACACAGGGGCTGCTATTCCCTATAATATACACAGGGGCTGCTATTCTCTACAATATACACAGGGGCTGCTATTCTCTATAATACACACAGGGGCTGCTATTCTCTATAATAGACACAGGGGCTGCTATTCTCTATAATATACACAGGGGCTGCTATTCTCTATAATATACACAGGGGCTGCTATTCTCTATGATATACACAGGGGCTGCTATTCTCTATAATATACACAGGGGCTGCTATTCTCTATAATATACACAGGGGCTGCTATTCCCTATAATATACACAGGGGCTGCTATTCTCTACAATATACACAGGGCTGCTATTCTCTATAATATACACAGGGGCTGCTATTCTCTATAATATACACAGGGGCTGCTATTCCCTATAATATACACAGGGGCTGCTATTCTCTACAATATACACAGGGGCTGCTACTCCCTATAATATACACAGGGGCTGCTATTCTCTATAATATACACAGTGGCTGCTATTCTCTATGATATACACTGGGGCTGCTACTCCCTATAATATACACAGGGGCTGCTATTCTCTATAATATACACAGGGGTTGCTATTCTCTATAATATACACAGGGGCTGCTATTCCCTATAATATACACAGGGGCTGCTATTCTCTATAATATACACAGGAGCTGCTGTTCTCTATAATATACACAGGGGGCTGCTATTCTCTATAATATACACAGGAGCTGCTATTCTCTATAATATACACAGGGGGCTGCTATTCCCTACAATATACACAGGGGCTGCTATTCTCTATAATATACACAGGGGCTGCTATAGTTTATATTATACACAGGGGCTGCTATTCTCTATAATATACACAGGGGCTGCTATTCCCTATAATATACACAGGGGCTGCTATTCTCTATAATATACACAGGGGCTGCTATTCCCTATAATATACACAGGGGCTGCTATTCTCTAATATACACAGGGGCTGCTATTCCCAATAATATACACAGGGGCTGCTATTCCCTATAATATACACTAGGGCTGCTACTCCCTATAATATACACAGGGGCTGCTATTCCCTATAATATACACAGGGGCTGCTATTCTCAATAATATACACAGGGGTTGCTATTCTCTACAATATACACAGGGGCTGCTATTCTCTATAATATACACAGGGGCTGCTATTCTCTATAATATACACAGGGGCTGCTATTCTCTATAATATACACAGGGGCTGCTATTCTCTATAATATACACAGGGCTGCTATTCCGTATAATATACACAGGGGCTGCTATTCTCTACAATATACACAGGGGTTGCTATTCTCTACAATATACACAGGGGCTGCTATTCTCTATAATATACACAGGGGCTGCTATTCCCTATAATATACACAGGGGCTGCTATTCTCTACAATATACACAGGGGCTGCTATTCTCTATAATATACACAGGGGCTGCTATTCCCTATAATATACACAGGGGCTGCTATTCTCTACAATATACACAGGGGCTGCTATTCTCTATAATACACACAGGGGCTGCTATTCTCTATAATAGACACAGGGGCTGCTATTCTCTATAATATACACAGGGGCTGCTATTCTCTATAATATACACAGGGGCTGCTATTCTCTATGATATACACAGGGGCTGCTATTCTCTATAATATACACAGGGGCTGCTATTCTCTATAATATACACAGGGGCTGCTATTCCCTATAATATACACAGGGGCTGCTATTCTCTACAATATACACAGGGCTGCTATTCTCTATAATATACACAGGGGCTGCTATTCCCTATAATATACACAGGGGCTGCTATTCTCTACAATATACACAGGGGCTGCTACTCCCTATAATATACACAGGGGCTGCTATTCTCTATAATATACACAGTGGCTGCTATTCTCTATGATATACACTGGGGCTGCTACTCCCTATAATATACACAGGGGCTGCTATTCTCTATAATATACACAGGGGTTGCTATTCTCTATAATATACACAGGGGCTGCTATTCCCTATAATATACACAGGGGCTGCTATTCTCTATAATATACACAGGAGCTGCTGTTCTCTATAATATACACAGGGGGCTGCTATTCTCTATAATATACACAGGAGCTGCTATTCTCTATAATATACACAGGGGGCTGCTATTCCCTACAATATACACAGGGGCTGCTATTCTCTATAATATACACAGGGGCTGCTATAGTTTATATTATACACAGGGGCTGCTATTCTCTATAATATACACAGGGGCTGCTATTCCCTATAATATACACAGGGGCTGCTATTCTCTATAATATACACAGGGGCTGCTATTCCCTATAATATACACAGGGGCTGCTATTCTCTAATATACACAGGGGCTGCTATTCCCAATAATATACACAGGGGCTGCTATTCCCTATAATATACACTAGGGCTGCTACTCCCTATAATATACACAGGGGCTGCTATTCCCTATAATATACACAGGGGCTGCTATTCTCAATAATATACACAGGGGCTGCTATAGTTTGTATTATACACAGGGGCTGCTATTCTGTGTAATATACACAGGGGCTGCTATTGTCTATAATATACACAGGGGCTGCTATTCTCTGTAATATACACAGGGGCTGCTATTCTCTGTAATATACACAGGGGCTGCTATTCTCTATGATATACACAGGGGCTGCTATTCTCTATAATATACACAGGGGCTGCTATTCTCTATAATATACACAGGGGCTGCTATTCCCTATAATATACACAGGGGCTGCTATTCTCTACAATATACACAGGGGCTGCTATTCTCTATAATATACACAGGGGCTGCTATTCTCTATAATATACACAGGGGCTGCTATTCCCTATAATATACACAGGGGCTGCTATTCTCTACAATATACACAGGGGCTGCTACTCCCTATAATATACACAGGGGCTGCTATTCTCTATAATATACACAGTGGCTGCTATTCTCTATGATATACACTGGGGCTGCTACTCCCTATAATATACACAGGGGCTGCTATTCTCTATAATATACACAGGGGTTGCTATTCTCTATAATATACACAGGGGCTGCTATTCCCTATAATATACACAGGGGCTGCTATTCTCTATAATATACACAGGAGCTGCTGTTCTCTATAATATACACAGGGGGCTGCTATTCTCTATAATATACACAGGAGCTGCTATTCTCTATAATATACACAGGGGGCTGCTATTCCCTACAATATACACAGGGGCTGCTATTCTCTATAATATACACAGGGGCTGCTATAGTTTATATTATACACAGGGGCTGCTATTCTCTATAATATACACAGGGGCTGCTATTCCCTATAATATACACAGGGGCTGCTCTTCTCTATAATATACACAGGGGCTGCTATTCCCTATAATATACACAGGGGCTGCTATTCTCTAATATACACAGGGGCTGCTATTCCCAATAATATACACAGGGGCTGCTATTCCCTATAATATACACTAGGGCTGCTACTCCCTATAATATACACAGGGGCTGCTATTCCCTATAATATACACAGGGGCTGCTATTCTCAATAATATACACAGGGGCTGCTATAGTTGATATTATACACAGGGCCTGCTATTCTGTGTAATATACACAGGGGCTGCTATTGTCTATAATATACACAGGGGTTGCTATTCTCTGTAATATACACAGGGGCTGCTATTCTCTGTAATATACACAGGGGCTGCTATTGTCTATAATATACACAGGGGCTGCTATTCTCTGTAATATACACAGGGGCAGCTATTGTCTATAATATACACAGGGGCTGCTATTCTCTATAATATACACAGGGCTGCTATTCCGTATAATATACACAGGGGCTGCTATTCTCTACAATATACACAGGGGTTGCTATTCTCTACAATATACACAGGGGCTGCTATTCTCTATAATATACACAGGGGCTGCTATTCTCTATAATATACACAGGGGCTGCTATTCTCTATAATATACACAGGGGCTGCTATTCTCTACAATATACACAGGGGCTGCCATTCTCTATAATATACACAGGGGCTGCTATTCCCTATAATATACACAGGGGCTGCTATTCTCTACAATATACACAGGGGCTGCTATTCTCTATAATATACACAGGGGCTGCTATTCTCTATAATATACACAGGGGCTGCTATTCTCCATAATATACACAGGGGCTGCTATTCTCTATAATATACACAGGGGCTGCTATTCTCTATGATATACACAGGGGCTGCTATTCTCTATAATATACACAGGGGCTGCTATTCTCTATAATATACACAGGGGCTGCTATTCCCTATAATATACACAGGGGCTGCTATTCTCTACAATATACACAGGGGCTGCTATTCTCTATAATATACACAGGGGCTGCTATTCTCTATAATATACACAGGGGCTGCTATTCCCTATAATATACACAGGGGCTGCTATTCTCTACAATATACACAGGGGCTGCTACTCCCTATAATATACACAGGGGCTGCTATTCTCTATAATATACACAGTGGCTGCTATTCTCTATGATATACACTGGGGCTGCTACTCCCTATAATATACACAGGGGCTGCTATTCTCTATAATATACACAGGGGTTGCTATTCTCTATAATATACACAGGGGCTGCTATTCCCTATAATATACACAGGAGCTGCTGTTCTCTATAATATACACAAGGGGCTGCTATTCTCTATAATATACACAGGAGCTGCTATTCTCTATAATATACACAGGGGGCTGCTATTCCCTACAATATACACAGGGGCTGCTATTCTCTATAATATACACAGGGGCTGCTATAGTTTATATTATACACAGGGGCTGCTATTCTCTATAATATACACAGGGGCTGCTATTCCCTATAATATACACAGGGGCTGCTATTCTCTATAATATACACAGGGGCTGCTATTCCCTATAATATACACAGGGGCTGCTATTCTCTAATATACACAGGGGCTGCTATTCCCAATAATATACACAGGGGCTGCTATTCCCTATAATATACACTAGGGCTGCTACTCCCTATAATATACACAGGGGCTGCTATTCCCTATAATATACACAGGGGCTGCTATTCTCAATAATATACACAGGGGCTGCTATTCTCTATAATATACACAGGGGCTGCTATTCCCTATAATATACACAGGGGCTGCTATTCTCTACAATATACACAGGGGCTGCTACTCCCTATAATATACACAGGGGCTGCTATTCTCTATAATATACACAGTGGCTGCTATTCTCTATGATATACACTGGGGCTGCTACTCCCTATAATATACACAGGGGCTGCTATTCTCTATAATATACACAGGGGTTGCTATTCTCTATAATATACACAGGGGCTGCTATTCCCTATAATATACACAGGGGCTGCTATTCTCTATAATATACACAGGAGCTGCTGTTCTCTATAATATACACAGGGGGCTGCTATTCTCTATAATATACACAGGAGCTGCTATTCTCTATAATATACACAGGGGGCTGCTATTCCCTACAATATACACAGGGGCTGCTATTCTCTATAATATACACAGGGGCTGCTATAGTTTATATTATACACAGGGGCTGCTATTCTCTATAATATACACAGGGGCTGCTATTCCCTATATTATACACAGGGGCTGCTCTTCTCTATAATATACACAGGGGCTGCTATTTCCTATAATATACACAGGGGCTGCTATTCTCTAATATACACAGGGGCTGCTATTCCCAATAATATACACAGGGGCTGCTACTCCCTATAATATACACAGGGGCTGCTATTCCCTATAATATACACAGGGGCTGCTATTCTCAATAATATACACAGGAGCTGCTGTTCTCTATAATATACACAGGGGGCTGCTATTCTCTATAATATACACAGGAGCTGCTATTCTCTATAATATACACAGGGGGCTGCTATTCCCTACAATATACACAGGGGCTGCTATTCTCTATAATATACACAGGGGCTGCTATAGTTTATATTATACACAGGGGCTGCTATTCTCTATAATATACACAGGGGCTGTTATTCCCTATAATATACACAGGGGCTGCTATTCTCTATAATATACACAGGGGCTGCTATTCCCTATAATATACACAGGGGCTGCTATTCTCTAATATACACAGGGGCTGCTATTCCCAATAATATACACAGGGGCTGCTATTCCCTATAATATACACTAGGGCTGCTACTCCCTATAATATACACAGGCGCTGCTATTCCCTATAATATACACAGGGGCTGCTATTCTCAATAATATACACAGGGGCTGCTATTCTCTACAATATACACAGGGGCTGCTATTCTCTATAATATACACAGGGGTTGCTATTCTCTATAATATACACAGGGGCTGCTATTCTCTATAATATACACAGGGGCTGCTATTCTCTACAATATACACAGGGGCTGCCATTCTCTATAATATACACAGGGGCTGCTATTCCCTATAATATACACAGGGGCTGCTATTCTCTACAATATACACAGGGGCTGCTATTCTCTATAATATACACAGGGGCTGCTATTCTCTATAATATACACAGGGGCTGCTATTCTCCATAATATACACAGGGGCTGCTATTCTCTATAATATACACAGGGGCTGCTATTCTCTATGATATACACAGGGGCTGCTATTCTCTATAATATACACAGGGGCTGCTATTCTCTATAATATACACAGGGGCTGCTATTCCCTATAATATACACAGGGGCTGCTATTCTCTACAATATACACAGGGGCTGCTATTCTCTATAATATACACAGGGGCTGCTATTCTCTATAATATACACAGGGGCTGCTATTCCCTATAATATACACAGGGGCTGCTATTCTCTACAATATACACAGGGGCTGCTACTCCCTATAATATACACAGGGGCTGCTATTCTCTATAATATACACAGTGGCTGCTATTCCCTATGATATACACTGGGGCTGCTACTCCCTATAATATACACAGGGGCTGCTATTCTCTATAATATACACAGGGGTTGCTATTCTCTATAATATACACAGGGGCTGCTATTCCCTATAATAAACACAGGAGCTGCTGTTCTCTATAATATACACAAGGGGCTGCTATTCTCTATAATATACACAGGAGCTGCTATTCTCTATAATATACACAGGGGGCTGCTATTCCCTACAATATACACAGGGGCTGCTATTCTCTATAATATACACAGGGGCTGCTATAGTTTATATTATACACAGGGGTTGCTATTCTCTATAATATACACAGGGGCTGCTATTCCCTATAATATACACAGGGGCTGCTATTCTCTATAATATACACAGGGGCTGCTATTCCCTATAATATACACAGGGGCTGCTATTCTCTAATATACACAGGGGCTGCTATTCCCAATAATATACACAGGGGCTGCTATTCCCTATAATATACACTAGGGCTGCTACTCCCTATAATATACACAGGGGCTGCTATTCCCTATAATATACACAGGGGCTGCTATTCCCTATAATATACACTAGGGCTGCTATTCTCAATAATATACACAGGGGCTGCTATTCTCTATAATATACACAGGGGCTGCTATTCCCTATAATATACACAGGGGCTGCTATTCTCTACAATATACACAGGGGCTGCTACTCCCTATAATATACACAGGGGCTGCTATTCTCTATAATATACACAGTGGCTGCTATTCTCTATGATATACACTGGGGCTGCTACTCCCTATAATATACACAGGGGCTGCTATTCTCTATAATATACACAGGGGTTGCTATTCTCTATAATATACACAGGGGCTGCTATTCCCTATAATATACACAGGGGCTGCTATTCTCTATAATATACACAGGAGCTGCTGTTCTCTATAATATACACAGGGGGCTGCTATTCTCTATAATATACACAGGAGCTGCTATTCTCTATAATATACACAGGGGGCTGCTATTCCCTACAATATACACAGGGGCTGCTATTCTCTATAATATACACAGGGGCTGCTATAGTTTATATTATACACAGGGGCTGCTATTCTCTATAATATACACAGGGGCTGCTATTCCCTATATTATACACAGGGGCTGCTCTTCTCTATAATATACACAGGGGCTGCTATTTCCTATAATATACACAGGGGCTGCTATTCTCTAATATACACAGGGGCTGCTATTCCCAATAATATACACAGGGGCTGCTACTCCCTATAATATACACAGGGGCTGCTATTCCCTATAATATACACAGGGGCTGCTATTCTCAATAATATACACAGGAGCTGCTGTTCTCTATAATATACACAGGGGGCTGCTATTCTCTATAATATACACAGGAGCTGCTATTCTCTATAATATACACAGGGGGCTGCTATTCCCTACAATATACACAGGGGCTGCTATTCTCTATAATATACACAGGGGCTGCTATAGTTTATATTATACACAGGGGCTGCTATTCTCTATAATATACACAGGGGCTGCTATTCCCTATAATATACACAGGGGCTGCTATAGTTTATATTATACACAGGGGCTGCTATTCTCTATAATATACACAGGGGCTGCTATTCCCTATAATATACACAGGGGCTGCTATTCTCTATAATATACACAGGGGCTGCTATTCCCTATAATATACACAGGGGCTGCTATTCTCTAATATACACAGGGGCTGCTATTCCCAATAATATACACAGGGGCTGCTATTCCCTATAATATACACTAGGGCTCCTACTCCCTATAATATACACAGGGGCTGCTATTCCCTATAATATACACAGGGGCTGCTATTCTCAATAATATACACAGGGGCTGCTATTCTCTATAATATACACAGGGGCTGCTATTCCCTATAATATACACAGGGGCTGCTATTCTCTACAATATACACAGGGGCTGCTACTCCCTATAATATACACAGGGGCTGCTATTCTCTATAATATACACAGTGGCTGCTATTCTCTATGATATACACTGGGGCTGCTACTCCCTATAATATACACAGGGGCTGCTATTCTCTATAATATACACAGGGGTTGCTATTCTCTATAATATACACAGGGGCTGCTATTCCCTATAATATACACAGGGGCTGCTATTCTCTATAATATACACAGGAGCTGCTGTTCTCTATAATATACACAGGGGGCTGCTATTCTCTATAATATACACAGGAGCTGCTATTCTCTATAATATACACAGGGGGCTGCTATTCCCTACAATATACACAGGGGCTGCTATTCTCTATAATATACACAGGGGCTGCTATAGTTTATATTATACACAGGGGCTGCTATTCTCTATAATATACACAGGGGCTGCTATTCCCTATATTATACACAGGGGCTGCTCTTCTCTATAATATACACAGGGGCTGCTATTTCCTATAATATACACAGGGGCTGCTATTCTCTAATATACACAGGGGCTGCTATTCCCAATAATATACACAGGGGCTGCTACTCCCTATAATATACACAGGGGCTGCTATTCCCTATAATATACACAGGGGCTGCTATTCTCAATAATATACACAGGAGCTGCTGTTCTCTATAATATACACAGGGGGCTGCTATTCTCTATAATATACACAGGAGCTGCTATTCTCTATAATATACACAGGGGGCTGCTATTCCCTACAATATACACAGGGGCTGCTATTCTCTATAATATACACAGGGGCTGCTATAGTTTATATTATACACAGGGGCTGCTATTCTCTATAATATACACAGGGGCTGCTATTCCCTATAATATACACAGGGGCTGCTATTCTCTATAATATACACAGGGGCTGCTATTCCCTATAATATACACAGGGGCTGCTATTCTCTAATATACACAGGGGCTGCTATTCCCAATAATATACACAGGGGCTGCTATTCCCTATAATATACACTAGGGCTGCTACTCCCTATAATATACACAGGGGCTGCTATTCCCTATAATATACACAGGGGCTGCTATTCTCAATAATATACACAGGGGCTGCTATAGTTTGTATTATACACAGGGGCTGCTATTCTGTGTAATATACACAGGGGCTGCTATTGTCTATAATATACACAGGGGCTGCTATTCTCTGTAATATACACAGGGGCTGCTATTCTCTGTAATATACACAGGGGCTGCTATTCTCTATGATATACACAGGGGCTGCTATTCTCTATAATATACACAGGGGCTGCTATTCTCTATAATATACACAGGGGCTGCTATTCCCTATAATATACACAGGGGCTGCTATTCTCTACAATATACACAGGGGCTGCTATTCTCTATAATATACACAGGGGCTGCTATTCTCTATAATATACACAGGGGCTGCTATTCCCTATAATATACACAGGGGCTGCTATTCTCTACAATATACACAGGGGCTGCTACTCCCTATAATATACACAGGGGCTGCTATTCTCTATAATATACACAGTGGCTGCTATTCTCTATGATATACACTGGGGCTGCTACTCCCTATAATATACACAGGGGCTGCTATTCTCTATAATATACACAGGGGTTGCTATTCTCTATAATATACACAGGGGCTGCTATTCCCTATAATATACACAGGGGCTGCTATTCTCTATAATATACACAGGAGCTGCTGTTCTCTATAATATACACAGGGGGCTGCTATTCTCTATAATATACACAGGAGCTGCTATTCTCTATAATATACACAGGGGGCTGCTATTCCCTACAATATACACAGGGGCTGCTATTCTCTATAATATACACAGGGGCTGCTATAGTTTATATTATACACAGGGGCTGCTATTCTCTATAATATACACAGGGGCTGCTATTCCCTATAATATACACAGGGGCTGCTCTTCTCTATAATATACACAGGGGCTGCTATTCCCTATAATATACACAGGGGCTGCTATTCTCTAATATACACAGGGGCTGCTATTCCCAATAATATACACAGGGGCTGCTATTCCCTATAATATACACTAGGGCTGCTACTCCCTATAATATACACAGGGGCTGCTATTCCCTATAATATACACAGGGGCTGCTATTCTCAATAATATACACAGGGGCTGCTATAGTTGATATTATACACAGGGCCTGCTATTCTGTGTAATATACACAGGGGCTGCTATTGTCTATAATATACACAGGGGTTGCTATTCTCTGTAATATACACAGGGGCTGCTATTCTCTGTAATATACACAGGGGCTGCTATTGTCTATAATATACACAGGGGCTGCTATTCTCTGTAATATACACAGGGGCTGCTATTGTCTATAATATACACAGGGGCTGCTATTCTCTATAATATACACAGGGCTGCTATTCCGTATAATATACACAGGGGTTGCTATTCTCTACAATATACACAGGGGTTGCTATTCTCTACAATATACACAGGGGCTGCTATTCTCTATAATATACACAGGGGCTGCTATTCTCTATAATATACACAGGGGCTGCTATTCTCTATAATATACACAGGGGCTGCTATTCTCTACAATATACACAGGGGCTGCCATTCTCTATAATATACACAGGGGCTGCTATTCCCTATAATATACACAGGGGCTGCTATTCTCTACAATATACACAGGGGCTGCTATTCTCTATAATATACACAGGGGCTGCTATTCTCTATAATATACACAGGAGCTGCTATTCTCCATAATATACACAGGGGCTGCTATTCTCTATAATATACACAGGGGCTGCTATTCTCTATGATATACACAGGGGCTGCTATTCTCTATAATATACACAGGGGCTGCTATTCTCTATAATATACACAGGGGCGGCTATTCCCTATAATATACACAGGGGCTGCTATTCTCTACAATATACACAGGGGCTGCTATTCTCTATAATATACACAGGGGCTGCTATTCTCTATAATATACACAGGGGCTGCTATTCCCTATAATATACACAGGGGCTGCTATTCTCTACAATATACACAGGGGCTGCTACTCCCTATAATATACACAGGGGCTGCTATTCTCTATAATATACACAGTGGCTGCTATTCTCTATGATATACACTGGGGCTGCTACTCCCTATAATATACACAGGGGCTGCTATTCTCTATAATATACACAGGGGTTGCTATTCTCTATAATATACACAGGGGCTGCTATTCCCTATAATATACACAGGAGCTGCTGTTCTCTATAATATACACAGGGGGCTGCTATTCTCTATAATATACACAGGAGCTGCTATTCTCTATAATATACACAGGGGGCTGCTATTCCCTACAATATACACAGGGGCTGCTATTCTCTATAATATACACAGGGGCTGCTATAGTTTATATTATACACAGGGGCTGCTATTCTCTATAATATACACAGGGGCTGCTATTCCCTATAATATACACAGGGGCTGCTATTCTCTATAATATACACAGGGGCTGCTATTCCCTATAATATACACAGGGGCTGCTATTCTCTAATATACACAGGGGCTGCTATTCCCAATAATATACACAGGGGCTGCTATTCCCTATAATATACACTAGGGCTGCTACTCCCTATAATATACACAGGGGCTGCTATTCCCTATAATATACACAGGGGCTGCTATTCTCAATAATATACACAGGGGCTGCTATTCTCTATAATATACACAGGGGCTGCTATTCCCTATAATATACACAGGGGCTGCTATTCTCTACAATATACACAGGGGCTGCTACTCCCTATAATATACACAGGGGCTGCTATTCTCTATAATATACACAGTGGCTGCTATTCTCTATGATATACACTGGGGCTGCTACTCCCTATAATATACACAGGGGCTGCTATTCTCTATAATATACACAGGGGTTGCTATTCTCTATAATATACACGGGGGCTGCTATTCCCTATAATATACACAGGGGCTGCTATTCTCTATAATATACACAGGAGCTGCTGTTCTCTATAATATACACAGGGGGCTGCTATTCCCTACAATATACACAGGGGCTGCTATTCTCTATAATATACACAGGGGCTGCTATAGTTTATATTATACACAGGGGCTGCTATTCTCTATAATATACACAGGGGCTGCTATTCCCTATATTATACACAGGGGCTGCTCTTCTCTATAATATACACAGGGGCTGCTATTTCCTATAATATACACAGGGGCTGCTATTCTCTAATATACACAGGGGCTGCTATTCCCAATAATATACACAGCGGCTGCTACTCCCTATAATATACACAGGGGCTGCTATTCCCTATAATATACACAGGGGCTGCTATTCTCAATAATATACACAGGGGCTGCTATAGTTTATATTATACACAGGGGCTGCTATTCTGTGTAATATACACAGGGGCTGCTATTGTCTATAATATACACAGGGGCTGCTATTCTCTGTAATATACACAGGGGCTGCTATTCTCTGTAATATACACAGGGGCTGCTATTGTCTATAATATACACAGGGGCTGCTATTCTCTGTAATATACACAGGGGCTGCTATTGTCTATAATATACACAGGGGCTGCTATTCTCTATAATATACACAGGGGCTGCTATTCCCTATAATATACACAGGGGCTGCTATTCTCTATAATATACACTGGGGCTGCTACTCCCTATAATATACACAGGGGCTGCTATTCTCTATAATATACACAGGGGCTGCTACTCCCTATAATATACACAGGGGCTGCTATTCTCTATAATATACACAGTGGCTGCTATTCTCTATAATATACACTGGGGCTGCTACTCCCTATAATATACACAGGGGCTGCTATTCTCTATAATATACACAGGGGTTGCTATTCTCGATAATATACACAGGGGCTGCTATTCCCTATAATATACACAATGGGCTGCTATTCTCTATAATATACACAGGAGCTGCTATTCTCTATAATATACACAGGGGGCTGCTATTCCCTACAATATACACAGGGGCTGCTATTCTCTATAATATACACAGGGGCTGCTATTCCCTATAATATACACAGGGGCTGCTATTCTCTATAATATACACTGGGGCTGCTATTCCCTATAATATACACAGGGGCTGCTATTCTCTAATATACACAGGGGCTGCTATTCCCAATAATATACACGGGGGCTGCTATTCTCAATAATATACACAGGGGCTGCTATAGTTTATATTATACACAGGGGCTGCTATTCTCTGTAATATACACAGGGGCTGCTATAGTTTATATTATACACAGGGGCTGTTATTCTCTGTCATATACACAGGGGCTGCTATTCCCAATAATATACACAGGGGCTGCTATTCCCTATAATATACACTCGGGCTGCTACTCCCTATAATATACACAGTGGCTGCTATTCCCTATAATATACACAGGGGCTGCTATAGTTTATATTATACACAGGGGCTGTTATTCTCTGTAATATACTCAGGGGCTGCTATTCTCTGTAATATACACAGGGGCTGCTATAGTTTATATTATACACAGGGGCTGTTATTCTCTGTAATATACACAGGGGCTGCTATTCTCTGTAATATACTCAGGGGCTGCTATTCTCTGTAATATACTCAGGGGCTGCTATTCTCTGTAATATACTCAGGGGCTGCTATTCTCTGTAATATACACAGGGGCTGCTATTCTCTGTAATATACACAGGGGCTGCTATTCTCTATAATATACACAGGGGCTGCTATTCTCTGTAATATACACAGGGGCTGCTATTCTCTGTAATATACACAGGGGCTTCTATTCTCTATAATATACACAGGGGCTGCTATTCTCTATAATATACACAGGGGCTGCTATTCTCTATAATATACACAGGGGCTGCTATTCTCTATAATATACACAGGGGCTGCTATTCTCTATAATATACACAGGGGCTGCTATTCTCTATAATATACACAGGGGCTGCTATTCTCTATAATATACACAGGGGCTGCTATTCTTTATTTTTTTTATTCGCTTATGGGATGTGGGTGTTGCTGGCAATGCCAGCATTTATTGCCCATCCCTAGTTGCCCTTGAGAAGGTGGTGGTGAGCTGCCTTCTTGAACCGCTGCAGTCCGTGTGCTGAAGGTACTCCCACAGTGCTGTTAGGTCGGGAGTTCCAGGATTTTGACCCAGCGACGATGAAGGATCGGCAATATACTTCTAAGTGTAGATGGTGTATGCCTTGGAGGGGAATTTGGGGGTGGTGGTGTTCCCATGCGCCTACTGCCCTTGTCCTTCTAGGTGGAAGAGGTCGCGGGTTTGGGAGGTGCTGCCGAAGCCTTGTCGAGTTGCTGCAGTGCATCTTGTAGATGGTACACACTGCAGCCACGGTGCGTTGGTGGTGGTGACAGTGAATGTTTAAGATGGTGGATGGGGTGCCAATCAAGCAGGCTGCTTTGTCCTGGATGGTGTCGAGCTTCTGGAGTGTTGTTGGAGCTGCACTCATCCAGGCAAGTGGAGAGTATTCCATCACACTCCTGACTTGTGCCTTGTAGATGGTGGAAAGGCTTTGGGGAGTCAGGAGGTGAGACACTCGCCACAGAATACCTAGCCTCTGACCTGCTCTTTTTATCAGTGTTTATGCGGCTGGTCCAATTAAGTTTCTGTTCAATGCTGAGCCCCAGGATGTTGATGGTGGGGGTTTCGGTGATGGTAATGCCGTTGAATGTCAAGGGGAGATGGTTAGACTCTCGATTGTTGGAGATAGTCATTGCCTGGCACTTGTGTGGCGCAAATGTTACCTGCCACTTATCAACCCAAGCCTGAACGTCATCCATGTCTTGTTGCACGCGGGCATGGACTGCTTCATTATCTGAGGAGTTGTGAATGGCGCTGAACACTGTGCAGTCACCAGCGAACATCCCCATTTCTGACCTTATGTTGGAGTGAAGGTCATTGATGAAGCAGCTGAAGATGGTTGGGCCTAGGACACTGCCCTGAGGAACTCCTGCAGCGATGTCTTCAGGCTGTGATGATTGACTTTCAACCACCACAACTATCTATAATATACACAAGGTTCCTATTCCCTATAGTATACACAGGAGCTACTATTGGCTATAATATACACAGGGGCTGCTATTATCTATAATATACACAGGAGCTAATATTGGCTATAATATACACAGGGGCTGCTATTACCTATAATATATACAGGGGCTGCTATTCTCAGTCACAGCATCCTACAACGTCCCAGAGTCAGGGAGAGGAAAAATCAACCTGGCTTCCTGCTCATGTACTGGGGCAAGTGCTGGAATGTGTGTGCGTGTGAGGAACAGTATTGGGTTGAGGTGTGCTGCCCCCATGGTCGAGTAGCCTGCATAGGCTCAGTGTACCGGCCACTTGGTTGAATTGTCGGAGGTTGGTGAGTGCCCATGGCAGCTCCCTCCCAGCAGAGGGTTGAGAGGAAACTGGGAAACAAAACAGGAAGCAGCACAGGCCTCACTGGGAGCCTGTGGTATGTGCCAAGTGTTGATATAACCTGGGTGTCCAACGGTGCTTTTACTCTGTCAACCCCACAGCTTAACTGCATATTTCTGCAGTGTTTAAACTGTAACCTTGTTCAACCAGCTCTCCTGCAACAGCAACTCTCGGTCTGGACTATTAACTCACTCGTGGTCCGAGCAATGTTATCTCAGGACAGACGTGCCGATCTCCTGAGGAGCTATGATGTTCCCTGTAAGCTGCACTTTGTTCTGCTCAGTCGGTTTCTTTTAATGCGCGGTCCCTTTAAATTTCAGCGCATGCGCAGTATATTCATTATAAAGCCGGTGCCCGGCC
This sequence comes from Somniosus microcephalus, assembly GCF_052327205.1. Lineage (NCBI taxonomy): Eukaryota > Metazoa > Chordata > Chondrichthyes > Squaliformes > Somniosidae > Somniosus > Somniosus microcephalus. Next base: position 340,719,403 of record NC_140990.1, on the reverse strand, counting down.
TGCGCGGGATTTTGCAGAGTAATGTGTGGCCGCCAGGCACAGCTTAGAGGGAACATTGGCTACCACCAGAATGTTCACACCACAACACCAGGATCTTAACACCCCCCACTCTCTGATACAGGCCCCTGTGATAAACCCTATAAATCCCTCTCTGTAACCCCCCACTCTCTGATACAGCCCCTGTGATAAACCCTATAAACCCCTCTCTGTAACCCCCCACTCTCTGATACAGCCCCTGTGATAAACCCTATAAATCCCTCTCTGTAACCCCCCACTCTCTGATACAGGCCCCTGTGATAAACCCTATAAATCCCTCTCTGTAACCCCCCACTCTCTGATACAGCCCCTGTGATAAACCCTATAAACCCCTCTCTGTAACCCCCCACTCTCTGATACAGCCCCTGTGATAAACCCTATAAACCCCTCTCTGTAACCCCCCACTCTCTGATACAGGCCCCTGTGATAAACCCTATAAACCCCTCTCTGTAACCCCCCACTCTCTGATACAGCCCCTGTGATAAACCCTATTAATCCCTCTCTGTAACCGCCCACTCGCTGATACAGCCCCTGTGATAAACCCTATAAATCCCTCTCTGTAACCCCCCACTCTCTGATACAGCCCCTGTGATAAACCCTATAAATCCCTCTCTGTAACCCCCCACTCTCTGATACAGCCCCTGTGATAAACCCTATTAATCCCTCTCTGTAACCCCCCACTCTCTGATACAGCCCCTGTGATGAACCCTATAAATCCCTCTCTGTAACCCCCCACTCTCTGATACAGGCCCCTGTGATAAACCCTATAAACCCCTCTCTGTAAACCCCACTCTCTGATACAGCCCCTGTGATAAACCCTATAAACCCCTCTCTGTAACCCCCCACTCTCTGATACAGGCCCCTGTGATAAACCCTATAAACCCCTCTCTGTAACCCCCCACTCTCTGATACAGCCCCTGTGATAAACCCTATAAACCACTCTCTGTAACCCCCCACTCTCTGATACAGCCCCTGTGATAAACCCTATCAACCCCTCTCTGTAAACCCCACTCATTTTTTTAATCAGTTATGGGATGTGGGCGTCACTGGCAAGGCCAGCATTTATTGCCCATCCCTAGTTGCCCTTGAGAAGGTGGTGATGAGCCGCCTTTTTGAACCGCTGCAGTCCGTGTGGTGAAGGTACTCCCACAGTGCTGTTAGGGAGGGAGTTCCAGGATTTTGACCCAGCGACGATGAAGGATCGGCGATATATTTCCAAGTCAGGATGATGTGAGACTTGGAGGGGAACTTGGAGGTGGTGGTGTTCCCATGCGCCTGCTGCCCTTGTCCTTCTAGGTGGAAGAGGTCGCGGGTTTGGGAGGTGCTGCCGAAAAAGCTTTGGCGAGTTGCTACGGTGCATCTTGTAGATGGTACACACTGCAGCCACGGTGCGCCGGCGGTGGAGGGAGTGAATGTTTAAGGTGGTGGATGGGGTGCCAATCAAACGGGCTGCTTTGTCCTGGATGGTGTCGAGCTTCTTAAGTGTTGTTGGAGCTGCACTCATCCAGGCAAGTGGAGAGTATTCCATCACACTCCTGACTTGTGCCTTGTAGATGGTGGAAAGGTTTTGGGGAGTCAGGAGGTGAGACACTCGCCGCAGAATACCTAGCCTCTGACCTGCTCTTGTTGCCACAGTATTTATGTGGCTGGTCCAGTTAAGTTTCTGGTCAATGGTGACCCCCAGGATGTTGATGGTGGGGGATTCGGCGATGGTAATGCCATTGAATGTCAAGGGGAGGTGGTTAGACTCTCGCTTGTTGGAGATAGTCATTGCCTGGCACTTGTGTGGCGCAAATGTTACCTGCCACTTATCAGCCCAAGCCTGAACGTCATCCAGGTCTTGTTGCATGTGGACATGGACTGCTTCATTATCTGAGGAGTTGTGAATGGCACTGAACACTGTGCAGTCATCAGCAAACATCCCCATTTCTGACCTTATGTTGGAGTGAAGGTCATTGATGAAGCAGCTGAAGATGGTTGGGCCTAGGACACTGCCCTGAGGAACTCATGCAGCGATGTCCTGGGGCTGTGATGATTGACCTTCAACCACCACAACCACCTTCCTTTGTGCTAGGTATGACTCCAGCCAGTGAAGCGTTTTCCCCCTGATTCCCATTGACTGCAGTTTTACTAGGGCTCCTTGATGCCAGATTCGGTCAAATGCTGCCTTGATGTCAAGGGCAGTCACTCTCACTTCACCTCTGGAATTCAGCTCCTTTGTCCATGTTTGGACCAAGGCTGTAATGAGGTCGGGAGCCGAGTGGTCTTGGCGGAACCCAAACTGGGCATCAGTGAGCAGGTTATTGGTGAGTAAGTGCCGTTTGATAGCACTGTCGATGACACCTTCCATCACTTTGCTGATGATTGAGAGTAGACTGATGGGGCGGTAATTGGCCGGGTTGGATTTGTCCTGCCTTTTGTGGACAGGACATATCTGGGCAGTTTCCCATGTTGTCGGATAGATGCCAGTGTTGTAGCTGTACTGGAACAACTTGGCTAGAGGCATGGCTAGTTCTGGAGCACAAGTCTTCAGCACGATAGCTGGGATGTTGTCGGGGCCCACAGCCTTTGCTGTATCCAGTGCGCTCAACCATTTCTTGATATCACGTGGAGTGAATCGAATTGGCTGAAGACTGGCTTCTGTGATGGTGGGGATCTCGGGAATAGGCCGATATGGATCATCCACTCGGCACTTCTGGCTGAAGATGGTTGCAAATGCTTCAGCCTTGTCTTTTGCACTCACGTGCTGGGCTCCACCATCATTGAGGATGGGGATATTCATGGAGCCTCCTCCTCCCGTTAGTTGTTTAATGGTTCACCACCATTCACGACTGGATGTGGCAGGACTGCAGAACTTTGATCTGATCCGTTGATTGTGGGATCACTTAGCCCTGTCTATAGCATGCTGCTTCCACTTTTTAGCATGCATGTAGTCCTGTGTTGCAGCTTCCCCAGGTTGGCACCTCATTTTTAGGTACGTCCGGTGCTGCCCCTGGCATGCTCTTCTACACTCATTGTTGAACCAGGGTTGGTCTCTTGGCTTGGTGGTAATGGTAGAGTGAGGGATATGCCGGGCCACAAGTTTACAGATTGTGGTGGAATACAATTCTGCTGCTGCTGATAGCCCACAGCGCCTCATGGATGCCCAGTTTTGAGCTGCTAGATCTGTTCTGAATCTATCCCATTTAGCACGGTGGTAGTGCCACACAACACAGTGGAGGGTGTCCTCAGTGTGAAGACGGGACTTCATCTCCACAATGACTGTGCGGTGGTCACTGCTGCTAATGCTGTCATGGACAGATGCATCTGCGACAGGTAGATTGGTGAGGACGAGGTCAAGTAGGTTTTTCCCTCTTGTTGGTTCTCTCACCACCTGTCGCAGGCCCAGACTGGCAGTTATGTCCTTCAGGACTCGGCCAGCTCGGTCAGTAGTGGTGCTACCGAGCTACTCTTGGTGATGGACATTGATGTCCCCCACCCAGAGTACATTCTGTGCCCTTGCTACACTCAGTGCTTCTTCCAAGTGGTGTTCAACATGGGGGAGTACTGATTCATCAGCTGAGGGAGGGCGGTAGGTGGTAATCAGCAGGAGGTTTTCTTGCCCATGCTTGACCTGAAGCCATGAAACTTCATGTGGTCCAGAGTCAATGTTGAGGACTCCCAGGGCCACTCTCTCCCGACTGTATACCACTGTGCCACCACCCCTGGTGGGTCTGTCCTGCCGGTGGGACAGGACATACCCAGGGATGGTGATGGAGGAGTCTGGGACATTGGCTGAAAGGTATGATTCTGTGAGTATGACTATGTCAGGCTGTTGCTGGACTAGTCTGTGGGACAGCTCTCCCAATTTTGGCACAAGTCCCCAGATATTGATGAGGAGGACTTTGCAGGGTTGACTGGGCTGGGTGTGTCATTGCCGTGTCCGTAGCCGGTGCTGAGGTCGATGCCGGGTGGTCCGTCCGGTTTCATTCTTATTCTTTTGTTCCTCTCTGATACAGGCCCCTGTGATAAACCCTATAAACCCCTCTCTGTCAACCCCCACTCTCTGATACAGGCCCCTGTGATAAACGCTATAAACCCCTCTCGTCACCCCCCACTCTCTGATACAGGCCCCTGTGATAAACCCTATAAACCCCTCTCTGTCACCCCCACTCTCTGATACAGGCCCCTGTGATAAACCCTATAAACCCCTCTCTGTCACCCCCCACTCTCTGATACAGCCCCTGTGATAAACCCTATAAACCCCTCTCTGTCACCCCCCACTCTCTGATACAGGCCCCTGTGATAAACCCTATAAACCTCTCTCTGTAACACCCCACTCTCTGATACAGCCCCTGTGATAAACCCTATAAACCCCTCTCTGTCAACCCCCACTCTCTGATACAGGCCCCTGTGATAAACCCTATAAACCCCTCTCTGTAACCCCCCACTCTCTGATACAGGCCCCTGTGATAAACCCTATAAACCTCTCTCTGTAACCCCCCACTCTCTGATACAGGCCCCTGTGATAAACCCTATAAACCCCTCTCTGTAACCCCCCACTCTCTGATACAGCCCCTGTGATAAACCCTATAAACCCCTCTCTGTAACCCCCCACTCTCTGATACAGGCCCCTGTGATAAACCCTATAAACCCCTCTCTGTAACCCCCCGCTCTCTGATACAGCCCCTGTGATAAACCCTATAAACCCCTCTCTGTAACCCCCCACTCTCTGATACAGCCCCTGTGATAAACCCTATAAACCCCTCTCTGTAACCGCCCACTCGCTGATACAGGCCCCTGTGATAAACCCTATAAACCCCTCTCTGTAACCCCCCACTCTCTGATACAGGCCCCTGTGATAAACCCTATAAACCCCTCTCTGTCACCCCCCACTCTCTGATACAGGCCCCTGTGATAAACCCTATAAACCCCTCTCTGTAACCCCCCACTCGCTGATACAGCCCCTGTGATAAACCCTATAAACCCATCTCTGTAACCGCCCACTCGCTGATACAGCCCCTGTGATAAACCCTATAAACCCCTCTCTGTAACCCCCCACTCTCTGATACAGCCCCTGTGATAAACCCTATAAACCTCTCTCTGTAACCCCTCACTCTCTGATACAGCCCCTGTGATAAACCCTATAAACCCCTCTCTGTAACCCCCCACTCTCTAATACAGCCCCTGTGATAAACCCTATAAACCCCTCTCTGTAACCCCCCACTCTCTGATACAGCCCCTGTGATAAACCCTATAAACCCCTCTCTGTAACCCCTCACTCTCTGATACAGCCCCCTCACTAACATTGCTGGTCTCCTTTATATTGCCCTGATTTAGAGGCACCAAGATGTTAAATTCTGCATCAGCGTCAGTGCTGACTGATCCAAGCGATTCTCTGAGTAGAAAAAACGATGGAGCATTTTGGAAATGTCCACTAGGGAGTAACAGAAAACAAGCAGCAAGATCAGTCTAAAAGCGAGACACAATCCGAGAGTAAGCACGGCAGATTATCTCAAAGCTCCAGCTCAAAGCCTCAATGATGTGCAGTAATTATTAACCTGGATCTGCTCCAAATCGTATCAGATCAGCCCCTAATGTCTGCTGGTCAAAGGCAGATGTGGGACTGAGACCCACACAGAGCAGGAAGGACCCAGGCTCTACATGGCAGGACACCAGAGGAAGGGCCCAGTCCCACAGGGCACCAGGGGAAGGGTCCAGTCCCACAGTGCACCAGGGGAAGGGCCCAGTCCCAAAAGGCACCAGGGAAAGGGTCCAGTCCCACAGGGCACCAGGGAAAGGGTCCAGTCCCACAGGGCAGGACACCAGGGGAAGGGCCCAGTCCCACAGGGCAAGACACCGGGGGAAGGGCCCAGTCTCACAGGGCACCAGGGGAAGGGTCCAGTCCCACAGGGCAGGGCACCAGGGGAAGGGCCCAGTTCCACAGTGCAGGGCACCAGGGGAAGGCCCAGTCCCACAGGGCACCAGGGGAAGGCCCCAGTCCCACAGGGCACCAGGGGAAGGGCCCAGTCCCACAGTGTAGGGCACCAGGGGAAGGGCCCAGTCCCACAGGGCAGGACACCAGGGGAAGGGCCCAGTCCCACAGGGCAGGACACCAGGGGAAGGGCCCAGTCCCACAGGGCAGGACACCAGGGGAAGGGCCCAGTCCCACAGGGCACCAGGGGAAGGGTCCAGTCCCACAGTGTAGGGCACCAGGGGAAGGGCCCAGTCCCACAGGGCAGGTCACCAGGGGAAGGGCCCAGTCCCACAGGGCACCAGGGGAAGGGCCCAGTCCCACAGGGCACCAGGGGAAGGGCCCAGTCCCACAGGGCAGGACACCAGGGGAAGGGCCCAGTCCCACAGGGCACCAGGGGAAGGGTCCAGTCCCACAGTGTAGGGCACCAGGGGAAGGGCCCAGTCCCACAGGGCAGGGCACCAGGGGAAAGGCCCAGTCCTAGTTTGAGGAACAACTAAGGGAGGGAAAGAGTAGGGAAAGAGTTCCACAGTTTCAGGGAGTGACGAAGGGGAGGAGTCCATAGTTTATGGGGAGACTGAGGTGGGGGAGGAGTCCCACAGTTTGAGGGGAGACTGAAAGAGGGGTAGAGTCTCATAGTTTGAGGCCCTGGGTAAGAATGAGGAGACGTTGAGATGGGACTTGGTTTTAACACAGTAAGGCTGGAGAGTGTGCCGGGCAGCAGACCTGGAGCCTAGGAGGGACAGGGGAGGGGAACTGACCAGAGTTGGGTTATTTTTTTTTATTCGTTCATGGGATGTGGGCATCGCTGGCAAGGCTAGCATTTATTGCCCATCCCTAATTGCCCTTGAGAAGGTGGTGGTGAGCCGCCTTCTTCAACCGCTGCAGTCC